>NC_050517.1:12593867-12628730 GCF_002922805.2 Oryzias melastigma
AAAAGAAAAACACAATGAGAAACCAGGACAAGTAGCAATTATGGGAGATCATTGATTAGATGATGACGTTTGAGTAAGTTTTATGATCAATATGAAGCATATTTGGTATCAATTCATAATAATAATAGAATGTTTTATTTAGAGGGCCTTTAAAAACTCTCAAGAATACTGTACAAGTAGGATAAAAATAATAAATGTGAAAGAAATAGAGTTAAAATTAAGGTGGGGATGTTGATAAGTATGACAGTTTGAACAGGTGGGTTTTGATTTTAGATTCAAAGATGAAAAACCGTCTGTGTTTCTGATGTCGGGGGGTTGTGAGTTCAAAATCTCTCGCCTAATAACTTTTGGTTGACATGATGGACAAACATCATCATCCAATCAGTGATGTTCTATCTTTTACAGTTTCTTCTTTGTTTCATTTTCTAACATTTCTTTTTTAATTACTGAAAATGACTTTTTTCACTTTTTTCACCGAAATTGACAAAATGTAGGAACTGTGGGACATCGCTGATTAGCATCATTTCCACCAAAACGTAGCATGAAGAGATACTGGATATGCTCTGTACTAATCCTATATCCAGTATCCAGATATTAAAGATTCATTTGAAGAAACTCAAAAATCAAAGGTCAAATCCGAATTCTTTCCTCCCCCTAACATTTATCCCTCCAATTGAGAGTTATGGAAACAGCGACTTGGAATTTGGACATCACGTCCACTCGATGTCATCATCAATAGTTGTCGGTCAGTTAGCATTAGCGCGGAGCTTCCAGCGCTTAAATATACATAACTTTGATAAGGTCATGCTACAACAAAAAGCCATCATTTAAAACAATATTTTGGACAAAACTTGCTCTTGGAGGGGTAGGGAGAATGGGAGAATTCAAATGTGACATAACATCATGGTCCACTCAGTGTTGTCTCACAGTGTCCACCTGTTTCTTTGTCTAATGTTTTATTTTGTTTTTTGGAGGCTGCTTCTGTTTTCCGAAACATCTTCTTTTTTATTTTGTCTCATATTTTTAGAATTCTGTTTTGATTTCTAAAATGTTATGTAGTTTTTTATTATTTGTTTTGCTTTTCTAACTGTTGTTGTGACGTTAAATATGTTTTTTTGTCCAGTGATTTTTTTTGGATATGATTTGAACTTCAGGGCCACCATAGTTCTCAATCTGTGGCCGACTGACAGACTAGAAGATGAAGCTCCAACTTTGCATCAGATCGACACTGTTGAGTGTTTTAAATCCCAGGTCAAGACGTTTTTATTCAGGAGAGCTTTTGGTTGATTTTAGTCCTTGTTTTACTGTGTCTTATTACGCTTTACTGTGTTTTTGTTGGTTTTATTACTTCTCTGTGTTTTGATTTGATTTTTGTGCTCGTGTTGTAAACCACTTTGTGATCCTCTCTGCAAAAAGTGCTAAAGAAATAAAGATATTCCTTTCTTTACTTCACCTCACAATGAGCTCTGCTATCCAAACTAAAGGTAATGAAGACGTAGCATGAACAAATACAGCAACTTAAAACTAACTGGCAATTCAAAATGGCTCAAACACATCCAAATCTTTAAATGGTACACATCAATCTGCTGATACACACATATAAAAACCATATTTGTGCACAGATCAGAGTGAAAGTGCACGAGGGGTTGTGAGATTCAGATTTGTTCAGATGATGCGTTTAAATGCTGCTAGAATGCTGGGTCATCAGGACACTGATGCGTCCTCTGGACTACTTCTACAAGCCTGCCTTTGCACGGTTCACATAACCGTGTCGGACTGTAGGAGGAGGGAATCCGTCTTTAGGTTACAGTGTAAGTGCACTCAAATTCCACTGAGCGGACCAGACCGGACTGGACCTGACCGGTACAGTATTTTGAGTGTTTCCATTATAAAATGAACCCATTGGGCTGGACTGATTCATACCATGTTTGTTGGTTTTAGGTCCATAGAAAAATGGAACGGACCAGTTCTGTTGTCACAGGATGAAATCCATTGAAAGGTATTACGACAACATCAAGTGTCCGATCAGCACTTTTTTCCTCTTTTCACCTTTATTTTATTTTGCCGAATCCACAAATATGGAGAACCTCTCTAGTCGCACGGTTATGAAGCTCAGCTATGTCATTGGTCAGAACCCCTCATGCCTTGAGGTTCCAACACTCAATGGAAACACTCACTTGAATTGCCCGGACCAATCCAAGCCGCCCAGGACCGTTCAGCAGAAGCTGTACGTCTCTACAGCGTGTTCCGGGTCTGCCATGAGTCCTTCTTGGACATGCTGGTGACACCTCATCAGGACGGTTCCTAACCACCTCAGATCTCCTCTAAGTGGAGGAGTAACCTCTTCAGAGCAATTGGGCTTCATTGTTTGTCTAAGGAGGACAAACCTGCTGCTTGTATCCATGATGTTTTTTAGCCTGTGGTCTTGGCCGTTCAGTGGGATGGATTTTGTGGCATCAGAGTTCTGATGAGTCGCCTTGTACGGATCGTCTCTGGCACATCCTGAATGGGAAAGTCCTTTTTAAAACTAAAAGTCTGATTTATTGAAGGTCAACAACAGTCATTTTCTTGATGCGTTCATACCAGTTTTCCTGGAAACACTTCACCTTGTATTTGTTCACATGTTGGACTCCAATATGTCTTTTCAGTCAAGCAGTAAATTATATTTGTTTAGTTATTAAGGGCTTTGTGTAATTACATTTGTGTAAGTGAGAAAGACATGGCTGATGGTGTCTGCACAAGGCGCTGGCATACATAATCACAGGCTAATTCCCATTTGGGAGAGGGGGGGCCATTGTTATGGAAATGACCTCTGGGTGACGAGAGCTCAGAGGGATGAAAGAGTAATCCTGACAAAGATGTTGTGTGACGCCGCCCTCTCTTCATTTTCTCCTTTTGCAAATTAAGAGATGCTTTATGAGCATCAGATTGCCGGGCTTTCATCGGGCGACTCGCTTCCGTGAGCGAGAATCTGCTGTGTTTTGATGATTCCCTCTCATTTTCTGCTGCGATGCTGTGCTGAAGGGGGAACTCTGCGGCGCTTCTCTTCTCCGTGGCACCTTCACTGAGATAACACACTCACTCTGGGATTACCGGAGTGTCAGGCCGAATCTGTGTCTGTTTGTTTTGAGCTGAGCTTTGATACTCTCACAGTAAAGAGGCAGCTTCATAAATTCACATTGTGTCAAATAAATCAATACATCCCATTAACCGAGGAAGTTGTGTAGTGCAGTACTTGAGAGACCATGCCCGCCCCTCCCTCTTCGTTTAGGTGTTTCTCCAGCAAAGGCGATGGCAGAGGAGAAGCGCGCTTTGCTGTTGATGCATACAGACAGCTCCAGCAGTTGAAATGGTTTGGCTGACTGGTCCCAGTTGGTCTTTAGTGCCGTCTCCACTGTGCTGCCAGGCCGGCTCTTCAGCTGAGGAGGAAGAAGGAATTAGGTCAGACGTTCAGCCTTGTAAATCTACAGCAGCAAACTACTCTCAGTCAGTTGATTTTCTTTTAATTTAGCCAAATGTTTTACAGGAAATTTAGGTGAAAAAAAGACTTGAAAAAAGTTAAAACTAAGAGCAGACGAAATGAAAAGCTCAACAATTGAATGCAGTTTAATTGGATGATAGTTGTTATGAGCAATCAAACAGAACAGCCAAAGCCATAAAAAGTCTGGTTTATAGAGTGAAGGTCTGTGTAACCATTGCCTGTATAATAGAAGTGGACTGAGTGAGTGTGAAATTATCTATAGAAAATGACGTACGTCAGTTCAGCTATTTTTTTACTATACGGATGCTGCCATGTTTAAGACGTCAGTAAGCAGTGATTTGATTAGTCTGAGTCAATGTTGCTATAGCAACCACTCCCACCAATTAAGAGTAAGCTTGTTGGAAGGCCACGCCCCTACCACTTTAAAGCAGGCTGCATAAAATCTGTCAATTAAATGTTTGGAACATTTAACCTGAGACCAGCTACCTTCATTGAGGCATCTGATTCGTCATTTTAGAACTTGAATAACTTCCACAACAGAAAAAAAAGTCATAAAAAATAGGATTATCAAGAAAATGTAAAAAAAAACAAATAAAAAGGTTATCAGAATGGGTCTTCTGACAATTACAGAGTACGAGCTGTTTATTTCTCTATAGAAGTCTGGCTCCTTGAAACCAGCAGGTACTTCCTGTTTGGAACATGGGGGGAGGGGTCACTAAGTCCAGTTCTCATAAACAGTCAATTGATGCGTTTCCATTTACTCTGAAATTTCGCAAATTGGATTTTTTGTGATAAATTATCTTGATGAAAACATCACAATATCAAGAAAACTTGCATTTATTGAAAAAACGTTTTTGCGCTTAGAGGAGGTGGCTTTGGGGGCATATCGAAATGGACATTTTTCGTAAAACTGCAATGGAAACACTTTTTTTGAATTAAATCTGCTTTTTGGTATGAAGTGGCCACCATGAGCGCAGCACAGCGAGCGCAACAAGAATTCAAACAGCTTTACAGCTCATAAGTTGTGTGTCATCATCGTACAGCTCCTCCATAAAATCATTAACCAAGATTTCATCTCCGCTTCATCTGTAGCCGCACTTTTGCAGCTTGCAGCCTAAATAAGACGCAGAAGTCTCCTTGATGAGGTAATGGTAGAGAGTGGGTTGCGCCGGCGTACAATATACACGGCTTTTTAGGTCTCGTTTTGATCATGTGCTCAGAAATCCTCCGGCTCTTTTCTAAATGACGTCGTTCCTGGTTAAGGTTAGGATTACGGTTATGGTTAGGGTTAGAAAAGCAAATTGTTCGTTTGTGGGGCTGTCTGTGATGCTCACGGCTCCACCAGGGGACGTGTCAATCGTGGAAAACAGACTTTAACACGTTTAGGACCGCGCGTATTATATGCACGCAAAAACCGGTTTTGGCGTATATTATACACGGTATTTCCCAAATCGTGGCATATGTACGCATTTTACTGAGACTGGGCTGATTGTACAAGTCATTGTTCAAGCCTTTGAGGGAGAACCATCCCAACATTTGATTCTGTCAGCGGTCCTTTGGGATTTACTTACATGTAAGTAATGTAAGATATGTAATGTTGAGATAAAAGGAGCATTTGGGTGACGCTGCTGATCCCCTCGCGCGCTGTCTCCTCACATGCGCGGCCAGGTTACAGTCTGATCAGATGCATGTGAGAAGCGCGTTCAGTGGTATTTAAAATAAATAACCATCCTAACAAGTGAACAGCTGGATCTTTTTTCGGTTTAAAATACGACCAGGTCCTTTCAAGTTTGTCTCGCGCTCCTCAGACGGCTGCGTCTAATTCAGGCTGAAGCTGGAAAAGTGAAGAAGATGAAACTTTGGTTGGTGGTTTTATGCGCATATATGCAACTTGGAATTTATAAGCTACAATCAAAACAGTGAAAAAAAGAAAAACGAACGTTAAACAAAAAAGTCCAAAGCACATAACCTCAGAGTGAAATCTATTTCTCCAGAGTAAATCCTCATCTAAAAATGTTGACAGCATGCTCCTCTTGTTGTTTTAAACTGCTGCATCGGTACATTCCATTGAGGAAAACAACAGTAGGACAATGATTGGTACATTGTTGAATTGTAAAGTAGGTGTTCAAAGGTCTTCACGGACCCATTGATGAAGTCTGCTCCCATTGGCTACCCGTCATCTGTCAATCAAACCCCCAGATGTTCGACGTCAGACCCACAAACGCTTATTGAGCCATCTGATTGGTCAATTTATAACTCTAATAACTTGTTATAATGGAAAAAAATCTTTAAAAAAAATTAGGATTAGAAAAAAGAAGTTAATCAGAAAGCAGCAGAGGAAGAATGATTATTCTGACATATAAAATGACTGAGAAATAACTGTCTGTTTCTCAATGTAAGTCAATGGGACTTTGGCCTTTTTGCAACCCAGTGGTACTTCCTATATGGAACACGGAAGTAGGGGGGCTTGCTCTGTCCAGTTATTCTTATACAGTCTATGGTACCCACCCTCAAAAATGGTGTAAATACTTAACGGCATATACTTAAATAGCCCTTTACAACTGTGGGGACTCCTATTTTTTATCTTAATACATATTGTTTATACTATGTATATTTAATAATTTTTACATATATTTAACGCTTTTAGGTAATTCAACTAATAAAGCAGACTTTGAGGAAAAGAAGTGTCGTTGACTTTTGAAGGACATGTTTAGTCGAAGTATTTCTCTACAGTGCAGCAGAATGACCTTGCTCGCCCGTGTGGCAGGAGTCAGGAGGAGACAGGTTAACATCATTGATCGGACAAAACATTGAGATGGACACACATAGTACAACCAGTTAGAGCATGAGCCACCCCTCCATGACCATATGAAGCCATAAAATGATTAGGATACTCCTTCCCTCCTGACATGCAGCTGGGCATGACGCCAACTGTTGACTCCTTTTACTATTCATGTGTATGGACACAGGGAACGCCCCTGCTCCCATATAATCTGCCCAATTCTGCTGCTCATTGGTTGCTCAGACACCTGGAGCTCCGTACAACTTTTATCAAACTTTTAATAACAACTTTTTATTAACTTCTGAATAAATTGAATATTTTTCTAAACAAGATGTTTGTATCTTATTTCCCCATCAACCAACTAAGGTTAGCAGAGAGCTACCTCAACACAACCTTCTTAGAAGACCCGAAGCACTTTAAAGTCACAGTCCCATTCACCCAATCACACACTGATGATGGGTCTGCCGCTGAACGCTGGAACCAAATATCCACCAATGTGGGGTTCAGTGTCTTGCCTAAGGACTCTTTGACACAGGGGCAGGCATAGTTGGAACTAAACCCGGGATCTTTCCATTGGAGGTCAACCGCTCTACCTCTGTACCATGGATATCTGGATATCATCATAAATATGATGGAAAAATGAATTGAAAAACAGAAAACCTGTGATATCGTGCTGCTTCTGCTGATCACAGCAGGAGAAACCGGAAAATTGCTGGAGTTAAACACAAACAAATGCACCAAAAGGCGCAGTGATTGGGTTATCAGCAGGATTTAGATGAAATAATTAGCTGATTTTGTTTGTGTATTTTGTTGTCTATTGCCAGCCATGAGCAAAACGAGACATACACTGAAAACATGATGTAAGCCTTGGCTGCAACCGTTTAAATATCAGATTTCCTTCTGTCTCTACAGGCGCAGGAAAATACTTTCCAGTTCCTTCAGGAATTCACGATGTCAATATCACACCAATTTCTGCAAATAAAACCAATTTCTGCACCTTTTTTTTCACTGCTGTAACTTCATCCAATCACTGCAGCTTTGGCCAAAATCTCTTATTTACACAAGTTCTACCATCAAACTGCTCCACCAATCATGTTTAGAGGCCCAAACAAAACGCATTCTTTTTCAGCCAAATCTTTCAAACGCTCATTTTGTGACTCGTTGCTGACATGGTTGTTAAAATCCTCCAAAATCTCAACAAAAATAACAGTTAACAATCATGAATCCTGCCTCCTTAGGTTTTCAGGACAAAAGGTTAATAAAATATCAGAATTTGAAGACTTGTCATGCAATGTCATGCATCATTACATCATTTAGTTTACAATGTTTCGATCAATATTGTTGTACAAGAATGTTTTTATGTGTACATAAATCAAATGATTATTTATTACTGCCCACAAGTTTCTTGCATTAATGCTGCAGCCTCTTCCACCGCGTTACTGTAATTACACAACAAAAACAGAGCAGTGAGTGACACAGATTGTAAAAATTCTTCATGAAAGTGGAAACAAACAGTTTTTTCTCCTTGTCAAGTTTGGAGCACAAATGAAAGTCAACAATTTAGGAGAACTTTTTAACCATGAAACATGCACAGATAATGACTGAATGTTGGGTCTGAAGTTCATGGGCATGTGTATGAAATTAACATGTGAATTTAAAACAATCCAGTGTTCAGGTTCTTAAGATGAATTTAATTTAATGATATCAGATAGAAAAGATTTTTTAATGCCACAATGGGAATGCGCAAAAATATGTAAACAAAAGCACTAAATGTACAATTAGTACATGTATAATTTATTATAATTATTTTATTAACAGAGTCATAAGTGCTTAGTCCAAGTGATCGTTCAAACTGAAACAGATTTAATTTCAGACTTAAAGCACTTCAGAGAAAAATGGAAGTAAAAAAAAAATATTGGTTATAATGAAATAAAATACATTTAATTTAGGCTATGTGACTAAAAAAGCAATTTGATACAATAATTGTGTTTTTCCAAACAAAAATAAAACTTTCTCAAAGCTACATTTTGATTTTACAGCAGAGTATTAGGGTCACAAAAAAAACTATATCACAAGATTTTTTCACCAAACCTTACGACTTGTGTATATTTGAATAAACCCCTTTTGAATTGTAGCTAAATTTTATTTATATTATTTATGTTTGTGCGCTATTTTGTTGGACTGGGCAGAAAAAAAGCAGAGAGAAGAGAGAGGGATTTAAAGATGAGAAGAAAAGGGAGACAAGACAAGATAAAAGGGGGTTTAAAGGAGTAGAAACACAAAACAGGCTGCTGGAGTTTTATCATCATTACTGTAAGGTGTAGATGTTAGTCAAAGGGCGGGGCCTGTCCACACACAAATGTTACAAACAGACCTCCAGCAATCATTACACACAAATATGTCAACATACAAATACAGTTCTCATGCATATACTTATGAACGAACCAACATATGAAAAGCATTTTATTTTGTCACACGTACTGTTTGTGCTCTACTGTGATGGATGATGGACACAGGATCTCATCACTAAATGAACATGTTTGGTTCTGTGCATGATCACAGCTTTACATATGAAGTTAGATGGACGTTAGAGAGACCTGTCAAAGGGGGAGAGGTTTTCACATTAAAAGCTCCACAAGAGCATCATGACAAGAATAAAATGAAACTAATAGAGGGACAGTAAAAGGTCGAATTTGTGTTTTTTTTAGATTTAGTAATGTAATTTTAATTGTTCATCGGTGATGCCAAATCATCCTAATCCTTATTTACCAAACTAAGAAATCAAAAGTATCTCAGAATAGTTACTGGAGGAGTGGAAGAGGAACCACGTAAATATCTTTAAGCAGAGTAGAATCCTCTCTTTTAAGCATTGACCAAAAAGTTTATTAAAAGCATAAAAACATATTGAGAATTGGTTTTCTGTTGAACTCTTTGTTATATTTAGATGCAGGTTGTGTGAGTGGGCTGTTAATGAGAAAAGCTCGTTCTCCTCCATGATATTTTGATGGCTTTGCCACCCCTGCTGTTTGGGGGGAAACGGGGAAGTTTGCTTTAAATGCAGAGCGTCTGTTCTCCTTTCGAACCTCCAACACCACAACAGATGGGGAGAATATGGAGCTCAGAAGGCTTTATCTCTGAGGTGGTAACAGTGAAGCCACTCATTAACACTGAATTTACCACTTCGTTAGCAATGCAGGTTCCTGTAGAGACAGACCAGCCCTGCAGATCAAACCCATGGCGCGTTGGCTGTAATCTGAGGCAGCCTCTCCAGCATAATGTAGTCTGATAGAAAGTAGAGCAAACATCAGACTGTAATCCCGTTTGACCACTCAGATTGGATTTATTAGAAGCGAACTCTAACCAAAAGTCCTTCTGCGTCTCAGATAGTTCTGCAGGTTGGCTGCGTGGGCAGAAGTGCGCCTTTGTGCGCCTCTGTTTGTGTTTTAGACAGATAGTGTTCTTGCCAATTTGTCAGGATTCAAGTAACAACAGTCTCACACTGGGATCCGTGTTGGCACCATCACAGAGTGACGAGACACAATATGATCTCATTGGAGGTGTACTTTGTTCCCATGGAAATTGGTCAATTTTAGCAGACGACTGAGAAGTTTAGGTGGGGAAGCAGGGAGGTTAGATCCCAGAGGAAGGCTCACATAATTAAGCATCCTCGCCAGGGTATTCAGGGCTAACAGCAGGACTTGTTATGAATAGAGGTGGAGACAGAGGGTGTTGGAAAATCATAATGCAGCACCGAATAACACCTTTCTCATTTTATAAAGTGGTGGGAAGAACCAGAACAACCATATTTTCATAACAGCGTTACCTCGTGGGCAAGATTAAAAAGTCTACCGTACCTGTTGGGCGTCGTGTTGCTGCTCGTAGTTGCATCTAGAACAGGACACTTTTTCTGGAGCATTTTTGTATTTCACAGTGTTGAAGTACAAAAGGAGGACAAAGACATGGAGGGTGTGTCTGACAGCCCAGGTCATACTCAGGAGCCCTTCCAGAATCACACATCCTCCCCGAAGAACAATGCTGCAGGTCTGTCCTCAGATGAACACGGAAACCCTTTAAATGGAACCCAGCTGAATCCATTTGTATACAGCAGTGTCCCTGCTGTTCCCCATGCAGGCAATTCATTGCCTTCAGGAGCACTTGTTAATGGACCTGCTTCACACCCTACCTCAGACATACACTGTGTCCTGAACAAAGGCAATGTTTTATCCTACAGTGTCCTGAATGCCACGTGGCAAGCGAAGAAGGACACGAGCCCTGAGGTGTTACCGCCACCCAGTGAGCTTCAATCAGACGCTTGGAAGAACACAGCGGGACCCATCGTGAAAACACCGGCCGCACAGCCAGGTGTCAACGCGCCGCTGTCTCACTCCAGGCGAAGGAGCCTAAACTGGCGGTCACCTGACAGTGTGGAACTAACGCACATTAGCCAACCTTTGGTAAACACACAACAAAAAAACAAGATCTGCGAAACTTGTCAGATGTTTATGAAAATCCTCAAGTAATCATCTGGGATTCAGATGGGAACCACAGAGACAGGAGGCTCTCTATAAGTACACAGTTGGACTGTTTGAAAAAGGATAACTGCACTTTCAGACATTTCCAGCAACCAGATGGTGTTGAAAATACTGACACAGGAATCCTTGGGAAGCATAAAAAGACAATGAACGGTGACATCTAAAGGCTGTTGGAGAACACGGCTTCTTGTTTTTAACACACGAGGACCATGAAGACGAGAATGACCCTGAAGATGAAACCACTTTACATCATAAGTGGAGCACTTGAAGAGAGGGATCCACTTTTCTTCTCATGCACAACATGCAATGTTAATTTCAAGGAACAAAGCAATTCCAGCGATATATGATGTTTCATTTAGGCAGGCATAATCAGGTGAAGAGTGAAAGTCTTCACAGGCCTTTATATGCAGCGTGTGTGGGCGTTTGTTCTGTGACTCTCTCATGAGGAACATCATTATTCACTGAGACAGGCTGCAAGAACTTATGGAGGAAATCAAAGATCTGAAAAACACAGCGCCTGAAGAGGGGACCTTCGCAGTGCGGCAGCCGCGTGCACATCAGGGTTGCATGTGCTCAGAATCAGACATAAGTTTTAGCATACAACCAAGTTAGTGGGCTTTTCTCTTGGTGTTGAATATCAGCGCCTGTAGAACGTCATTATGAAGAAAACAATTGGTGGATGGAGGGATGGGGGTGTCAGTAGCTCCAGTTGGAGGTTCTGGAGCTCAAACAGAACCGATCGGCTGCCCTGCAAGTAAACCACATCTCTGAACAGAGCAGCCAGGCTCATGTGTTTCTGTTTGGGGGCAGGTAAGAGTGCTTTGCCACGGTGTGAGCTTCGGACCCCAGTTATCCCGGCTGCTCTGCGCGAGCGAGCTGCCGGACTCGGGAAAACTGTCTCCCAGAGAACTGTGTCTCTCAGCGGCTTCGGAACTATGTGAGCTGGCAGAGGCGCCTTTTAAATGCGTAAATGCTGCTCCGCGTTCTGAACAGTCCTCTGAAACTGTGCAAACAATTATGTGAATTTGTGTTACTAAACGCAAAAATTTAAAGAGCATCCAAGGCTAAATGTCTAAACTCTAACCCTTCCTCCAGGTCCTTGCTGCTAAGAATAAGATACTGACAACATGGATTTAGAAAATTATGAGAGAACGGTCACCTAAGAATATTACTATTAATAAAGGAACACTCAGAAGAAAGATTTGTTGTCGGCTTTGTTCGTTTACAAAGAAACTCTCTACTTCCGCTTCTACGGCCGCCTGTTTGCACGTCAAAAGGATTTAATCCGGTCAAACATGTGGCGTATGTAAACATTTGTTATAATCAGATATATTTTTTCATGGGTTTAAAAAAAGAAATCAAAAAGAAAATTAAAAGGTTTAAAAAATCCAGAATTGATGGAACAGAAAAACTTCCACAGCCTCTGACCAATAGGACATTAACAGGTATGGAAATCAGGAAAAAGCTATTAGGAGACTAATTTGGGGAAAAAATGAGAACAAACATGCCCTGACTTTATCTGTTGAGATAAAATACTCATTTTTATAAGAACTGGCTTAATATAAAACAATCCTGTATACTATCACATCTCCTGCTTTGCTTTTACTTTCTATTTCTTCTAAAGCAAAGATAGTTAATGAAGCGAGATGCAGAGCAGCATCACAGCCAGCTCTGCCACTGTGATTTGTTTTCATTGTGTTTGGTTTGTGGCTGTGTGCGACTGGCATGAGGTGGTGTGTTTTATGTGAGAAAAGGCCCCCAGAAGACACAGAATTGTGTTAAACTTTGACAGTAACACTTTCAAAACATGAGAGCGAATCAGAGGCTCTGACTGAAGCAGACTTCTGGGCGCGCTGGGACCAACAGCTTTGCCTGATAATAAAATTAATGTTCTACAATGCAACACCTCAACTACTGAAACTCCTGCCATGACTTAAGGCGGGTTTGTCAGCTGAACTTGATTCCAAAAGAAAATCAGCTCATCAAGTGTTTGAAAAAAATAATAAAAAAAGAATTTATTCACATCTTTTTTTCAGCATTTTACTTTTCTGACAGGTGTGATTCAAAAACATTTATATTCAGCATCAAAACAACTTTGCTGATACTGTTGGGTTTCTTGTTGTCTTTAAGTGATGTTTAAAAAAGGTTTATCATTTATGAGTCATTTTCTGTTTAATGGTTACATATGTTTCTGTTTAACTTCTATGTGTAAAGTTTTGTTTTTGTCTGTAGTTTGCAGGTTTGCTCTGTTGTTTGTCTTCCAATGACTGAACAAGAAACAGACGAGTGTCAAATGTGTTTAGTTTAGCTGAAAGCAGGTTTTCAGATCAACATTTGTCGCCATCTTTGGCAGATGTGATGTCACCAATCGGGGAAATGCGGAACAAACAAGACAAGTGTTAGCCTTCATTTGGGAGTCATGTCATGTAAAAGGCCACACCCCTTTTATACACATAACTGGTTTAAAATATACAAACAATGAGCTTCTCTAAATGGACCATCCGTCCATCTTTAACTGGAGCTGCAGGTCGTGTGGGCAGCAGTCAAAGCAGAGATGCCCTGACCTTCAGCTCTGCAGCAGACAGACAGTCCCTCCAGCATGTCAGCTGGAAATGTTCCAAAAATGAAGATCACCAATTTTTACTGACAAATATGAAATCAAACAAAGCTGTGCTCTTTACAAATGTCAACTAAAACAAAATTAACTCAGGGAATTATCATAAACTTGACATCTGAATAGAGAAACTTAAAAAAAAACTGACCTAACAAAAAGATAAATTAGGGGATCATATATAGACACTGATCAAACCATTTCACAAACTTTGGGGAAACTCAAAAAATTTAACGATTACAGACAACACTAAACATAAAACTAGGTAATTTAATGAAAAAAAAGCACAAATCATTATTCAAACTCAAGAAAGCAATATAAATAAGAAATAAATCACTATATTTTAGACAATGTCCATTTTCTTTCCCCCGTAAAACTGGTAAGATGGTGTCGTAGAGAAGGAATTCGTACATGATCTATATCTGCCATGTGGCTACAGGAGAAGAACTAGCCAAACCTGCAGGTTGCAGCTGCTCGCCCATTAATATCAATTATGTGGAAATCCTCATTAGGATAGAATCAAGCGGCCACTTCCAACGAAGTAAATTATGTAAGTCAAAAAAAAAAAAAATTCTATGCCACTATTCTCAGATCAAAATTAACATCTGCTTCACAGAAGTAAAACACAAAATTATAATCACCCTTACACATATTGCACACAAATACATACACATATACACTCAAAAGTCAGTAAAAGCAAAGTAAAACACAATAAAAGACAAAACTAGATTAACTAAAAGCTCTTCTGAATAAAAACATCTTGACCTGACTTTTAAACCCCTGAGACGTATATAAAATCACGTAAGTCGTTATTGTAAATAAGAACTTGTTCTTAATAGCTTACCTGGTTAAATGAAGGTTTAATAAACTGGGATGTTGTCAGTAAGAAATCCTCCAGAACAGCTCTTTAACTGTTAAAGAGCTGAGTCTGGTCTGGACTCAGCTTACTCATTTTACTCAGTTTACTCATTTATGGACTGAGGTTTTTCCATTCATGAAAGATGTCGTAAGCCTGAGTCAAACATCATGGACTTAACTTATGCCATTCTTTCTGTGTCTCAAACATTTCTTTACTCACATTCTTAATATATTATAATAACACTTAGAATCTGCAGGGTTCCGTTGATAACCCACTTGTTTATTGGGTTATCTGTCTGCAATGTTTTATAAAGATCTGTAAAATGAGACATCCCGCAGGCAGAAGGAGACTTGGCTTCTTTAGAAAACAGTTTGCTACTAAATTAAGAAAGAAGCAACTCAATGTTAAAGCTTAAAAGACGGGCTTTTGAGGTTCTTCATCTAAGATAAGACAAAAAACACTTTCAAGGTTACCACAGAAGTGACATGTTTTGACCAGAATGTAAATCTGCTTATTTCTGTTGTGAAGTTGAATTATTTTACATTGCTTTTAAAGTAAAACTAAAGGAAGACAAATGTTCTCGTGCAAAAAGATGAAAGTTGTGGCTCAGATTAGTTCAGTTTTACTTGAGCTGCTCAGTTATCATGTCTCCATGGTTGTCAGATTACATCTTCTCTTTTATTATTGTAATAATAATTACAGATTACACAAAGAATGATCATTTACACACAGTTTAACCGACATGTTTCCCCAATTCACAACGTACCATTTAATCCACTTAATTAGCACTCAAAAATATTTTTTTATACAATTGGAAATACATTCAGGCACAAAGGGTCAACCTCTCCAAAGACCCACCCATGGGCCCTGCTGATCCATGTGTAAATATAAATAAATGCATGTAAACATTTAAAACTGTCCATAAATAAAAATCTCCCAGTCGTCAGGTCAATCGTGAGAGCAACTGAATCTAGTTATAACGTAGACACAATCAGCTCCATCAGATGGAATTCCTGGATAAATCTGCAGAAAAATGGGCTGTTAAAGCAGGATAACCAACATGGATGTGCGTTTGTGTCAACATGAAGCACTAAGATAAGAAAATGTGACATTCTGCAGGCTGATTGGCTTGATTGTTTTAACGAAGATCTGAGCAAAAGACACATTTCTGACGGCTCTTTTGCATCGAGCGATGCCACAAAACATCCCGTCCATGTGAAACGGCGAGCCGCTTTCAGAGTCACCGTCGGAGAAGGTGTGACTGCAAAGCCCAGATGCAACTTTTAGCAGCAGCTGGAGTTGCTGCTTTAGTTGTCTGAAGGTGTTTCATGTGATAATGAAGTCTCCTCCCCACAACTCAAAACGCAGATTCTCACAACAGAAAAACCATTGCAGTTATTTGTGCGACACATTAACATTTTAATGTTTCTTTCCCCCGTTAATGCTTTCATTTTATCGTCTTATTTGCAGTTTTAAAGTCTGGAGGCTTCCAGGCTGACAGCTCTCTGCCGGTAAAGGGGGCTAACCCTGCTGTTTATCCCGGGCAGCATTTAAAGCAGCGATCAAAGCTGAACAAACCAATTGTCAGCATGTTTCTCCAGAGGGAATTTTGAAGTACATTAATGCTCTGTCTTTGGGAAATAATTGTGCCTCCCTGTGACTTCATTAGGTCTCCTAGCTGTTTCAAAAGATGTTCACTCTGGAGGTTGAAAGTCACATCGCTGGCAGACAGCGTCCCACGGGGCCACCCCAGTCAAAAAAGAAGGAGAGGTTATAATGAGATTGAGTTAGCCATGGCCAGAATTGGGCTTTTCATTATTCCACCGACTGAGGAGAAGCAGGGAGGGGAGGGTGGGGGGGCGGAGGCTGACAGGAAGAAATGTGCTTTTGCAGAACGCGCACTCGCCATCTGCCACAGGGGTCCTAAGGCTCACAAATGCATGCTTATCATTGCTGTGGGTATCAAAGGGGCGTCCTCTGGAGACTTCTGCATTAAATCTTTAGGTCCTGTGCACACAGACCTGCACCGCAAAAAAAAATATATCAATCTTACCAAGTTTATTTGCCTTCATCTTGATGTAAGACACAGTGACTTAATGAATTTGCAAACAAAATACGACAAAGCAACTTAAAATTGTAGGGATGTCTGGTTAAAATGTTTGTATAGATCCTGAAAATGTTAGAAAGGGCTTAAGAATTTAAAGATGAATAACTTTAAATAAGATTAAAAAAAAAAGTTGAATCCTTCTAAAAATTCATATAAATTATGACTGAATTTCATTTTTTTACATTTGAAAGTTGCCAGGTTAAATTAGCTAAAAGAAAACACCAAACTATTAATAAAAAAAATAAAAAAATTTGTGATGCCAATGCAGTAATGAATAAAAACTGGTATATTAGCTTAAATTTCTTATTTGTTTAAAAAAAATATTAAAATTACAAAAAAGAAGGTTTAAAATAGCAACAGAAAAAAATCACAAAATGTTTTTTCCTCCTGAACCCTTACATAAAGTGAACTTATAAACAATGACAATCCGGACAAAATCAGAACTGAAAAGACCTAAAATCAGATTTCAAATATTCTTTGTAGCTCTCCTTATTTGTTTTTGATACATCATAGGCCAGATTAACATTCCAGAACCTATAGAAGTCAACATAATTTAAAGTAAGAACAGAAATCTATTGAAAGTATGAATGTAAAAAAATCAAATATGCACAGAAAAATCTATCTAGTGCTGAGAGTAACGGTTGGAAACCACAGATATGAACCAGATTATGTTGGTAAGAAGAGATAAAATCTATCAAGAAGTGAATCAAAGATGTCAATTTATTTGTTGTGTTTTTAACAGTTTCTTAAAGTGAATTTAGTGTGTTTTTTACTTCTTACTTTGCAAAGTGTCCTTGAGTGTTTGAAAGGTGCTTTTACGTACTGTGTCATAGTCAAGGCCAAACTTATTGTTAATAATGGCTCGGTGTTATCTGTGGTATCTGTACATTGGTAGCATATTGAAGTAGTATTATAATTCTAGAGGTTGGGAGATCTCTAATGATCTTTGGATTTTTTCAAGGAACACAACATTTTACATCACAAGGGTGTCATCATCCTCTCCCTCCCTCTCACGCATGGTCCAGAAAGAAATAAACATGACCTGACAAAATACATAAGGACAGAACAGAGTAAAACAGACAGAGCACAAAACACAGAGCAAAGAAAACAGAATCATTTGATTTGTTTTTGCTTAAAGGAACAAATACTGTTTTGAATTCCAGTTTTTGTTTGTTTTGTTCAGCAGAATTTTCACATTTGGATCATTTTAGCAAGATATATTTTATGATGATCAAAATCTTTTGGGATGTTTATAAGAGTCCTTTTTTGTAGTGTTTTTCTTTTAATTTTTTGTTTATTTCTGACTTGTATAATTTTGACAAAATGTAATTTTATGGAGAGTAAAATATTGAAAGTTCAAATTCTCATTTGTTTTTTATTCATATTTATGTTAAAAAGTACATTTTTAAAGTTTAAAGAATTGAGTTCAAGAAATGTTTATCCTGTTTGACCTTTGACCTAATGTGTGATTTGGATTTTGGTCCCATGTTCGAATGAGTTTGACACCCTGGTTTTATGTCCTTTAAGACTTTTTGTTTTTGTTAATAAAAACAGAAAGTGTCATTAAGAAAAAAAAATGTTAAAAGACGTTTTCATTTACAATTTAAAATCCTGAATCCTAAATATCTAGATCACATCCTTTTAGGTAATAGAGTTGCACTATCGTATTGCACATAGCTGAATCTTTTATGTATTGATCTGCAGAGCATGTATGGAGTATCGGATCATATGAGAGGGAAAGATACACATGCCGAAATGAAATAGTTGATGCCACAACTAATAAAACAGTAGAAAGTTTGAAGGAGTTTGAAGGTGGTGAAGAATGAACAGAAGATCTTTCTTTCCTTTGCCTTTTTTATGATTGTAGAAAAGTAACATCTCCGAGCTGGTTGTTCCACTTTTCTGCACAACAACTTAAATTTTAAAATTTCCTGCACATCTGGGATTTTGAGTTTATTTGAACCTAAAACATGTATAATGATCTAGACTCGAAAGGGTTTATTGATCTTGCAGGAAAGCAATGAGATTATCGGAAGCAAATTTAAAGTTTGTCTGATTTTATTCACAGGTATTTACATGGCACCAACACAAAAACTGATGTACATTCATGTTGGCCACATGTAATACACACAGTAAAGATCACATTGCTGCGTTGCCCGCACATATTTTAGGTGCGTCTAAGTCTGGATTTTTGTAGTTTAACATTAAACGTAAAGTTAAAGTCACATTAGCTGTCACGCCTCTAGGTCTGTGAAATATCCATCCATCCTCTGGGGGAGCGGTGAGCTGCAGACACAAGTGCTCACAGGAACCATTTGGTGGTTTAGCCATTACTGTAATCTTAACCTTATCCCCTTCCTCCGGTCTGTGCGACCAAGGAAAGCATGTATTTAGAAAATTACGTGCGAATAAACACTTTATTTTAAAAAAAAGTACCTTTTGGAACATGTAGCGCTTCAAGGAGATGAAGGATGACTGCATGGGTCAGGATTTCAGGAAAACTCTGAACAAGAAAAAAGGTGCAGGGCATAAATACATACAGTGTTTTTGGTATATAAAAAAATTCTTTTAGGTTTTTTTTTTTTTAAGGACAAAAGAAAACTCTTTCTGGTGACATTCACTTATACATGTGTGGCAGCTTGTCTGTCTCCATAAAATGTCATCTTTTAGCCTGGTTAGATTTCTTGAGTCTTTGGTTTTGTCTGGGAAAGCCAAGTTCACCCAGCAGGATTTAGCCTGTAGTGCTTATTTTTTTTTTTCTATGGGTTGTGAGTGTGGCAGCAGCGATCCATAGGTCAGGATCATTGATCACGACCTGTTCTGCGGCCGGTTATTCAAAAGTGTCACAGATTGTCTGTGAGAAAAAGAAGGAGAAAAGTAGCAGAAAAATCAATAGGTTTCCATTATGTGGTTGAGCAGTGTCACTGGCCTGTCAATGATCCTGTTACTGCCGCGGTACAAGGGCGACGCGGGCCTCGCTCCGGCGCTGCTGACACGAGGAAAACATGCTGACAGGCTGCAGGAACACGCTGGAACACACATTTGCACTTCAAGCAGCCGTCCGAGGAGCAATCCTGCAAGGCCACCGAGTTTTGTTGTGGTGAGGGGTTTGAGATGTGGAGGGGGGGGGTCGCAGCCAGCCAACCAGCCATCCAGCCTTGCTCTACTGTCTGACTGTCTAGCTCCCGAGCACAAATGCTTTTATCTTCCCATAAATTATTCACCTCTGGATACACCAAAGAAAACTCTTGCACTGATTGTGGCTGAAGAGTGAGCCACAAACCTGCACCCCCCCACTCTGCAGAGGCCCCCGCCTGCCCACCCAGAGCCCATCACTTCAGCAGCCTTACAGCCAACAAAAAAAACTTCCATTAAGGCTCAAATATTTCCAGGAATTCATCATTTTCATAGTTATTATTGACTTTCTGACACCCTCAAAGAAAGCTGCTCCCCTCCGTCCGTCCGTCCGTCCAGATGGTCGCTCAGAAATTAAGGAAGACATCAACGGTGTCTTGAAAGAAGGTGAATCAATATATTTTGACAAGGATCAAATGTGCCTCAGATGAACCTTTTGGCCCTTCCAAAAGCAGCCTCTCTCCTTGTCAAAGCGTTTTTGTTCGTGTTTGCTGACATGTAACGCTCAGAAATGATCCTTCTGGCTTTCACATCCCATTTAGCTCCACAAACAAGCATCTCCTTCAGAAATGACTCAGCATTCCACTCAAGCTTTCATTGTCTGAAGGAGACGTGATGACAGCAGGAAAATATGTTTGATGGCATGTTGGTTTTTTTTCAATTACACGTGCACATGTGCGCAGTTTCCTGCTCTTGTGTTGGTAATTCAGTCCGTAATGACTGGGGAATTCAGGTTAATATGTTGACAAGGTTTAACAGCAGCGGGTCATGTTGCGCTCCACGCATGGCTGGCTCCGTGCACACAGCAGCTGACAGGTCCTAATCATGCGCTGCCCTGAAGGCACTGGGGCAGAGAGGCTTTTAATCACCGAATCACAGAGCAGCAGCAGCAGCTTTCAAATTGAGATGTAATTAAAGCAAAGTTACAGTAATTGTTCGAGCTAATTGGGCAGCCGAGTGAGTTATTGCTGTGAGTCTGAGGGCAGATTTTTACATCTAGTAGAAAAGGATGGATTCAGCTTTTTTCTTTTTTGGTTCTCACATTTCAGATGTGCACAAAATTTAGAATCTTTTAAATGTTATTTTCCACAGAAAGGACGGAGACGGCGAGCCAACAGCATTACTTCCTATTAATGACTCCATCATCCGGACGCCTGCAGGAGGAGCTGCTGTAGGTGTGACTGGTCTGAGAGCAGCTGCCCTGCTGCCCCCCCCAGGGCACACCGTGACCTGCTTTCTGGTTTGCATCACCACAGCTTGACACGCCAAACATGCGCTTTTCATTTGGATGAAGGGACAGTTTTGGAGAGAAAGCACCGTTTCCATAATGATAAACATTTAGTTCATCATCTTCATCTCCAGGTCGCTGATTGCATCTCTGTGGTCCCTCAGAGGGCTGTGAAAGGATTCTGGGGGCTTTTTAAAGTGAGCCCACCAGCTGATTATGTTTAGCCAGCAGGGGGCGCTGCTCAATTCAGGCAGGAGGAAAAAGCTGGGTCCTCTGAAATGTCTAACAAATAACAAGAGATGACGTGAAGTAATTGCAGGAAATTGAGGGCAAATTTAACAAAATAAAGGTTGCAAAATTTACAGCTTGATATTTTAATTGTTTCACTGATTTTACTGTAATAGTTTGAAAACAAATTTTCTTGTTTGTCTCCAAAATATTTGAAGCTCTTTGAGTTTAAACTGGGTGAAAAAGATACTTTAATGATACTTAAGCTTAAAGTGGGTTGCTTTATTTTTTTAATCTTTATGTGATGTCATGATAGAATTATTATTTTTTTTTTCTTTTTAGAAGCAGATTAAAAAACAAAAGACACTTTTAGACCGCTGTGTTGCTTCCTGTTCCGGTTCCGGATGACCTGCAGGTCGTCCTGGATCAGTTTCTAAGTGAAGTTTGCTTCAAAATCTTGTTCACACTTAAAACTGAAATTACAACAAAAGCATTTATGTTGCATTTGAGAGAAAAACCTTAATTACAAGCGTGGAGGTGAGCAGCTTGGTGACAAAATGTGTATTCAGAGCAAATGACAAAACAAGAGGTGTGTGTGTTTGTGTGTGTTGTTTGGGGGGGTAACTGACAGATGAAAAGACAGAGGATGGTGCAGCTAACAGGCAAAACGCGGCGCTACAAAGGCGAGCGCGCCTCAGAGAGCAGCAGTCTGTTTCATTGCGCTTCTCCGGGTTGCATCTCCTGTCGATTTGCAGAAAAGCTTGAGGGGGGTGTGGGGGGGTGCACGAGCGAACATGCCCTGCTTAAGAAACAAACATGCAGATTAGATGAGATCCTGACAAGGCGCGGCTCAGGCTTCATGTCCCACAGCTCGTCTCTCAACAATGAGAGAGGAAAGACTCTGACAACATTTACCGTCACTCTGCAAACAGTAAATGTAAATAATGAGCTGCTTTCTGCAAATAAACAGACAGACGGATAACTCTGGTCCTCCTCAGACCTCATGGATGCTGCGAGGAGCTTTTCAAACGGGGGAAAAAACGGGGGTTTGACAGCAACGACGCAAATATAGCATTGTTTTATTTTTATTGAGAAGTCAAAGCTGCTGCGCGACAAGCAGCAGATGATGGGATCCAACCATTCCCATCCGCATCCCCAGGAAGTCTGACACAAGCAGACACGGATCACACCCTGATCCACACAACGAGGAGTCATTTGGCTTCCAGACATGAAAGCTGAGCAGAACTTTGGCACCTGAGTGCTGAAGAAAGGATGCGGCTTTGCTCCTTTAAACCTTCACATTCAGCTGCAGGTTCCAGCGTTAAAGCCTTCAGTGGAACGATGGCAGGCCTCCATGAAAACAAGATTTGACTTGTAATGGAGGGAAGCGCTTCACTTTGAGAGGAGAAACAAGAGGAAAACACACTACAACAAGTTATGAAGCGGCTTACAGAAGTTCACTGATGCTTCATGACAAAAACAACGTTTTCTGTTTATCAGTTCACACGAATCAATCAAAACAAATCAAACGAACAAATCAATATACACATTAAAACATGTGAAAGATTTTGTTAGATTTTTAGCTCTTAAAAAAGTTGGTTTGACTTAAATTAGTTTTTCACTGTATTTTTGGGCTATACATTTTTTTTTCCCGAAGGACTTTAGTTCACTTGATAGGTGACCCCCATGTGACAGCAGGTATGTAGAAGAATTTCTTGTGAGGAAAAGAATAACAGAAACTCCTGAGTGTTCTTTTATGACAAACTTTCTAAACTGATTTAATGTCAGTTTCTGTCATGTAGGTAAAGTCTTTAGATTAACCCCCCCACACACACACGGTTGTATTTTTTTTATCTCAAAGTCAAGACACCATCAAATCACTTTTCTTAGATGTCAATGAGAACAAGTCTGCGACGAGATTTGTAAAAAATACAAACACTTGGAATAAAAGAACTGTAAAAAAAACTGCAAAATTGATGAATTGTTTAAGACAGCTGACAATAAGTCTATAATAAACAAAGACATAATTTTAAAAGTAAGAAAAAAGCAAATTACTATGACAATCAATCAACCAATCAATGAAACAATCAGTCTAATATGAGTGATATGACCTTCAGAACTGATAAAGTTCTCAGTGAAATTCTATTTAACCTTCTAGACTTTAAGCATTTAATGACTGCAAAACAATCAATGTGGTAGAAAATGATTTTAATTGTAATTTTATTAATTAATTTGAATTAAAATTACTAAAAATTAATTAATTATTGTAATTAATTAATAGTAGAATTTTTATTTACTTTTTCTCTTTACAGAGGAAACATTCAGGTAACTGATTTTTATTTATAATTGAGCCAATTAGAGCACATTTAGATTTTTTTTTTCAAAAACACCCAATTTAAAGAACTGATTTTTAGTTTTTTTAATTATTATTTTTTTGTTGCTTTTAAAAAGTCAAGCGTATTAGTACCATTTAATAGTAAGCTTTTATCGATTAATTTTTTGTGACAAAATAAAAATGAAGGTCTAGTTTGCATTGGCATTAATATTAAAAAATGAGAATTCTTTTTCTATATTTAAATAAATATTTTTGTAAAGTTTTTCTATTTCTTGCACACTTTCCCTCACAAAAAAACAAGCAAAATAAAATAGTAAACACTTGTTTTAATGATTTAAGTGTATTTGATAAAATCATCACTCACTGTGTTGTTTTTAACTGGTCAAACGCCTGAAAAATCCACTGATGTTGCATCACACTGAGCTCTAATCCAATAGGATCTTCTCCTAATTTTGTACCATATTTGAACCTCAATTTTCTGTTTTGTCATTTGACCTTTTTTTCCCGCTCTTAAGATGCCCATCGAGTCCCCCTCGGCAGTGTGACGGCACACAGGTGTGCACATCGGCGCCGAGCATCAGATCTTCCCGGCAACGTAATTAATCCGCTCTACTCCTCCATCCAAGGTTGATCTCATCTCCACATGAACACGGGGAAGTGGGACAAGAACAAATAATGGAGGCGAAATGAACAAATGATTAGTATGCTGTGAAAAGTACAATACGTTACTTATTTAGCATTTAGATAACTATCTGTCCTGAGAAGCAAGCTTCAAAGTTGAACTCAGTTTAGGCGTGGGGGATTAATTTTCTCCACTGCATGCTTCATTGAATCTCTCATTACCAAACTTTGTCCGTATTGATGTTAGATTTGATTGAAGATTAGAGCATTTAGCAAATCTTGCTTTTCCGCGTGTATCAGGCTTTTTCAAGCGCGGCGCTGCGCTGGCTGGTCAATACCCTCACTTTTATCCGCTGTCTGCTTCATTTAAACTTAATCAACTCCATCAATGAACTGGAACAGCGCAACGTCCCCTGGAACAATAGCTTTTGTTGGATAATGCTTTGGTCTTATTCCAGACCGGGTGGCGATAAACCTAAAATTACACTATGATGAACTATTTCAATCAATATGATAATGGAAATTGGCTTGGGTGACTCTTCGCAGGGCTTAAGGAGGCAGACTAAAGCCTATGTGACATTAATACATGCTCTCTCCCTGCCGCTGCAACCCCCTGCTCACTTTATTGTCCCATCTTTTCAGTGACATTGACTGCAGCATATTGTAGTGCCTGCTAGCTTAATGATCTATCTGCACCAGGGAATGCTTGTGGTGAAATGGATGCACAAGGCGGCGGTCTAAGGCATTGTTTCCTAACTAAATTATAGGCTTTCCGCTCTGCTCCATGCAGCGGCTCTGCAGGATGTAGATCAATCATTGATAGCGTCGTTGAAAAGCAGCCTACAACACCAATTCTGCCGCTCATTTGGACGCTTTGTGCGGCACGCCGTGCACTTCATCATATTTATACTGCCACCAGAAGACCCATTTCACCAGCCTTAGTAAGGAAAACGCCGGCCCCCCCATCTGTTGCATACTAATAAACATGCCACCTTCTGGGACAATCTAGAAGTGATCACGATGATCAACGGCTGAGTGATCGCCCAACCACAAACATGTTTGTTGAAAGGTGTCTCCACAGCCGGCTCTGGCATGAAGCTTCTTTGTATTTCAGAAAAAAATGTTGTTTCTGTGGTCAGATTGTCAATTCTCTGAGGATACTTTGGACAAAGACAGATTACAAATGTTTACATACGTTGAAGTCATAGTTACTTTTGAGGGCCAGTCACAGATACATTTTGTCTGTCTAAATGACTCTAAAAGCAGCCGCGTTCTCTCCAGCCTCTGTTGGATTTGTGGACGGTCCTGTGGACTCGGCTGGAATAGGCGGGAATGGTAATAAATTAGCATCTGATTTAATTGACTTTCATGGACATCTCTCTCAGGAGAGAACCAAAGCATGAATCTGCTTTCCAGAGTCTTGCGGTTCAAACAGCTGCTCATCTGAGGGCGCTTGTTCCTAAAACGAGCTCTGACCAGGATGGAAGAAAACAAGGAGAAGAAAAACGGCTAATCTTGGTTGTCCTCTGACCATCATAATAGCGATGTAGCCCTTTAGTACACCAAGTGATCCCAGCAGACATGTTCAATTTTATCAATAATTTTTACAGTGGGCTGATTTTTTATTTTTATCTGCTTGCAGAGTTCACAAAGCAGGAATAGTTTTACTTGAGCACATATTAGCCTTCGTGTTGACAAATCTCCACTAAACTATCTGTGTTTTATCAATGAAGAGCAGTGTTGGTAATGTTACTTTAATAAAGTAACTTCAGTACTTTATTAGTAACTAGTTAATTCATTAAAGTAACTAGTTACTTAATTAAAGTAACACATTACTCATTACTTGAACATTAAAGTAACAGAGTACCAGAAAATTAATTATCTACGTTAATGTTAAAAAATGCTAAAAGTAAGATTTTTTTTGTTTTCACAAATCATTTTAAAAGTGTAGTAAAATAGACATGCATTCATATTTAGCTTTACCTATTTGTTACCAAGTACGGTGAGAATTTTGTTCAGAAAAGTAAACATTTGAAATTAAACGTGTGTTGAACTCTGCCGTCCAAAGTAAATACAGTTAATTGATATAGTAGTGAAATCCGTATAGTAGGGTTAAAATGTTTTATGGCTGTAAAACTACACGCTACACTCTTCTCAGACAGAAATTAACAATTTTATTTGTAGTTCAAACCTTCACTGGAAAACGAAGTCCAGTTTTACAGAATGAAAGCTACAGTCTGACTGCGTTGAATGCGTCATAACTCTGGCATGCGCCATGTATTCCGTACAGGAGACACAGCCCTGAGGAGATTGATTGGCAAGGTCAACAGCCAATCAGGATGCAGAATGCAGTGCACTGTGTAAACAAAAAAAGTGCAGAACTGGACTGAAACAAAATGAAAAAAAAAATAGTGAGACTACTAAAGATAAACTGCAATATAGTGAGGGAACAATAAATGTAAATTCATAGACGACGGGTCTGTTACACATCTGTGGTAAATTTCTTCACAAGCAAACATTAAACACAATTCAATGTTTTTGCAGTGTGGGGGAAGAGTGTTCTGGTTTACATGTAAAACAGTGTTGGCTCTGATTGGCTACCATGAGATATGAAACTCGCTTAATCATAATTGCTTATCCTGTTGTTAACATGCCAACTTTCCCCTTGTGGCAAAAGTGTTAGGGTGGATTCAGACTGGAAGAGTTTGTTGGTCCATATCAAGTCCTGAACCTTGTGTTTGGTCAGTAATGACACTGCAGTCAACTGGATATTTCTATTTTGAACCAAAGCTTGTAAACAAAACCATGTGACTAAGTTATCTTCTTTCTGTCCCCTTTCATTTTCACCAAAGACAAGAGTGAAAGTTTTTGTTGTGTGCAATGAAAATGAAATAAATACTCTAAACTAAAACAAAGATCTCAAGAAACTAAGAGCAATAAGAAAAAGAATAATGGAAGTTCTGAGCTTTGTAATCCTTATCAGGTTCGTTCACAGATTCAAACTTTATATTTCTCTGATCAATTTTGAACGTTTGTATCAACATCAGGTACAACACTTTTTACTGCTACTTTGATACGGTGGAGAACGGCTAAGAAAGTACGCTGATAAGTGTTTATGTCGTGTAGATTGTAAGAAAACGTTAAAAGTTGCTTTAATGAGCCTGCACTCATCCAACCACATTTCAGTGAGTTCCTGTTGCTTCACTTCTCCATATTTGTTCCCTGCTCTCTGTTTACAACATGTAATGCCCGGCTTTGGTGACTGTTTTGGTTCAGTTGTTCCACTCCGAGCACTGAGTGTATTCAGGCTGCGGAAACTCAAAGCAAACTCCTTACTGAGAGCCGGAGTGGAAAAGAACAAAGATGGGCCCGAGAGCGGTTCCTGGTTCCGGACCAGGGTTCACTTGGGTGTATTCAGACTCAAAATTGTTCCGGATTATCAGGAGAAACAAACTCTGGTTCACTTTATATATCCTTAAAGACAAAACACCAGGCAGTGATCCTTTTGGTTCTTAAAGCTTATTAAATCTATTTAACCCTTTAACACCTGAGGTGACACAACACAAAATCTTTAACAAACTGTAACGTTTAAACCAACAACACAATAAACGCTGTGCTGCTTTTCTCCTTCAGAATCTACTGGAATGACGTTGATCCTGTTAACAGTTAAAAAAGTTACAGTAAATCAAAGACCATAAACACTGGAGCGACAGTGTTAAGGGGTTTAATCTCATCGTGTTTAGCATTTAGAAACAAAAGGAGCGTTATAAAAACAAAAGCAGTAATTGGTTTGATTATTCCATTCCTGAAAAAACAAGTGTTAATGAAAAAATGCCACTTTCAAACACCAATAAAAAGGAAAGTGGATTTCACTTCAGTCAATTAAAAAATATCCAGCAAGTAAATGACATGTTAAATTCCAACCCTGAGAGATTAACCAATCAGATTTAAGTGGGGCGGGGCATCTCATGATGAAACTTCTTCATAGACAGAGAGTTACTGGAAGCAAAAAAATGAGAAAAAAAGTGTGTCCATGTAAAGGTTATTTGGATTAGGAATAAATATTCTAAAAAGAGATTATTATGGACTAACTTTATTTAATGAGCTGTGTGAAAACAGATGGGGTGACTACATTGCACACAAATAGGGACTAAATTATAGAAAACTGATTTTTTTTAGCAGATAAGAATGGTAATTCTTCTATTCTAAAAGTCAAACTAGGTGTGTGAATTAATTTGGTCACATGGTCAAAAGTTTTGCATAAGGCCACAGCTGCTGGTAGATTTTCTGCAGCTCACGTCGATAATTACCCTGTCCTGCAGTGGTGCCCCAATGTTCCCACCGTCCCATGAACAAACTGAAACAGGGACATTCTCCTCCTTTGAAAACACTGTTTGCCTTTTTCACAGTTCTACTCCCAGTGTCTGAAACGACTTGAGAGGACAGACATGCAGGACAGATGCAGCCCCTTCAACATGAAAGGGGCCGGCTCATGCATGCACTCACACACTTGTGCAGCTCACAGGCCCACGTGCACGCCATCGTGCTCAGAAACAAGTGAGACAGCCCAGAACATCAACATCTACAGGCCCCTCTCCTGCTTTGTCTGTCTTTCCATTCTTTTAGGTGAAAGGAGCGCCTGAGTGATTGACTCAGAAGCTTTCTTCTCACCCGGTGAGTGTAAATAGCTGTCATGTTTGATTGGTGCTCTGACGTGCACATGCTCGCGAGGATCCAGCGCTCCATGGATCTGCTGTCTTCAGACTTTAGAGGTAATGAATGAGTCATTACAGAGGAAGCAGAGAAACCAGCAGATGGAATTATTCCTCACTCCACAAGAGGAATTTCACTTTGATTGTTATCAGAACATGGATGGATGGATGGATGGATAGGGACTTGAAAACATTTATTTGATATAACAAATAAGTAAAACACATATAAAAAATTAAAAATACCTTTAAAAGACAAATGTCTGTAAAGAGAATTGAGTTTAATTAGAAGCAAGAGAGCAAAACGAGCCAAGAAGACAAAAAAAAGATTAAAATTTTAAAAATTGAATTTGATTTGGTTTATATCTAGCATTAATTGTAGACAAAAAAACAAAAAAACGTAAAAATTGCATGAAAATCATTTCAGAATTAAAAAAATGCATTGATAAAAAAAAAAAAAGAAAAAATAACGAGAACATAAGAAGAGACCAACCTCTTAACAGTGTGATTACTCCATTTTATTTAACCTTTATTTAACCAGGTAAGCTATTAAGTACATGGTTCCTTTACAATAACGACCTGGGAATTGAGGAAATACAAAAGTAGATCAGAACCTGGCGAAGCGTCTCACAGCTAAAGGCGAGCTGGGTGTGCTTTGCGATGGGACACCAAGAACAATACAGACTCTGATTGATAAGCTGAATAGATCGGAGGCCAAGATCGATGCTCTGTGTGTGTCGTATCGAAGTGTCCTTTGGGAAGATGGAAACCAGCTTGGAGCGGGTTATAGTTCGACTTGGAGGAAACCTGGATTGGTGACTTCTTCTCCACAGAGCCGTACCTGTGGACAGAAACAGGCTGCTGCGCCTAAACAATCTTCACTAATCGGACTTTCCTCGGCCAAGGTCACACTCCCTGGCCGTATCATCAAAACTAATCTGCTGAAAGTGCGATCAGCAGAGCTGGGGGTCATTAAAACCCACATTCCTCTCTTCTCCATGACTTTTTCCCTTGTTTTCAACACCTTGGTGAACTCTTCTTACTCCTTCAGGTTGATGCTACAGGTCCAACCTGGTGTGGGGGTGCTGTGTGTGGATCTTTTGTTTTTGTGACTAAATTTTGTGTAAATGGCAATGTTTTTTGCTTGTAGTTCATTTTTACTGTGACACAGGTCGAAGATACTTGATTTTTGACATTGTACCCTACGATACCTAATCTGTCTTTTCTGGGTGATTAGCGTTGGCTGAACTGAGCTGCTCCTGCCCGCCTCTGGGCAACTTGTCTCTGGATGTGTTGCTCTACCACCAGCTACACTTGGGATCCATAAAGTTTATTGTCTTGTCCTGTAGATCAGGGGTCCCCAAACTACGGCCTATGGGCCGGATCTGGCCCTCCTCCACATTTGGCCCGGCCCCCCAAACACTATCAGAGACGTACGTTTTTTTTTTTTTCTCAATCTGGCTGATCGAGACCCACATAGAACCTGACTTTTTATTCCACCTTTCTGCAGTCTGAACTATGACGTGAGAGGACAGACTATCTATTGGTTTAATTTTTAAAATGTTTTTAAGTTTTAGATTTTTCTGTGAGGATTACAGAAATGAATTATTTAAAACTTGGTTATGTGTAGCTTTCTGGAAAGACATAAATGTTTACCTTTAGGTTGTGATTGTTACACTTTTTCTGTTAGCCTACAAACCGACCCCCCCCCCCCACAGAGAAGACAACAGTTCTGTGGTCCTCACAAGGAAAAAGTCTGGAGACCCCTGATGTAGATAAAAACACATCACAATATATATAACAATTTACATCAAGAACACTATTCAGTCCAAAATAATTCTGTAAAATATACATAGGTAAAATAGTATTTTAGTTAAAACATGCAGTATTGAGTCCATCCATCCATCCATTTTCTTGACCGCTACTTCCTCTCGGGGTCGCGGGGCGCCGGAGCCTATCCCGGCTACTGAAGGGCGAAGGCGGGGTACACCCTGGACAGGTCGCCAGTCTGTCTCAGGGCCTCAATCACACACACATTCACTCTCACATTCACACCTAGGGGCAATTTAGAGTCACCAATGAACCTATGAAGCATGTTTTTGGACGGTGGGAGGAAGCCGGAGTCCCCGGTGAGAACCCACGCATGCACGGGGAGAACATGCAAACTCCACACAGAAAGGTCCCAGCCGGGATTCGAACCAGGGCCTTCTCGCTGTGAGGCGAGAGCGCTAACCACTTGCGCCACCGTGCAGCCCAGTATTGAGTCAGTACATTAATAAAAAGGTTGTTTAGGAGCTGAGATTGATACAAAGGTCCTTAGTTATTCATAATCAGAAACTGATATTTTTGCGACAATACACATTTATGTCAAGTTAGATTCAATTTAATGATTATAATCAAAGTCAAGAAGAGTTTGATTTATTGCTGGAAAAAAAGTGGGAAGACATTAATTAACATAACCTATGCTGTTGAGTTTCTTCATTTTGTTTTTGCATAGTTCAAAATCCAGTCTGATAAGATCGAGTGAACATTTTTAAAATCCTTATTGACTTTGCTCAGAAAAATATTCAATCATAGCATCAGTAAACAATATTATAAAAAAAACAACATGGGAAAAACTATAAATGGTTGATATATGGTCAATATTTGTTCCTTTTTAGCTCTTCATCCATCCATATAAATGAATTTAAATCTCTTAATTGACTTGAAGTTATTTCTATCATTGTGTAGAACAATTACATGGTTAATTTATGACTTTCAGAATAAAAAAAGTACATTTTTTAATGATTGTTAACAGTAGTAATGCACCAAACCAAAGACAAAAACAAGTAAGAGATCATGAAAGCATTACAAGCTAAAGCATGCTTTGACTGTAATAAAATAACATGAACGTGTAAACCAACTATGTCGATGTCCACAGACTGTTGTGATATAAAATGAGTTCATTCACTGTTGGTTCACACTTCTTACTTTAGAAAACACTAAAGAAAATTCACGATTTGCTTATTAGTGCCCTTAAAACAGCATTTGAACCGCTGTAAGTCCTAATTCATTAAAATGTACCAATATTGCCTAAAATAGGAGAATTTAGTGAACTTTTATGCTTCTTTCAGATACTTTTTTGATTTAAAAATGGCTAATCAACATATTTATTGAGTGAAAAATCTGATATTTATCATCCCTTTGAAAAAAGTTATCTTCAGTTGTGTTGAACGCCTCCCCCTGTTTCACTCCGATAGTTAATGTATTAGTTCAGCATATATTACCCAATCTGCACAGGAATGGCAGCTTGCCCTGACACATTTTTCTTTGTTTGGCCTCAGAATGGTGATTCTGATGCATTTTACAATGACTTCCTGCTTTGATTCAAAACACCAGAAAGCGTGGCGCTCTCATCTGCACTCCAATGGGCTGGAACTGGCGAGAAGCAAACAGTTTAACTAAAGAGAATATATGCATCAAATAAAAAGCAGATGAAAAAATATGCATTTATGTTCATGACTGCGTTAAGCATTTCCCTGCCAGCTTCCAGCAGAACCTGTCCCAAATGGGATGCTTCCAGGGCTGGGCGAGGCCCCAGAACGCAACGCATCAGCATCACGGCCCACCACATCCCTGTTTCCTCAGATCAGCAGCCAGTGTGCTCCCCTCGTTCCCCTCTCCTCTTCTCCGAGCTCGTGTGTCCCAAATAATGGAGCCTCTGTCTGCCAAAGGCATCTGTAGCTGCCCGGGAGTAATGACCTCAGGGGGTTCTTTGTGACAACCGGGGTATAATAATGCCTCCAGCCACAGACAAAGCAGACCCCTGGGGTCAATTTTTAAATACTTTTATGTTTCTCACCCGGGGTAAGGCTAATTTATTTTTAGTGTGGGCTATGTAAGACATATATGTGGCAGAAACTATTCATTTTTCTCCCCTCGTGGATGTGTAGAATGTCATATATTCCTCCAGACTGTGTGTGAGTTTTGATCCTGCGGAGATGGACCGCAGCTTTCGCTTCTGATTAAACATCTTCTGCAGAGTTTATCTGTAGACATCCGCAGGCCAGTGCCTTCGATCAAAATGGTTTTATTGAGGTACTTGAGGGAGTACAGAATCACCTGCCAATGAAGAACCTCTTCTAATGGGTTAATTGCAACACAAGCAGAGGGTCTTGCCCCATCGAACAGAGGAGGATTGCTGGATTCAGGTCTGTGGAAATGATGTCAAGCAATGTGCAGCCGGCTCTGCCCTGAAGGGCCCTAGTTTGTCTGTCAGCAGTTAAATGCTTTCCTCCTCCCCTTCCCCTAACACTCAACAATCAATTTACCTCCTCGGGGTCCATGAACCCACAGATTTGACCTTGCAGACTCAAGCTTTGTTCCTCACACATCTCTAACACATCAAAGACTTTGTATTTTATTTTAAAGAAAGATGGTTAAAGAGTTTGACACGTGCATTCATGTCAGCTGCGCCTTTTTGGGCTAAATTCATGACGCAAGCAGATTTAAAACACCTAATTCTAAACCCGAATGTCATCTAATTTCTGATCAGTGTCAGACCATCAAATACATTGAAATGTTTAGTCAAAATAGATTAAGTCTTATCGAAGGATGATTAAATGATCAAAGAGGGTTCTGCGCTGGAGCTGGGATTTTAAAGGCTCCTGACGTGAATATTGTGAGGGCAGCTGGGATTTCAAAACAGGAAAATAAAGAGCAACATTTGCGTCAGGATGCCAAATACAAGCCATTACTGGCAATGAGAGGTTATTCTCTCTAAGACGGTGGTCCCCAACCTCCGGGACTGTTGGTACAATAATGCGGGGAATAAAAAATATGACCTATAGTTTATTTCTGATCTGATTCTGAAAAAAAAAATATATATATTTTTGAAAACTACTGAATTCTACTCATCACATCTAACTAATTCTCGTCGCTTGTCAAGTCATTTGGTCACATGTTGAAAATCCATCGGCTACTTTCTTGTAGCTGCTGCGCCGACCGCTAACTTCAAACCCCAAAGCTAGCAAAGTTAACAAAAACAAACATATTTGGAAAGTTTTTTTTAGCAGAAAATACCCAGTGCAGAAGCCGAGGAATGGTCTTTGACTTCAAAGATAACAAAAAAATTAGTATTTCACAGAAAAAAAGATTCAGCACCCGGCTATCTTATGCTGCTAAAAAGGTTGTTCAAACGGTGGTTTCAAGTTTATTGTTAAGTTTAGGAAGTAATAGTTTCAGTGGGTGTTTTTCAGACCCGTTACACCTTAAAAGTCAGACGAGGCTAAAGTTGGTGTGCGAGTTTTTAGCTTCCACTTTGACAGTTATGGGCCAAGGGAAAATCTAGATCACATCTTAATAGTTCCTATGAAATCTACTGTACACATGCAGTTTAAACCAGCTGCAGATATTTTACAGAGATAAACATAAACCTCAAAAGTTAAAGGAAACTAGAAGCTAAAAAAGAAAGTCAGACCCCTGCTTCAGCCTTGCACAGACCAGTCTGTGAAAATATCGTCCGATGTTATACTGGTCCAGGGAGTGAAAAAGTTGGACACCACTGCATACAAGAGCCAACGTGAGACTAAAGTTTTGTTTAACACTTTAAAACATTGTGTATAGCAGAAGGAAAAATACATCAATTTTCCAAGAAAGTTTTATCCCTTATGGGGTCATGAGCTGCTGGAGCCTAACCTGGCTACTGTTGGGTAATCGGCAGTCTGTTGCAGGGCCACAATCACACACCCATATACATAGGGACAATTTAGAGCAGGGGTCTCAAACTCGCGGCCCGCGGGCCATTTGCGGCCCGCAGGATGATGATTTGCGGCCCCCGTCTTCATATGAAAGATTACTGTTAGTGCGGCCCGCAAGGCTGATATGAATGACAGTTGTTATGTGCAGAGCTGAATGAACCAATCACAGTGAGGTATATGACTCTGGAGGCGGGACATCGGCGGTCTGTCCAGTGCCTCTGTCTATCATTCATTCCCTCTTTCAATCAACTGGGCGGAGGAGGAGCCAGGAAGCACCAAACGCGATTTCTCGTGCCCCGCGCGGGGAATTTGCTGCTCGCGGCTCGTCAAAAAATGTGTTTCTGTCGCCGCGTGTCGAAGGGGCTACCAGCTCCGTCTGTGGATGTGTCTCTCAGAATGAATGAGAGAGATATATGATGTCGAGGAATACGTTTTTTGACGTGCTGACTGTTCCTAACCAGAACTCCACAAGCTCCGATCCTCAAACCTGTAAGCCC
>NC_050517.1:12629690-12651768 GCF_002922805.2 Oryzias melastigma
AAAATCCTGATGCGGCCCGGCCTCAACTAGACGCCGCCTGTAGTGGCCCCCGGCTGATTTGAGTTTGAGACCCCTGATTTAGAGTCACCAATTAACCTCTCAAGCATGGCTTTGGACTGTGGGAGAAGGCCAGAGTCCCCAATTCCACACGATGCACACTACTTTTCTTTTGTTTTTCCAAACGCCGGATATGACAAAGTCAAAATCAAATCAATATGAAAATTTCACAACATTTATTTATGTTCATTGTGGTCAGATGGTGAAAATGTGGATGGTAAACACATTTTTTTGTAAGAAATTTTTTGACCGCAATGCATTGTGGTCTATATTCACTCATCTAGTGAGCATCGATGCATTCGATCACAGCTTTGTGTTTTTATGTGCTAGCAACAAGGTTGGGAGTTAGCGTAGCCACAATAATGTTTGTCTTAGTGGTTTCAGTTGTATTTTATGAGTTGAAAACAAGTTTGGGTACTATTGTAAATACACTAACATGACTAACGTGTCCGGCTGTGACTTTACATGCTACTAGCAAGGTTGGGAGTTAGCGTAGTCACAGTAACATTTATTTTAGTACAGGGATCTGCAACCTTTACCAGTAAAAAAGCCATTTGTCCAGGTCCTTGACCGAATATCAGCAAGAAATGCAAAGACTTAGATCAATGGTAGAAAAATACACATTATTCATGTTGTTGAAGTCATTAAGCCATTAACTCATAAAATATAGCTTTGAAATGTTCTCTACAATTGAGTTTTTTCTATGTTTAACTAATTTAACTTATTTCACTTTTGACAGCAGCACACACAAGTTTCTTTCAAAATAAACACATTCTGTGTTTAATTAGATCCTTCAGCTGCAGCAAGTTTACTTTACTTAAAATGTAAGAAACATGAGATTTTCTATTATTATGACTTTGGTGTTCCTTCATAATTTTTGTCCTTTTACTAGTGAATAAAAACAAGTTTTTTTAAGTGTAGAATCCACTTTTTTGTATACATGAAAAGACAAAAAGATAATGTCACTCTGATGATAACAAAAAGCATATTAACCTTTTACTATCAATTTGATCAGTTCAGCCAATCTGACATGTCAAAAATGTAAACATAAATTAGTTAGTTAAATAATTGGTGAGATCAGAAGTTTAATTTGAAGGGGTAAAATAATTCCTGTAGCTCTGGAGCCTCAGGTTGCACACCTCTGTTTTAGTGGCATCAGTTTGTATTTTTAAGAGTTGCAAAGAAGCTTGGGTGTTATTGTAAATACACTAACATGTAGCGATGTCGGGTCGTGTCTTTATATTGGTTTCTAACAAGGAGTTATCGTAGTTAGAGTAACTTTTGTTTTAGTGATTTTTTTTTTTTTTTTTTTGTACTAGTCCGTGAGTTGCAAACGAGTTTGGTTACTTCTGTGAATACGCTAAAGAGACAAATGCTTAGCAGAGTCGGACCATGTTTTCTAAAAGGTTGTGAGTTACAGGCATTGTGAATACTCTAACGTGGATAACATGTAGCATGTCACAAGGAAGAATTAGAACGTCTGACTGACAGACTTATCTCTGACTCTTCAGTCTCCCTTAATGCTCCTCATAGATTAGTGCGTCTTATTTATGACAGAAGTACAATAATAGACCATTCTTTGCACCTTCTAATCCAGTGCGCCCTATAGTATGGAACACATAGAACTTTAAAAAGTAAACCATTTACAAAAAAAAAAAACAATAATTTGGACATTTAAATTATATTGGTCTAGAATGACCAACATAGTTTATTTATTTGCTTATTTAAAATACAAAGAGTCATATTTTAGCTGTAGTTCAAAGCAAAGTAGTTTTCATTTTGAAAAAAATCTTAAAGTTAGTGCAAAATCGGTCAATTATTTTCTTTAGTTGTTAAATGAACATTTATGTTGCTTTTCTTTGGGTCGTCTTCAGTGTCTCATCTGTGCTGGTTTTTCGTTGCTCCATTTGCCACTGAGGCTAAAAGTGTGTCCAGTTTGTACTGGAGATTTTTCTGTGGCTGACGGGAAGACAGAGTGGCTGAGGGGCCAAACATGTGGGGGAAGAGCTGCAGTAATGGAAGTCAGCTGCAGTGGGTTTCTTTGGGGAATGCTCCAGGAGCAGGTAAGCAGCCGAAAAAGCAAGGAAACATACTTCACATTATTGATTTTGTCGATCGTCTTAAATGAGGGGCACTCCAGGCCAAGGGCTCACCTCTGCATTGTCTGCCTGTGTTGTTCTGAACAGACGAGCAGAGGACGGAGGAGCTTCAGCTCCGCTTTATGAATTCCACCTCTGTCGTTATCCTGCAGGCGGGGAGAGGTGTGCTGCCTCTCTGTCTGTGGTGTAAATGAGCTTATTGTTTCGATCACACGGATCACCTGGAGACGGAAAAACCCTCTGCTGCACCACCCCCATCCCAGATCATGACCTTCTGTTTACACCAGAGATGCCCGCTCCTGCTGCAACTTATTCATCAACTGTGACTCTGTTATAAATGTCTTTTTAAGGCAAATATTGATTAAGTCAAGTGCAACATCACTTGACTTAAAGCAAATGTCCATAAGCAATTATGTCCCGTGCCTCTTTTCCATTTTTGTTTGGATGACACTCTCATTTGTTTTAAACTCCCGGGTGTCCTGTCAGGAGGGCCTTTTCAGAGCATTCGCTGTCAATATGCATTCAATGACCTGCTGCAGGAATGTAACCCTAAACCTTTTGTCCAAATGTGTTGTTTCTAGAAGGAATTCACTCTTTTAAGTGAACAAAGATGCTCCACAGTGGATCAGCAAATTTGCTGACAATAAAAACTAAGATTACAAGATAATAATCAGATTGAATCAGTCTGGAAGCCAAACTTTTAAGCGAAGTTCAGAATCTTTTTTGAGTGTAAATTTAGGATTTAGCAAAATGATTGTACAGAAATCAGAAAAGCAGCAGATAAAAGATGTTTGCATGTCTGTTGTGAAAAGACCTGATCTTAATCAGACCATCCATGCTTTTGGTTCCTATAACAAAAGATACACACGGATTAACTATGTGTGATTCCATCTTTACTTGTTAACCACCTTACAGTTGTTTCCTGAACACTTACCTGTGCACTAAATGAAGCCAGGGCTTTGGGTGAGGCGGTGGAACCTTATAGCATTTTTCATCTTTTTTCTACTTTAAAAATTGCTATATTATAGTAATGCTTGATATCCACATTGTTATGCATAACCCCAGCTTTTTGTTTTACAGATGTATTTTGATTACTTATATTATAAAGTAGTTTAAATATGAAACTGAATCTATGGAAAGAAAAGTCTGATTGGATTTGTGTGCAGAGTTCTTGATTTGTAATTTGTGTCTGCCTGTTTGAGTGTAACTCTGGATTTGTGTGGACATAACAATTAATACTCATAATACATTTTGTGTGTACTTGCAATTGTGTATTCACATATACACTCAAATATAAAAAAGTACAAATACAAAACACAATTTAGGCTTGCAAAACTTGAAATTACAGCAGCTTAAAACTGACTGTGATTTCAAAACAGCTCTTACACATACAATTTTTTTAATATTATGCACCAATAATTAAGATTAAAACAGTCTTGAAACATGATTTTAAAACCCTAATCACTTGACAGCTGCCTGCTGTGATTGCAGGCAAGAGCTGCATGCTTGAGGTGTTGTCATGGGTGACACTGCCGGGAGGGAGCGATGAGTTCTGGAAAACTTTACAAAACAGTAATGAGCCTTTTAAAAACTCATATTTAGAATTTTTTTATCTTAATTATTGTGGCCATATCTGTTCAAGAAATTGTAAAAAAAAATGCCACGTTTTGACCAGACAATATATACAATCTAAGTAAAAAACGGCTAATAAGAAAACTAATGACAAAGCATTCCAGCAGGATTTAAATGCATCACTTAAGCACAACTCTGGAGATGGGAAAAGAATCTCACAGTCCATTGTGCACTTGTAACTCTGATCTGTACGTAAATGGGGTTTGGTCTGTGTGTATCAGGTAATTGGTGAGCATTATTTAAAGATTTTTGTGAACAGGAGCTTTTTTAAATTCGTAGTTAGTTTTAGGCTGTTGCAATTTCAAGTTGTCCGTGCATAAAATGTATCCATACGTTTTTGATATTTGAGTTTACATGTAAATACGCAATTGCAAATACGCAAAAATGTGTTGTAATAGTTACAAATCAAGTGTCACGCAAACACAAATCCAAAGTTACACACAAACAAGCAAACACAAGTAACAACTCAAGAATTACACACACACAAATCCAGTGAGTCTATTTTCTCTCTATTTAGACAAAAAAACAATTCCCAGTGAATATTATTTTGTTTTGTTGCAAAAATCACAAAAAATGAGGTCAAAACAAAATGAAAACGTGTAAAGAACCAGGTAAAGCTCCACCAAACTATATACAAAGTTCCAAGGATTTATTCCAAAGAATATTACAATGTTATGTTTGTTTTAAACTAAAAATGTCAAAGCTAAAGACTTTTTGAATTATTTTTGTTACATTTTGAGTGAAAACAATGCTAATGGGGGGGTTGGTTTCTTTCCTGTGTCAGTATAAACAGCCGATGTGACTGGCTAACACACCGCTAAGGTCAGAGATTACTGAGGGCTAAGATAGTCAGTTCCGCCTATTGGGAGGATTAAGAGCCCCTGCACTCAGTTTAAATTAATTCACATTTGCATTTAGTCATTTCATGGCTGATTAAAACTCAGACGTGCAGCAGCATTTTAGATCATCTGCTGAGTCTTGATTCTGCAGACATGTAGTCCAGTTGCAGGAATCCCACCGGAATGAAGGAGGACAACAGACAAGCTCTGATATTCCTGATGTTGGAGAAGACAGAGCTGCATGAATTGAAGGAGGTGATTTAAAGTTCCTCTGGTTCTCAGTAATGACCCCAAAACTTCTGTAGGATGATCACTGAAAATCTCAAGTTGATGGTGAAGCTGTGCTGGAGGAGAGATCTTGACTGTTAAGGAGAGATGAAGAAGAATCCATCACTTTGCCTGCTGGAAAAGATGGATAGAGCAGTGTGTCATCAGCATAGAAATGATTAGAAGATTATGGAAGTGAATGATGGTGTTTACAGATGTTGTATTGGCCAAGAACAAAGAGGGACCAGGGACAGAATCCTGTAGTACACCAGATAAACATGCTTCAAACAATTTAGAACTGTTATGATAATAAGGACAGAATGCAGGATTTGGAAAATAATGTTGCTGAAGACTTCAGGAAAGACAGGCAGGAGGAATACAGAATGGTTTTGCAAATTTAATTTCTGAGGAACGTCTTAAAAAAACAAAACAAAAAAAAACACCGACTGGTTAACATTTAAGTGGACTAAAGCCTGCTTGTCCTTGGATTTTGCCCAAAAAGGAATTAGGAATCCTGACAGTATTTTTGCGGGTGGGTTGAATTCTCTGATCTCTGTATTCATCAAGTCCCATAATCTGCACCTGAATGTCTTCACCTGCCTATATACACCAGAAAACGCAAAAAATAGATCTTTCTGAGGCGGCCCTTTATTAAAAGCAGTGTTTTTCATCAAATCAGGGGCAGTTTGGGATTTTCTTTTTATTCTGCTTGTTGGTTGGCTGAAACAACTGATTTGTCAAAGACTTTCCCTTATAAAGGAACTGAACCATCAACCTTATGATGTATGAGTGATAATGTATGAAGATCACACTCTTAAATGTGCGTACTGGCTCTTTACTGACTGCTCGCGCAGTGATACAGAGTCGATACGTAAGATGTCCGACGGATGTCCACACAAACTATATTCTGATTGTCTACTTTGTCTACACACAGGGTGCACAGACATCACGTGAGCAGCACTACAGGGTTTAGGGGGTTGAAAAAAATGAAAAATTCTTCGGACATTCGGACAATCTTACCTACTTCCCCCTTACTTACCCTTGAGGCCGGTTTATACTTCACAGTGACCAGCCATCACATCCATTAATTGTCTCGTTCTTACTCATGTTGGCTGCTTTAGTTAGCGACTGTCCACAACAACTATGAAGGACTTCTGAGTGGTGTTCATACTTTTCAAGCGAAGAGATCGCCTCCAGTGTTTATTTTTATCACTGAGGATATCTTGACCAGACTCTTGTGGGGTCTTCAAGGCACATAAAAGGGAGAAGAAGTGTGAACGATCACTTACTAGAGGCAAATAACCAAAAATGAAAAAATATGTTTAAAAAAGGGTGAATAGCACTCTTTAGTGCTGCAAAATATGACATACAACATGTCTTTTCAGTAACTTGCTCTATTTTCTATCTAGTTGTCTGCTCTCTATGTTAAGTTTGTTAAGTTTTAATCATCTGCAGTGACAAAAAGAAACTTTTCTGGACAGAGTTGCTTGATTATCATGTACTCGAATCGCCAAATGAATTACACGTAAAATGACACGATTGCACTTTCAGTCGCAGATGATGTCATCAGCAGGCGTCACTCTTCCCAGCGATCAAGACGATTCTGCTTTGATGGCCCTGTGACCAATGTGAGCCAGGTGATTGCAAATCGGTTGGAAGTATAACGCCGGGTTCCCACCGCACGCGGAGGCACCGCAAAGTGGAGTGTGACCAGAATTCGCTTCACCAGTTCACACCAGACGTATATTTTTTCGCGGTGGTTGACAGGCGCTTCTGCTCAGATGTGGTTAGTTACAGCTTCTACAAGTAATTAGACATCATCCATCTTGACTTGTCGCCAACCGCTCTCTGCCTCTGTCTCGTTGATTGTTTTTAGACACACAAGATCACATCCCTCTGCTCTGTAGTCGGCCCAATACTGCACATTGATTTGTGTGTTTAGGGGTGTCTGTGTGTGTGTCTGTTTGTTTTTTTTTGCGCTGTTTGTATGTTTATTTCCATCTCTACAGTCTGTTTAGATACAAAAATATGATCGCATTTGTCATTTGCTGTATTTTATTGTGAAAAATTGGTTATATTTTGAAAATTGACCAGATTTTCTCGTGTGTCTTGGCGTAACTTCCTGCTAGGATTGACATGGATCGCTCACGCAAAAAAAGGTTAACAAGGGCGCTAAATGGAAGCGACCTCCATTCCACGCCACTTTGCAGCGCTTCTGCGTGCGGTGTGAACCCGGCGTAATGCCCTCAGCAAGACCTGTAGAAGAAGATGTGCCCTCACAAGCTAGCAGCTTAAAATACCAGCTGTTATTTATAGAAGCAATCAAACTAGGGCTGCCAAACTTAGCCGCCTATTCAACGATTAATCAACTATTAAAATAGTCGAGGGCTAATTTAATGGTCGATTAGTCGTTACTTTTATATTATATGGAGTCAGAGTGTAGTAAAGTTGAACAAAGATGTGAGAGTTCAGAACCAAAAAAATTACTTTTTCTATACGTGAGTCAGTGAGATGAAAACTTAATCTTTTGTGAAAAGTACTTCTTTGTTTCAGATACCGACCTCATTTGATTTAACCCAGAGAAGAGGTGGATGATCTTGTGCTGTGGTGCAGCGGTAGGGCGGTCGACTCCTGATCAGAAGTGAGCGGGCTCGATCCCGCCTTGCCCGCCCATGTGTCGAAGTGTCCTTGGGCAAGACACTGAACCCCGAATTGCCTCTGGTGGGAGGTTGGCGCCAGTGTTCGGCAGCGGAGCCACCACCAGTGTGTGAATGTGTGTGAATGGGTGAATGGGTCTGTGACTGTGAAGCGCTTTGGGCCCTCGAAGGAGGGTAGAAAGCGCTATACAAGTATACGCCATTTACCATTTTTACCATTTTTACCATTCTATAATATGTAAGGCATTTAACATAATATATCTTTTAAACCATTTACATGATAATTTCAGTAGATTTTGAAGTAGAAAAGCGGCTCTTCAAAATCTATTGGAATTATTGTATTAGTGGTTGAAAAGTTACAGTAAATCAAAGATCATAAACACTGGTGCTCCGGTGTTAAAAGGTTAATCTTGTTTTAATACCAGAAGCTAATGAAGGACAGAAGCTGTAGGATTCATTGAGTTTAATCAAATATAATCTCAATTGTCTTTATTTTTAATTAATTTAAAGTAGGGCTGTGAAAGTTAATGTACGCGTTTTATCAAAAAGAATGAACGCGTTAACATATATTAACGCAAATTAATCACACCTTACAGAGCAGAAGTCTTTCACCATGCGGTTCAGGCTTCCACGGCGTGCATTAAAACACTTGGGTATTATGCCATTTATACCATGGTCACCTACAAAAGAAGTACATTTTCAATCCATTTTTTGAACTTTAATCTTGTTATTTTTTTAGTTTAGGTCGCTTTTTCACAAAAAGTGGACTATTTGATCCATGGTCTGGTGTGTTGTCACCACATCACGTCACTGAGCCTCGAATCTCTTGGAGTAATACTGCAGAAAGTCTTTACAGTTCTGCTTATCCAACTGTTGATGTGTTTCATACACACATTTTTGGGTTAACACATGATAAAAATAAAACATTTCAGAGAATATAAATGAAGTAAAAATTCATCTCTGGCCTGTTTTTGTTCAAGAGCAACATATTACCATAAAATGTACTTATAACAATGTGATTAATCTGATTAATCACTAAAATGTGATTAATCTGATTATTTTTTTATTAAGAGCACTAATTAAAATTTCATGATTTCATGTGATTTCATTTATTTGCAGATAATGTAACAAAAAAACCTGCGATTAATCGCAATTAATTTTCCCCCAGGCTTAGGATTAATTTGTTATTTTTTTAAATCACTTGCGGGCCTTAGTTTAAAGCGAATAATGGTTAAATGTTTTACATCCACTTTGGGCATGACCCGATTAGTCGACTAATCTGAAAATAATAATCTGTGATTAGTTGACCTTTTAAATAATGGTTTGTGGCAGCCCTAAACCAAACAAATACAGGTTTACCCAGTTGTGGCATATTTTATAAGCAAGACGTTTTCGCGTGGCTAAACAACATAGGCTGTTTTTAAATCTTTGTAACTTCTGTGATCTTTTTGCTCCACTGAGGGAGCTGAAAGAATAAAAAAATGTATCCTCGTTTTCTTCCTTCTGCCAATTACCTGATTCCCTGTATTTGTTTGTAATGACAGAGTCTTCCTCATCTTTTGCCCTTCTTTCATTACCCAAAATCCCAAAGAAAGCAGCGGGAAGGATCAGTGAGTCCCAGCCAGCTCAGTGGTTTCCCTCCGCTTTATTAAAGTGTAATCATACATCGGTTTAAGTGGAAAATAAATATCCAGACCTAATAAGCTGCTCAGCCGGATCATGTAAATGCAAATTCTCAAGCTGGTTTCCCTCTGTCCCACTGAGGGGGGGGCTCGCCTCGGCAATCACCTCCTCCACCGGCGATTGTAAATCAGGGAAAATAATGGCTGGGTAATGACCGGTTTGTGGTCCCGAGCAGATTGAATGATAACAAAGCTCGCATGTTGCTCTCAGCTTTTCATTTAACATTCTATCACGGAGAGCCAGCCAGCAGCTCCTCATTACAGGGGCTGTCGATGCCTTGTAAATTTTATGGAGCAAAGGGGCGGAAAATTCACTGAACAAACTTCCTGATGGGGGAAGATGGGGTTTATTCCCCAACTGCCTGGGCCCCCCTTCACCACCACCATCATCATCACCACCACCGCCACGCGCCATTGCAGGAGCCTGAAGATCTGAGGGAAGCGGCGAGCCACCAACTACAACGCATTTGTCTGTTTTCTAACGTGAGGGAGTCAGAGTGTGAATGAAAAGAGAAGAATACCCACTTAGACAAGTGCTAAATAATAGACATATAAATTGCTTGGTTGTCTTGTTTGGGGAGACGCTGATTTAGCTGCTAATTGGTGACAGAAACTGTCAAACGGGTGGCAGATAGTGATTGTGCCGGCTTCTGTCAGGATTAGGTGAGAGGGAAGAAAAAAGTGAGCTTTCGTCTGATGAAGGCAGAGACACGGTGACGGCGGTCCCCTCCCCTCCTGTGTCAGATATTTACCCAAAACACATTAAACACATAAAAGAGAGAAAAAGAAACAATAAGCTCGGGATTACGGACCCTGTCTCCTCCCTCCGCCTCATGTCATCTCCTCTTTTTTCTCCTCTGGGCTGTCTGTGTGATTGATTAACGTGTTTGTTTGAAGAAATTCGCGATGCTTGCTGGCTCAATGAAACGCACACAGGCACAAAACACGCGGCGTGTACTGAGAGACGCACAAAGACAATGAAGCGGCTGCAAGCAGAGCAGCAGGAGCCGGATAAAGGCCCGATCTCTGGAGGGCATCCTCCTCTAACCCTGCCCGGCTCTCCTGGCTTCTCTCTGGAGCATTAAAATGAACAGTAATTAGGCTTTGATACTCTGGCAAATGAACAGTAATTAGAGTGTGCTACTGTGGATCCTCTGCCCGAGCTGCTCATTGAATATTCACACCATTATTGAACGTTAAGATTAGCTTGCCGCTGTGGTGCACAAACAGTGTGGCATGGCAACGGCCCTCTGCAGATGGTGCTAGGGGGATGGTGGAGGCGCTGCGTGTGCGTGTGTGCGTGCGGATAGGTCGCCCAAGCCTGGCGGACCCTCAGAGGGGATTTTCTGGTTATTAGATCCCTGCCACATCATGGGCCAATTATAAAGAAAACTGTCAGTCAAGGCAAAGTGGCCGTGTGATTAGCGGAAAAGGACAAAATCAGGTGAGGAGTGTGAATCTTTCTGGAGGCAGCTTTGATTTGCTAATAATAGGGAGAGGGCCGGGGCAGCGCCGCAGCTGTAGTCCTGCTTTGCTCTCTTCATTTTCGCCCTGACCTTCTTAGCACCGCTGCTCTAATCTGCGCTGCTGAGCAGACATGAAGAATGGCTCTCGGGAGGTTTTTCTGAGTCCGAGCTGCGAATGGGGCACCAGGGGTTTAGCCACCAAAAATTAGAGCCGGGCCTCCTTCTCCCAACCAGGGGGACATGAGTAATCAAAAAGTTCCTTCAGCGCGACAGGGGCCAAGCGCTGCTTAATTGCTGTAATAGTTTGTAAAGACTTTTTTTTTTGCTCCTGCTTAAAGAGAAAAAAGGAAAAAATCCAGCTTAGTCACTGGGAGAAGGGAGGAGTGAAAGGATGATAAGAGGAGGGAGGGGAAAGCGCTCCTCCGTCTAATTTCTAAAAGAAGGACAGAGTACCTAATTTAGCGGCTGGAGAGGCTGACACTGAGGGGCGTGGCGGGCAGTTTTTTTTTGTTTCAGGATAGGGAGACGGGCAGCTCAGTGCCAGCGCTATAATGAAGCGCGGGAGACAGCAGGCCTGACAGCTCTGGCAGGTGATGCATAGGGCCCATGCTAATTCTTCTGCAAGCCGGTGATGGATCCTGAAATCTTGACCACACATCCCATTAGCCCCTGTCTGTGACAGGAGAATAAAGATATTAAAAAAAGCCGAGGGAAGTTGAGAGAAGGCTGTGCAGACAGCCAGTCAAAGGACCTTACCTCCAAGTCCTGTGCAATATTTCCAGCAACAAAGTTATTGATGACTTAACCTCTGGGGGGTGCGGGTTACGGGTGATGGATACTGTGCATCCCCAGCATGGAACAGCAGAGGATAACAAGGCAGACAGTGAATCACCTGCCCACAGCTGATAAAAATAGAAGCTGACATGCTGTAGAGCATATTCTCTGCATTGTCCCACTGCAGTTCCAGAGGACACGAGTGAGCCGGGCTTTCCTGTAAATAGATTAGTTCTTTGAATGGCTTTTTCATCGTCTCAGCTGTTCTGCACATCCCCACTGCCCTGGCTGCTGCGTCTCAGCCCTGCGAATGCGGGGACTGTTTATTAGGCTGTCCCTGCCTTCCTCTGCGGAATAAAAATGGAAATAAAAGCGAGGGAAGGCCACAGACCTCCTCAGCCATCAAACACTCACTTGTGTTTACCATATATCTTTCATCTTCCCATGCAGGACGGGGCTAATATTTTGGACAAGTTTTGTGTGAAATATAAATGACTCGGTCTTGATATAAATAGGAAAACTGGTAGCGAGGCGCGCCGAGGCCCGAGAATCCTGCCCATTTCTCGGTCTTGACAAATAGCACGGAAGAAGTTCCAGGGGAAACTGAGAGGTTACCATGACAGACAAGGAGCACAATTATCACACCATGATGAAAGAGCCGTGGCGAGCGCCCGTCGCACCGTTAATTACCGTCCTTTTTCCACCAGCCTCTAATGTGAGGAAAAACACGCAATGACAAGTGTGTAAAAGAGCAAGCACTAAATTACTGTCAGGAAAAATAAACGGAGGATAGCGAGGCTCGCGCAGTGATTTACGGGGGCAATTAGTCACCGCCCCACGGAGATGCTGAGGACAGCAGAGCGGAGGGAGTGTGTCAGGGGGAGAGAGTGTGAGAGACGCCGCCGCCGCCGCACTCCACCCACAATCCAGACAAACCGGGTGAGGAACGGAGGCGGGCTCTCTTTGCTCTTGGCTGAGTGACCTTTGTCAGGCGAGGGCCCATTATCCAACTTTCGCCTGGTTTACAGGGAAAAAGATCAAGCAAACATGCGCCTTCAGCGCGCTGCCATGTTAGACGTTTCATAACAGAAATAAAGGGGAACACGAGCGAGTGATACGGAGCCGATATAGGTCACCTTTACGTGTTTTATTGCAAAGGGAGTTGATTACGACAAGCCGTCTGTCATTACAACACTGCCTTTTTGTCTCATGTGTCTGCAGAGCTGATATGCTAAATGAACGCCCCCCCACCCACTCCACCATCAGACATCAAACATGCTCTAATTGTCTCTAAACGTGACACAAGTTAAGACACTCCACTTTAAAGCTCGCCATCACATCTCAGAAGTGACGCTTGATTCCTCGTCTCGTCTCGCCTCTTCCCCACAGCAGCTTCTGAGGCGGGAGGTCGCGTCGCCGCCGTCACATGTCCCTCACGTTTCCTGTTTTCAAACCTGCCTTTCATCACGTATTAAAATACCTGCTGTACTTTTAAAGAGCGAAACCGCTGGGAATTTGCCCGAGCGAGTGGAGAGCTCATTGATTTGTAATGGCTGATGACAGATTGTGTCACATCGTCTTTGTTAATTTCACTCATTCAGAACCATTGGCAAGCTTGGCACGCTGACTTATTTAATTATTTCTCAGAGAGAAATTGTTGAAATGATAAGTCTGCGTGGAATAAATGTGAAGCGTGTCGTAATGGGAAATTGTCACACGGCGTGATTTGTCACACAAAGACAGCAGGAGAAATTAATCTCAATATCCATCAGCTCAATGCAATTATGGCGTCTTGTTTTTAGAGGCACATTCTTGACTCACGGAACTTCGTGCTTCACTTCATTGATGCTAACACGACAAAACGTGTCACAGGATATCGACATGTTAATGTGGCCTGTCATAATCCTATTCAGAATGAGTGTTTACTTATTGAAGGGCAGTAAAAGCACCGCCTGTTAGCCCAGTGTTTGGGCGAATGGGATATGGAGGAGGTGTTTACATTCTCCCGGCCATACAAATCCAGCAGGGTTAGTGAGTGGACATGCTAGGTTGAGCCACGTTTCCAGGTCACTGGCCTTGAGCATGCTTGGTTTCAGCTGCCTTGCCCATTCTTGTTGGCAAAGGTGCCATAAGACGAGGTTAGAGGAGCCATAAGTGGTGAGGAGGAAGTGGTGGAGAGGATAACCAGGAGAGGGCCATATGCATGTCCAGTGGTCTTCTCCCCCCCGGGCCGTCTTTCTCTCTCCTGTCCACATCGCCTTACTTCACTCCCCTATGGCTCACTGGGGCTCTAAAAGTGCTGGAACGTCAGGCCTCCTCAAACTGTCAGCCTTGATTTGATTTGAATTTGCTTTTTTTTTCTTTCTGGAACAACACGATAAGAGGCTGGAGAAGAAAAGAGAGAAAAGAAAACATCTGGTGAAGATCCAACATTGAGCATAACAAAAAAAAAAACATTCTTGTCTTGGTCGGGGAAATATCTGATGGGTACTGCTATTGTGTTTTTTTGTTTTTTTAATCTGGCTTAAAAGCAAGAAATGTAATTTTCATGTGTATTAAAGTCCCATTTCAATCATCTTTTGATCTATTTTCAATCTGTTCACAGTAGTCTTTTAATTGAAATTATGCCATTTTTAGCCAAAAAAAAAAAACTTGCATTGTTTTCTAGGACATAGTTTCTTCAGAGCGGCAGGAGTTCATTAGATATTGTCCTCTGAGTTATGGGTGGCACTGTTGCTGTAGTGTAGGCCCACCCCCAATTCCCATCACCTATGTGATTAAATTTTTTTCGCTAGCTTACAGCCCCTCACAACCTTAACCTAACATTAGCAGTGTAACAAAAATGATGAGTGACATTGAAGCAATCCAGCTGTGAGACGAGAAAAACAAAGACGTTCATGGATCGATTTATCTGCAAGAGGATCCAAATGGATCAGAGTCGGGAATGTCAAATTTTCTATTTTAAAAGATTCCAAATTTTTTTTTTAAATTTTGAATCATGCATCAACGGAGCCCGTTTCCATTCGGCGCCCTTGTTAACCTATTGTGCTTTTCACACCAGACACGAAGGGCCGCAGTCCTCTGCAGCCGTCTCGTGCCATGCAGGGCTGGTCTATTTTTTACACGAGCCGCGAGTGATTCCACGCACACTCCACACTGAGTGGAAGCGGACAAAAAATTTCAAATATTTAAACCCTATGACATGAGAGCACCCAAAGACATCTGTTTTACAAGGAAGAGTTCACAAATTCTCTGATTTTTCTTCAATCAAAAAAGTGTAGGGATAAATTACTGCAGCTTATTTCCCATTTTTGTCCTCACTGGCTAGTTTTACGGAGCTACACTCTGTTTTCCTGCTAAAGTGAAGACTTTACAACTGTCATTATGTCACGTTATTATTATGATTCTTAACATCCAATTATACTTCTAAAAGTTCTTATTTGCTGATCAGAAATCCTATTATTTAGTTCAGTCAAAATAAAAACAAATGTTGAATTTTGACCTTAAAATCTGAGAACAGCAAGTTGTTGAGCTTCAGTGCTGCATTCAATAACAGCTGTAAATGAGAGACATTCATTAAGTGTGTAAAAACACGCAAAAAAATAAGCTGCAGGCATTGATAAATAATAAGTAATATTATTAAGTTACAGGCCAAATTCTTGTTTGAAGTACCATAAGTGAACTACTTGTTATAATTGTAGTGTCCGCATGGAGACAAGGACCACACCGTGCAGTTCTTCAATACACCTGTTTAATCTCTCCCCAACCCCCCACATCCTGTCATCACACTTGCCACACCCTGTGGTGCAGCTCCTAAAAGCATGCAGTAACTCACTACTAATCAAACCATGTTAACACAACAACACATCTCTGAACACTTTCAGACATAACAATAATGTCTAAACTTTTTCTTATTTTTGAATGTTTTGAGAATATTTATAATTTTTAGATGAAATGCAAACAGGCAGCTTATTAGAGATGTTACACACAAACCATCCCTCCACTGAAATGTTTTTCTGCGGAAGTTTACGTGAAAAAAGCTGCAGACATAAAGATCAAATCTTTGATTGATCTGAATGATCATCATAAAGTCTAATTCCTCCCATAAGTATTTTATTTCTGTAAACTGATTTCCACACATGTAAACAAGTTTTGCATCTGCAAACTGAACTTTTGCATCTGTCAAGTGTTTATGAGGAAGTGTAGAATAATGTTTTGTAATTTTACAACATCAATTTGTTGTTGTGTAATAACAACCTCAGACTTTTGATACCTGTCTGAACTGATCAACCAATCAGAGCGTGCGTTCTGTTAGCAGCCAGTCATGCTAACATAAAGAAATCTCCTCCTTAATTATTCTCAAGAAACTTAATGGAACTACAATATTTTTGTTTTCTTTATGTAAATTTCTTCCCCAGCGTTTTTTTGTTTTTGTTTTAAAGAAACAGCAAGACGTATATTTTTGCAGAAACTAATGACCAAAATCTGCTGTTCTGGAATTTTTGTTCACTAAACAAATGTATCAAATTTACACATTAAGTTCTGTATCTATTATTTCCAAATAACTTTTTTATTTAACATTGCTTCGTTTTGTAATAATTCAAAATAATAATTCAAAATTCTGTTCAATAAGAAAATGACACTTTCACTTTGGGAAGATTTGACCGACATTCCTGTCATCTTTAGAAAAACAGAGAAATCTAAGATGAAAAATTCATCTTCAGCCTCTCTCTCTGTTTGACACTATTCTTATTACTAAACTGGTGTCCAGTTAAATAGTAAAAATACCACATTTATCTGTAATTTAACTTAATTTTACTTTAAACTTATTTATAACAAAACAAGGAACATTTCTTAGTCTGGTACAGTGAAGTTAAACCATAAAATGTTGTTCCAAAACTGTACAACATACAGTACTATATTTCCTGCAAACATAAATCACCTTTAAAAGATATAAACGGTTTATATGCTGCTTTATTTTCCTGGAGTGTAAACTGCTACGTTTGATGAGGTAAAACAAAAAGTTGTACGTGTTATTATCTTCATGATTGCACTAAAGAGTAAATACTGTTCTCTGCAGACACAACAGGTCTCAGTGTGAACACACATTTGAAAAAAGGTTTACATCCTCAGATGTCTCGAGAATAACTCAGAATCAAATGAAGACATTTGATCCTTTTGCAAACCAATTTCAAATGGGAGCATGAGACAAACAACAGGAGTTCCGGCTCCAGTTTTATACTATATAGTCGTTTTTGAAAAAGACTGTCTGGCTTGATGAAGTATTACTGTCATTTAGTTTGTTTCTCTTGATGTTTTTGATATTAGAGTGTACACAAATACATAAGTACTCACACAAACAGGCAGGCAGAGGATACAAATCAAGAACCACAGACAGAGATTTGTTGAGACTATTTTCTTTCCATAGCAGGGGACTGTCAACATAAAAGTCTGGGTGAAACTAAGAGAATTTCTCATCTTCTGTTGTTTCTAAAGCGTTAGACGTAACCAAACTTTTAATAACTAATATTCATTTATCTTTTTCTTTAACTTGAATTTACGTCAGATGTTTATTTGAGACAATAAGGGAATTTTAAAACTATTTCCCACAACAACACGTTTGGTCCTTGTTCAGAAAGATGACATTCAGAGCGTTCATGATGTCGTTTTCTTCTGGTTTAACAGCTGTAATAAAGGGAAAAATGTTTTCCATCTTAAAACTGTGGTGGGAGATAAACGATGCTTAGAAATGCTTTTGGGCTCATTCAGTTTAGTCTGTTTTTAGTTAATCACATCATCTTTTCATACCAGCAGGAATTTAAGCCACCAAACTGTTTACATCTGTCCCTCCCTCTTTTTCTTCGTCTCTAATCTTTGTTTGTCTTTTCTATCAGACAAATTTAGTTGTTTGGAAATTTATTGAGGATCTTCTCTTTAAAGGGAAATATTAGATGGAGAATACAGTCTCTAATTTTTTCCGTTTTCATAGCTTGTGGTGTTTTGTGAAAGCGCGCCTTTGTAATTAACTCACCAGCCGGCTGCAGAATAACAGACAGTAAAGAGGAAGAGTTAAAAAACACGGCTTATGAATCAATATGAGCAACGGGGGAAGGCCAAACGTAATAAATAATACAAAAGCAAGCCTAACTAATGAGCTGTTGCAGCCATGCAGTTCACAGAGCCGTCCCTTTGTATGAATCCTCGCTAATAATGCAGGAGAGCCTGCAGATGATGAAGTGTTGCCATAAGGCAGCACCTGTGCAATTAAAGCAGCAGCTTCTTTTGCAGCAAACATTAATTTCAGTCCTTTGTAAAGGCCCAATGAGCACACTAATAATCTAGTCTACTTGACTCCATGTTTAGCTGAAAGAGAGCATCTAATTAGGTAAAGGTAATTAATTAGAGATAAACGGAGCTAACCAGGAGTCGTTAGCTCTCCCACTTCCTTGGCATTAAGACACAGAGGCTGGTGTGCGCTCACAGGCTGCCCTGCCGTGAGCGCGCATGAAGAAAAGATCTGAGAGGTTCAAGCAAAATGCACTTTTTATCACTATTATTGCTAATCTAATTGGCCTATAAGTGGATTGGTAAATCATTCTTTCATTTTCGCTTTTGAGTCGGGTTCTTTTTGCTGAAAAATATAACAATTAGATTTATTCAGCCAACATTTTAATCTTTAAAAGACTTTTAGAACTGTTAATTGTTTTGAATTACAGCACGAAACCACGCAATAAATGAATAAAAACTAAGGCCCAATCTGAATTTTACCCTTTTTTTCTACCCCTCCTTTTAGAGGGGGCTTGTGAAGTCCAAATGGTGTCAGTAATATGTTTTTTTAAAATCCTCCCCTCCAAGCAGAGATATACAGATCCCTACCTCACGAGGGGTTTCGCATCGCACTGCGCTTTTCTTTACATGGGTGCGCTCTGATGCAAAAAAGTTTACATTTAACTGTAAGTAATGACTTTTTGCTGTAGCATGACCTTTTTAAAGTTATTAAACCTATGTTGTTAAGAATATTCAAGTGCTGGAAGCTTCGCGCTAATGCTAGCTAAGTCTGCAATTATTGATGACATCACTGAGTGAAACTGACATCCAAAATCGGAGACACTGTTTTTCCAGAACGCTCTGTTTGGAGGGCTAAATGTAGGGGAAGGGAGAAGGGAAGAATTCAGATTGGGCCCAAGACTTATTGTAATTCTTGGAAAATTGATGTAATTATATAAACGTCAGACTTCATCTTGGATGATCATAAACACACATGGAGGCCAGGATTACAAAATCTGCCTGATATATTAAAGTCAGTCTCCATTTTTGCCTTTCACATCATTTTTTTACATGTTTGAGGGTGAAAATATATCTTTTTAGTTTTTAATATAAATATTTTATTAAAAAAACGTATAAGTCCCATTATTTTGCAGTCTGAATTAATTGCTGTGAATAAAGTCTTTTGCGCAGTCAAGCAAAATGGATTATTTCAAGATCTGATTAATTCACGACTTTGGCAGACACACAAACCTGTCCAACACAAAGTCTTGTGTGTGAGGAATGGGATTCTAGAGGACCCAAGATGCAGCACACCAGAGGCAGACTCCATGTGTGCATGTTGATGGATAAACTAATGGATACAACTCAATGAAACAAAGAAAACCCAAAGCCTGCAGAAGCAGAAAGGTGGAAAACCTTCTGAATCTGAGCAGAAACCAGGAGAGAACCAGTTCATGAGAAGTCTGGGTGCTGGTCACAAAGGTGGGTACTGTACGGTGGTCTAAACACATTGAAATACGAACCTAAACGTTGCAGATCTTCACAGTGCATGCACCACATTCATGTGTGTCCTCCTTTGCAAGCGATCCTTTAGATCAGGGGTCTGCAACCGTCATCACTTAAAGAGCCATTCGGGTCGATTTCTTCCATACCAGAACCCAACTGGAACCACAAAGTCTCACCTCACCCTTTAGAAATACAGCTTCTTTCAGAAACTTTTTCCAAACTATAAAACAATTAAAAACTTTTAACAAAGTTTCTCAAGGCTTCCTTTCAAATTGAAAGACACTGTGTCACATAGGGTCATGTTAATGCAGAAAATGTAGTGCAATAGAGTAATTTATTTTACTTTTTTTGGTGCATCTCAGCCAGAAATGTATAAGTCTAACAGACTAAAATTAAATCAGAGCTAATTAAATTAGCCTTAATGTATTTTTTAGCGTTTATAAATCACACTTAAAATCCTTGAATTTGTTCAAAAATAGAAAATCTGTCTTAAAATCTGGTGTGCCTTAATTCTGGTAGTGCTTATGACCTCCTATTGATAGACGGTGGTCTAAAATCTGTCAAAAAAATTATTTAGCTTGACCTACATCCTGTCCATCAACTGTTTATGAATAAACTGAGTAAAGTTTAGGTTTTTTTTACTTTTGTACTTACCTTTCACTCCATAGTTACTTTTCTAAATAAAAATATTGTATTTGTCTTTAAGCAGGGAGCCACATTGGAGGGGTACAAGAGCCACTCCAGAGCCTAGATGCACCAAACTCACCTTTGTCTCACATGCAGGTCCTACTCTGTTCTGTAGAAATCAAACATGAAGCTCCTGGAATTCTGCAGGACCCACTTTCTCACTTAGAGGCTTCATCTCCTCCAGCTACCAAAGAAACCACTCCTCTCCTTAAGCTGTTCACTCCTTCAATCAACGTCTCTGGAGCCACCAGGAGTTCAGAATGTTGCCGCGTATCTTTACCAGAAATCAAAATTCCTGTTGATTTTAGGAATTATTCCTTGTTCCCGCCTTTTCCAGAACTTCCTGTTCTCTGGGCTCAGAGGGTCGACTCATCCTTGTCCGTCAACTCCAATGGGGGGTTTGTTTAGCTATTACCGTCCTGTCAGTTAGCAACATTTCTGCTTAGCTAATACTTAAAAAACAAAGTACAATTATTTTTTTAAGTCAAAGAAATACATTTTGTGGCAGAAAATATCAATCCAAACCATTTCAGCAAATCTCCAATCTTAATTCATCTGCTCTAACTTTATGATCTGATTTTTAGCTGTGATTAACATTTATGGGTTTATTTTGGAAACTTTAAATCTAAACTTTTTCTCAAAAACTGAAACATATTTTTACAATAATACCACATCTTTAGTCAATCGGCCAAATAAATCTCCCTCCTAAACCATAAAACCGAGCATCTTCAAGCAGCATCTCAGGGTTTTTAGGGGCACATGTCTAAGATTAGCTGGAAGCATTTCACCCCTAAAACGTGCAGACGTGCAGCAGCTGAGATTACACTCTAACAAGATGTTTTATTAGAGAAACATCAAGGAGATTTCTTGTTCTTTCCCCCCCAATATTTCCTAAGTAAATATTAAGCTGCAGACAGCAAACATCCAACTTCTTGTCGCCTTCATCTTCATTTTCATATAAAAGCTGAGGGAAAGGGGGGACCTGGCTGGAACGGCTGCTTCCGTTTTCCACCCATGCAGAAGCAGCATGGAGAACCCTGCTTCCACTCATGTACCTATCATGTTCAATTTTTCTCCAGTAGATGTTCCAGTGGGTGCACACGAGCAAATCCTGTTTGAAAGTGGAAATTTAATGGTTATTGTAATGAGTGTTGACTCAGAACAGCAGAGGAGAAGGAAACACGGGAACCTGAGGTTTGTTTAGATGCAGAGTGTCATCGGGCTTCATGAGCACGAGTGATTTGGGGGAAACATGATTATTTTTTCCCTTCTGCTTTCCCTCGTACACAGGGGAGTCGTCTGCTACAAGAAGACAGGGCGCTCCCCCGACACACATCATTAGGCGGGTTTTTTTAAAGCGACAAGAAGGCTATTTGGCTGTCATTGGGATTGTTTGAGGGGAATATGTTTCTGCAGCGTACCCCAGGGAGCCCCACATCAGGAGGAAAAAGAGAGGAAGAGCAGATAACCCTTGAGCACTTGACACTGCTGTTATGCATTTGTCAATATTAAGGCTAAGAGGTTGGGCCGCTGTGTGTAAATTGGGAGTTTGAAGCGTTTGATGGCCTCAAATGTGGGTCGACCTTTAACCTGGGAGCCTGATCAGCCTCACAGCTTGTTCCTGCTAATTGTTACATGCAGGCTGTTCAATTATTCAGTTCGCACCAGATACGTCTGTTTTTTTTGGGGGGGGGGAACATTTCGTTAAGATATGTACTTGAAAAACTTTCTAGGAAAAAGGATGAGCACCAACACACTGCAATGCAAAAGCAATATGATGTTTATTATGGACATCGAACAAGTTATAAAACCATCAAAATGAATGTAGATATGAAAACTTTTTTTTTCATATTTTAACAGTTTTATTCTTCATTAAATGCTAATTGACTGATGGCTTATTCTATTTTAATTTATAAAAAATGTATCATTTTTATAATTTTATGATTTTATTATTAGGTGTTATAATTTTAATGTATATATTTACTCTGTCCTTTGGTATTTTGACTTTAGATAGGTGAAAGTTTTTCCTTTGACGTTAAATCATTTACTTTTTATACTTTTGTTAAATGATTAATCAAATATTTTTGAAGCTTTTTAAATTATATATATATATATATATATATATATATATATATATATATTTAA
>NC_050517.1:12652373-12656921 GCF_002922805.2 Oryzias melastigma
AAAAAGTTATAAAAACACAAAAATGAATGTAGATATGACCAAAGGTGACCTAGTGTGCATAAACACTATATTTGGTTATAATTATTATTATTTTTATACATTTCTTTTCATATTTTAACAGTTTAATTCTTCATTAAATGCTAATTGACTGATGGCTTAATTTATATTAATTTATAAAACATGTATCATTTTTATAATTTTCTGATTTTATTATTAGGTGTTATAGTTTTAATGTATATATTTACTTTGGTATTTTGACTTTAGATAAGTGAAAGTTTTTCCTTTGACGTTAAATCATTTACTTTTATACTTTTGTTAAATAATTAATCAAATATTTTTGAAGCTTTGTAAAATATATAAATATATTTCAAAACAGACTTTGGTATCAGATTGTTTTTTTTTGTTAAATTAGTTTGAAAAACATTAATGAGGTTGTTTTAAGTCACATTTTGTTATCATTATGTCAACTTCTAAAATGTTTAATTCTGACATTTGAATTGAAAAATGTATTATGCAACACAAATTTTCATATTTAAGAGTCGTTTATTTGTGCATATTGTTTAGAAAATGTGTTAGTAAAATTATTATTATTATTTAAGTTTCTTATGTATTCTGCTTTTATTTTAAACTAAATGTGTTGCAAAGCTGTTGTGACTCGTTTTCTTTTTTCTTCACCGTTTTTCATATTTTTGAGTCTGTGCAACAACAAGAAAATTGATTGGATAGAACATTTTAACAGGTAAAATAACAAACCAGCTGTTCTGAGAATTTAACATCTGTGAACCATTAATGATCATCATTGCTTTATAAAAAAACAGTATTTATTGACAGTACTGAGTTACCTTATTTCAAAGATTAATGCATGTGCAAAATCGTCAACAGAGGATTTACAACCATGCAAAGATATATCATACTATATAGATTGCTTGAAAAGGAGTGGGAAGAAGCGAACTTATATAATCCTATCCTAATTCGACCACCATATCCCTCACATGAACTGTACATGATTTTTTCTGACTATGAGACACTTCAATCAAAACAAAACAATCAAATTTTATTAAACTCATTCACAAACATTTGAAGAAAAGTACTCACAGTATCCCTCCTCCAGGCTCCCGACTACAGTACCCACAATGCTCCAACAATCCACCAAGTGTTACAGCTTCAGAATCGTTCTAAAACATTTTGACAGAGCGCCGTTTACCACCAAACTCGAGGTCAGTCAGCACAACTAGAATTCATACACACTGGACTATAATAAAGTGGACTGTTTAAGGGTTTTAATTGGGCCATATGGTCCAAAAAACACCAAAAATACACTGTAAGGGTCACCAGTTAGAACTGAATTATTTATTCACACATATATATAATTTTCACCAAAAACTATATAATAAACTGCCCATTTTCAAAAATTTCTGCTGACATTAAACTACTTTTTACTATAAAATATTGCTTCATTGAGATGATCCTTTCTTTTATTTTGAAAGGAAGTCATGCCAAAAGTAAATTGTAACCTATTTTGTAACTTGATTTCAGAAAATAAATCGTTTTTTTTTCTCATAAAGTTTATGTTTTATTATTGTTTAAGCCAATTTATTGATGTTTATTATAATAATTAAAATAACAAAAACAGCTAAAACAGTCTTGTATTTTTTAAGACTTAGTGGCTCCTGTTGAGTTGTTCTTGGTGAGAAATTGACCAGATTGGCTCTTTAAATGTTGAAGGTTGCAGACCCCTAACATTGACAATGGACCAAAGACTTAGACAATGGAAGCAAAAACATATTTTTGTCTCAAACGGAACCACATACATCCCTGACCCCAGGTACATTGAGTTTGAGACCACTGGTCTGGTATTTGTTATTACAATGCGAAAATGTAATTGTAATTTGTTATGTTCCTCCGTTACTGTCAAAAATAATTAACCCCTGAGCTCTCTTATGGGGTCTAGATGACCCAACCTTTACATTGATGTGGCAACCGTTCCATGACATATGGACAGGATTTATGTCTGCCACGGACACCAGTGAAGATAAAACATTTTTGGAAAAAAAAAGTTAATCGAGTTGTCTTGTAGGGTCCAGATGACCCCACTTTTAAAGTAAACATGCCTCGGGTAGCAGAAGGGGTTTACATTACAGTAATTCATTATTTTGTAATGTGTTACTCCCAACACTGTTATTGATTAAGTAACAGGTAGAATGGGATGAACTGAAAAACACTTTGCCGTCTGGTCTGATCTCTGTCAGTTATCTTTGAATCAAAGTGGATTTTGTTCGAGAGAAACTGGACAGAGTCCCAGACAGGCGTTTCACGGAACATTTCCATCATTTTTCGGGGTTAAAATTCATGTAAGTTATGAAAAATGAGCGGGACATTGTGTGTACATGATGGACTGTCAGACTCTGAGAGCGGCCCATAATGCAACCGTCACCGGTCCAAAGTGCAGGCTGTGTGCAGCATTTACAAGTGAAAGGAGGCAGAGAGTAGACATGTAGATCCTCATTATATTATTCCCCTAAGGGCCGAGGCCTGAGCTTTAGCTGGAAGCAGAGGAGACAAGTGTTTCGCCTCAGCGACAAAGACAGGAATGAGTAACTGTTTGGTCTCAATACGGATCTCCAATGACTCTTCAATAAGCAAACAGAGACCAACACAGTGGGGAGAGATTTGTGTCGCTTTGTTCCATTCTGCTTGGTTTGTCTGCTGATCACCAAGGGGCGAAACAAGCAAATGTGGCACAAGGGGGTCACATCTGATTCTCCATTGGAGACGAGATGGTGAGAGGATGGCAACAGTGTGAGGCGGCGCTGCGGCACTCTGCCGTGTCCAAAAGTATCTGCATCAGTGGTGCTGATTGTGAGGCACCCGCTGGCGCTGTTTAGATAGTTTGACTACATCAAGCTCCCTTCCAGACGGCTCTTACTGGTGCAATTAGAAGAGGGGGAAGATGAAAGGTGTTCGGTGTATTTTTAAAAATGTTGACTTTCCGTGTAATGATAGCTCGTGCAATTAAGCGCTGGCTCCGGGCTCTGCATGTCCTTGTGAAAAAAAAAATCTCAATTATTTTTGCGCGTGTGTGTGAGTGGGAATGTGTGTCTGCTTACGCTACGGATGGATTTTCAACGTGATGTTTCTCTGGGTGTTTTCAGGATGTGTGATGTCCACACGAAGCAGGTTAAAATTCAAGAGTTCCAGGTACATGTGTAGCATGAATGAAGGTGTGTAAATGTGCTGCAAACATGCTCCTGAAGTCAAGCCGTCTGACAGTTCATTCCTGGATGGAAACGCCTCTTTGTTTTCAAATTGTGTTTGTAGGTTTGTGCACAGGATTGGGGCGGAGCTAACCTATTGTCAAAAGGGCTTAATTTGCCATGAGAGTAATTGTGCTCTTCCATGACATTCACTTCTGCTAAATGTAATCACTTCACATGATGTCAGTGACATCTTGTGAAGTATTTGGTGGAAGAAAAGGCACGATGTAGGGCAGGCATCTTAGTGTGTGATCCCGGCTGTCTGTGTGTTATCTTCTCTTTCATTAGAGATGAGCAGCCTCGGGTTCTGTGAGTGGTGTGTTTTGTGCAGGGGGGGCATGGGCAATGAGCACAGGAGGGGAGGGGGGTGGCTTCACTGCAAATGGTAAATAGGATTATAAAGGGCTGCCTGGAAGACAAAAGTGACTGAGGATTCGCCTCATTTTTGTTGCGCAATGCCGCGCAGCCTGAACATTTAATGCATGTTCAGAAAGTGGTTCATCAGCCAGTGATGTCTGCAAAAAACCAGAGCGAATTATTGGCAGCTGCTCGCCTGTTGTGCCTTCTGCACCTCCAGGCCAGGCGCAGCGCTGAAAAAATTTAGCCAGACCTTTCGACACTTAAATGCTAAAATGCGACTGATTTGGGATGATAATAGGCGCCCTAATAGAAGCTGATCCTTTGCAATGGCTTGGAGTCCTGCAGCACGCGGAGATAACGCAATGTGAGTCGACTGCTCGGAAAAAAAAAAATCTGAGAAGGGCACAGATCGTGAAAAATAACAGAACACGTAACCCTCCTTACTGGCTGAGAGGGAGACGTGTCTCAGGGTGCTCTGCTCTGTATCGAGGTCGGTCAGAGGTAGTGGCAGAATGCAGTGAGTGTAGGAGAAGGCCAACAGACAGTAAGTGGAATTGGCAGAGTGAGGATCCAGGCGAGGAGGGGCCTGATGGTGTAAAAACCAAGCTGACCCCTCAGCCCTCCAAGATTTACAAGTGGATGGAGGCGATGGACAGGACAGGCCTGCAGTCAGAGACCTGCTCAAGGTTGACAAGAGCTGGGGTGAACCCTCAGTGAGCACAACTGTAAACAAGCTGCTGGAGGAAACCTGAGGGGCTTGAATCCGCAGCGCTGCCATGGTAATACCTCCCTTTTTGCCACGCCGAATTGGCCTCTCCAGCATGAGGACTGCCTCAAAGGAGAAAGGTCCAGCGGACCATTGTTTGCCTGAACCGCAGACATTAGATGGTGTTTGCTCTTCAGTTGGTCTTCCCTGCAAGCAATCTTAAAGGTT
>NC_050517.1:12656979-12657971 GCF_002922805.2 Oryzias melastigma
GCGTCCAGCACTTCAGGAAGTTTCTCATCAAAATCTTGGCTGAAGTTCCAGCTCTGTCCCAACACAGTTATGTTCCTAGATAATCTCCTCAGAAACACATTCTAAAAAAACACATTTTTGCTCACAAAAATATCCTAATTGCATCTGAAACTTTATTACTAATTTTATAAAAAGTATCTTAGAATTATAAGATGCAAATGCATTTTGGTAGCTTTGAAAAAGCCTCTAAATGTGTCTCACCACGTCTTCAAATGAAATGTATTTTACCCTCTCTCCCAAAAGAAAACAAAAAAGAGAGCAAAGCTAGCTCCAACAAACGTGTTCTTAACATGATATTGTAACTTTTAAGAAAGTTAATATTAAAATTGGGTTTCTGATTTTTTTTTTTTTTAATTGTAGTGAATCTGGAGCAAATTAAGAAAAATGCTGTTGGAATAAGCCTGTCAGTGATATAATCAACAAACCACAAGCTCCCTGCTCTGCTCCATTCTAATGCATCCACTTACAGACAAATAGATCCATAAATGTCTTTAATTTCCTCTTCTGAGCTGGAATCTGGATCAAAACTGTACGACTGGATAGTTCCAATATTGCTGCCACTTTTGTTACACCAGTAATGTTAGGTTGAGGTTGTGGGGGGCGGTAAACTATTGGGGATGAATGTTAAACAGATGGATGATGAGAAATGAGGGCGGGCTTCCTCCAGACCAACAGTCATACCTACAACTCAGAGGTGAATCTCTAATAAACTCCTGCTGGTCTGCAGACACTATGTCCTGGAAATTTATTTTCTTTTTGGATAAAAACAGCATCCTAATTGAAAGATCACTGGGAATGATTTGACAATAGATCAAACTATGGTCAGAGTGGAACTTTTTGTGGAGAGTGGATTTGAAGAAATTTAAAGGATATTAAGCCTTTTTTTTAATGTAAAAGGTTAAAAGTTGCTCAGCTTCTTTGCTGGCTGCTGTACATAACCATTTATTTAGGCA
>NC_050517.1:12658033-12671959 GCF_002922805.2 Oryzias melastigma
TCACCATGGCAATTCAATATACTTTTATTTTCCCCTTCATTTATTCTGGTGAAAGTTTCAGCATTTGCTTAAACATGACAACAAAGATATGATCAAGTAAAGCAGATGACCTGACAATGTAGAATTGAAAACCAAACACTTAAATATACTGGAGGATAATGAACAGAAATGAAAGCAGATCACTATTCTATTCTATTCTATTCTATTCTATTCTATTCTATTCTATTCTATTCTATTCTATTCTATTCTATTCTATGTCCAAAGTAAGTCTATGATCTAGTATTTAATTAAATATGACCAGCTGGGAATGAAAATGTGTAAGACCTCGAATACTAGTTTGAGATTGAGGTGATCACTCAATTGGATCCTCGATTGTTTACATGATTTTCTTAATATTTATAAAGTTTGTAATTCTAACTAAAGTAGTATTCAAATGTAATACTTAAATCTGAGTCATGGAAACTTTATTCCTGACATTAGTGTTTTATTATTTACTACCCCATCTGCTTTTATTTTGAAATGTCAAATGAAATAGAAGTGCTGTTTTAACTCTAGAACCATCACTTTGCTGGGTAATTTTTTCCCAATATAATATACCCAATAAAAAGTATTTGTAATAAAAAATACATCAAAATCTGACAACACATGATAGGTTAGAGTAGTTTTCTTTTATTTTCAATGGTGGTTTATGTAACAAAATGGAAAATAAAAACATAGGACAACCCTAAAAAACATGTTCAGAAAAATTAGAAATTTGAGAAGTTAGAAAAAAAATAATAATACTGGAGACTTGGCCTTTGGTCCACCCATTCCTGGGACATGTGAGATTTTATCAAGGGATCCATGACACTCAGAAAAATGCAACATATTGAAAATCATGGAAATACTTTTACTGGAGTGAAAATCACGCGGCTATAGCCCTCGAGGGTTAAACATGCTTTACATGGTTCCATAAAATAACAACATAACATTCTGGTGTCTTTCCAGTGATATAAGAAATACCTTAATGCCATCATTAAAAGTGACTAAATCTCTGAATCCATTCTGTCATGAGGTAAAAACATTGTTTATAACTGATCTGAATGAACCCTTTCATTTCAATTTCCTGATAAAACCAGGAGAGTTGAAGCAAAAACCCTACATCATAGAAATGGGCGGGGCTACAAAGATTGGCAGACCTTGTTTAGTTGAAGCATCACAGCTTCGCTTGAAGATTATTTCTGTGTTGATATTTGAGGGGTATTGAAACCAAAGGGGGTGTTTTCACTGTGATGTTGTGTCCATCAGCACCTGTGATGGAGATCGCCGTGGGAGCAGTTGGACTTTTGTGGGGAAAGATGCGGCTGTTCCTCTGACTGCAGCAGGACGTGTTAAACATAAACTTCTGCTCATCACTTCCTCGTCAACGCGCGGGGGTCCTATGGTGACCATGTCCCAGGCAGACAGATGGCTTGTCAGGAGATATAATTAGGAATGAAGGATCTCCGGGGTGAAGGGTTCACAGAGGACGTGGAGAACGTCTGGAATCATTTGCATTTGTGGAAGAATTCCTGTAAAAGTTACTGTTTGCTGAGGGTTGAACAGTAAAGCATTTCTGGAGCTTATGGCACCCCCACGTGCACACTGGGTACGTGCACGCTCACAGAGACAGAAGCCGGCAGCAGTGACTCACGCACTTGCATTATTATTATTTCTGATGCATTTAATATCCTCGGTTTAGGCTTTGAAGACAGTCTTTGGGGAATATTGAATCTAACCATTTTATTTTGCCCCGGATTCCTCTCTGAGAAAAAACTTTGTTAATTAGCCTCATACCTATCGGCAGAGTTTTCATTTTGTGACTTTTCCCTGATATTATTAAAGATGCTGCTGACTCTCCCCAGCCTGCCTCTTCCTCCTCCTCCTCCTCTGTTGTCTGGTATCCGAATTTGCCATTGGCGACTCCCCCCTCCTCCTTTTCTCAACATGCAAATTTGGGCCAAGCGTTTTTCCAACATCCTCCCATACCATTAAGAGATGTTGCCCAGGGTCGGCCCTCCTTCACGCCGAGCCTTCATCTGTTTCTGCCTGTCTCCGTAAGGCCCTTTTAGCCCGGTCCACAGCGGCGCTGCCTTGTTCTGAGTTATCTCCACAGCCGTGTTCTGGAAGACTTCAAAGTCTTCACAAATCCAGCTGTCAAAGCAAAGTCGGGCATGGGACCTTTTAAAATGTATTTTAGGAATCGATAGGTCTTTCTGAGCCTTCGTTCTCTCAGCTCCCCCGTTCTATGTAGTCACCCCAAATTCCTGGTACAGTTTGACATCATTACATTTGGACTGGAGGAGTTTGTGTCTCCTTAACCCTTTAACACCTGAGGCGTCGCTGGTGACGTTTAAACACAAAATGTTTAACATTCTGTAATTTATCAACTGTTGGCTCGATCGACGTAATAGTGATAATGTTGAAAATTTAGAGTAAATCAAGAACATAAACACTGGAGCTTCAGTGTTAAACGGTTAATGGCTCCCTACCTTTGTGAGGTGTGTGCATGGTCAACTTTTTGTGTTAAAACATCCCTCCTTCAGGTAAAGATGACTGTTTAAAACAACCATATCATGAAAAGTCAACTTTTTGAGCTATTAAGAGTATTATACTGTTCAATCCTCACTATAAAAGTGCTTTTTTGATCCATTCACACGTCTCTGAGTAATCCTCTAAACAGCAGCCCCTCCCATACCCACAAAAAAGGCGGGTCCTCACATGCTTACATCACAAGTTGAGAACCGCCCCCTCCAGGAAGAGTCTGCTCCGCCCCCAAACATTTCTCTAGCGGTGATTACCCAGCTTTGCGAGCCCCACACAGACTATATCCTGGTGGAAAAGGGATCAGACTATATCCTGGTGGAGAAATGGATCAGAGTATTTCCTATTGTGGAAAAAAGGGATCAGACTATTTCCTAGTAGAGAAAGGGAGCAGACTATTTCCTTTAAATAAATCCTGAAAAGTTCACCTATGCAAAACTTTATTTAAGACAAAAAAAATGTTGTACTAATATCTTATTCTCATTTTCTTCCCTATTTGTTTGAAAATGATTCATTTCCTTTTCTTACACAAGCTTTTTGTCACTATAATCAATATAAATCACAAATATTTACAGAAGTCAAAAAATACAAACCATTTGCTTAGAATTAGCGCACACACACACACAAAAGGATACTGTCCCACAGCAACCGTTACAGTCAGGAGCGACGCAGGAGAGTTTTCAATCAATCAATCAATCAATATACTTAACTACAGCAGATGTCCCCCATTGGCTACCGGATGGCTGCAGCCACAGGCTCTGCTACCAACCTCGTAAACCTCTGAACTCACGTAAGTCCAAGCGATAACCCACCATTTATTACGATTTAGGTTGTTAATAGCCCCAACTTCACAAAAAGTGCTGCAACTCAGCTCAGGCGTCCAGCAAAAATTAGAATCCAAAAAAATGGATGCAGACCGCCGGAGAGGCCAGATCGCAGAGGCAGATGTGATCGTGTGTAGTGGAGGTTTCTCTTGCACTTTTAAAGTTATGTAAAGTCTCTATCGGTCGCATTGGAGCCATAATGCTTGCTATGGGAGCCTGACGTTAGCATTGAATTTGAAGTGATTCTATCCAACGGTTAGCTTTTATAGCTAATTTTTCCCTTTTTGAATGTTTGTTTTTAACTCATTGTTTCCTGATTTTCATTTCTCATGATAAAAAAAGTATGAACAAATAATGTGACTATGTTCTAGTGATTTTCTCCTTAAATCCTATTTTTAGTATATTTCGTTTAGCAATGTAGAGAGAAAAAAATAAGAAAAGATAAAAAAAAGCTACTTTTATATGAGAAAAGTGAACGAATCAGTGATAGAAAAACATTTGTACGACAGCATCATTATTTTCTTTGGACCAGCTGTGACTGAAAGTATATGAGGCGGTGTTAAATGCCTCACATTGAAGTGTGGCAGTGTGTTGTACAGTCCTGTAGCTGTGGTGAACACTACAAACACAAACACAGGCATCCACAGTCTGACTGCAGTGTGTAAAGTAATTGTAAATTGTAAAACATTTTTATCATTTCTGTAGATTGAATGACCTTTTTTTCTACTTTTCTATTCAGAAAAAAGTAATTGTCGTAGATGAAAGACAAAACCAACATGCGACGAGTGAGGAAAACGGATGTGACTCCAGGGATGAACTTTATTTTGAAATACAGTAAACCGTTCCTGCAGAATCCATCTGCAAAGATATTCTTGGAATGAACCTCAACTTTGATTCAATTCAGACTAATAAAAGCTCAAATGTTTGTAAATTTTGCTCCAGAAAATCTTACAAAATAGTTGGCTGTGTTTGTATAATTGCACCTGGAGAGCTTTGATTTGCCTGCCACTTTAAGAATGTGAAGCGTTAACCTGCAGCTATGTGATTCACACTAAAGGACTGCTTTACATCGCCAAAGGGGCCATGCGAGGCTCTCCCCGTCACACAAACGGATGTTATTCACTACAGTATGCAAAGTGTTATCACCTGGGACTCTCAAAGGGAAGCAGACTTCAGCATTAAATCACTGAAAAGCCATTATGCAAAGAAGATCTGTGTGCTTTTGTTTTCTGCATTCTCTAATATATGATTTATATACACCGCTTGGCAAATAATATCACATTTCTGGGCTTGTTGTTTTGTGCTTTGAAATGTCTCAATGTGGAGCTGCATACACAGGACGCTTTATTTCCGTGTCCATCAGATGAAGAATGAGAAGTCGGACTCTGTTGCTCACAGCTCTGACAAATGTGGACCTTTTAAATCCACCTCGCCTCAGTGACTCTGAGCCTCACTCCACAAAGTGCTGGTCAGATTTATCTGGAGGCGCTGGGTGCAGAGAAGTGCATTCTGTATCCTTGATCCATTCGTGGAGGGGGGGGCAGAGACGCTTGAAGGAGTCGTCTCCTCTGATGCTGCAGAGACGAGCTTTAACAATGCAGTAAAGCATAATGACAGCGCCATGATCACAGGCTGTAAAACTATGCAGATGGTGGCAGATGATGAGTGCCATCTCAGAGGAATACAAATGACTGCAGTCTAATAAAGTGAACTGTGGATCCCAACAGGACAAAGGCACAGTAATGGCTGCCTGCGGGATAATACGCAGCCTGAAGCTGCCGGGGCTTTTATGGCAGCAAACTTTTCATTTGTGCAAAGTTAGAGAAGTTATTTGCAGAGAGCTACAAAACTGACAGCATGCTCTCATTGCCCATTAAATCCCTCGTATGAGGGGGGAGCGTGTTCCCTCTGTAATGACTCATACCTGTGAATACGGCACTGTTTTTACTGAGGCACTTATGTCCTTCTGATGCACAGCAGCATCCCAGCTGCCCGCCTTGTGCTCACAGATTGGGGCGTTTAAACGCTGCTCCACGAGGACGGGGGACATTTTCAGGAGACGAGTTTTCTCCTGGTCATGAGCCAGACACAAACTATGAAACCAGAGCTCTGGAGTGTTTTAGCTCCATGAAAAACTGAGATTACTTTAAACACAAAACAATGTCAGACAAAAAATGGAGGTTCAAGTTTTTAAAATAAGAATTTAAAAGAAAACACTTTATTTGACCATAAACTGACCTGGAATCATGTTAAATGTGTTGAAAGGAAAAGTTTCAAGGCTTTGACTACACATGGCCAGTGCTTGAATGTTCTGTCCCATGTTTTGATGGTTTTTGTTTATTCTGTGCTCATTCAGTCTAGCTGACTAAATCTACAGCCAACATGACTTCCCACTGACTTAAGAGCACTTTTTAAAATTAATATAAAATACAAATTTTCCCTTACTATGTCTATCTTCACTAAAAGTTGTTGAAATAAAGATTTGAACTTACTTTTTCCATTGTCCTTCAGCTTTTTGTGTACACTGCAAAAACAGGTAGCCAAAAATAGAAAAAGAACACATATTCTATTAAGAAAATCACTAGAAAGTAGTAAAACTATCTATCAAAGCAAAAATCTAATAAAAAATCTTGCATGAAATCAGAATCTAGAAACAAGGAATTCCACAAAAGCATTCAGAAAGAGAAAAATAGGTTTAAAAAAGGCTAATTGTTAGAATTATTTCAAGTTGACTGTTTCACAGTCAAGGTTTTATTTTTTTTATTTTTTTTATTTTTTTTTGTTAATTCTAAGCAAAAAGTTTGTATTTGTGGGCATTTTATGGACCTAATTATGAGAAAATCATCTTAGTACAAGTTACTAAATTTTCATCAAATCTAAAACTAGCACTTATTCTTAGAACAGAAATTTACATTGTATTAGATTTATGTTTCCAAAATAACAACAATAAAAGCCAGGCTAACTTGTCAACATTTATTGAACTTTTAGGGTGTCTATATCATGAAAAATCAACATTTTGAGGTTTTAAGTGTATTATACGTTTTATTCCTCACTATAAAGTAAAAGTATTTAGCTGCAGGATTAACATGGTGCATAGACCCAATGTTACGATATACGGAAGTTGTCATGATGTCAGAAACGTAAGTTGTATTTTATTCAATTTTCTCCAAAGGATTTTTTTTCTTTTTGTACTTTTATTATTTTTTTTAAATATATTTTATTTTTTTATTTTTCTAAGATTTTGCTTGATAATTCCGGGAGCTAGTTCACTCTCACTCTGAGGACTGTGTTTTGTTTGACAGCCGCTTCTGCTGTGTTACTGTGACTATGAATTTGAAGGCTCACTGTCCAGCATCAACCCGAGAGGGGAAAGGTAAAAACAAAAATATAATTTTGGCAAATTTTTTATCATTATTGTCTCAAAAAATTTAAATAAATATCACAAAATTCAGGACGTCCGAGCAGGCAGCCTTCCCACCCTGCAGCGTCTCTGTGTGTGACTGGCGATCTGTCCAGGACGCCTTCACCCAACACTAGCCGGATAAGCCCTGTGGGCACAGCAGGTTAAGAATATAGATGGAAGTTGGTTAGTATACTACTTGTGGCTCAAGTCAAATGTCGAAAAACCATTCCCACTTCGAACAAAACTAACTTCCACCTCCAGCATTCAGAAGATGTCCATCCACCATGACGGAGCTCTATACGTACATCCATCTGCCATGTTACCTGTAGCTGGGTGGTCTCTGTCAAGAATGACTCTGAAAGATTTCTATATTATAAGTCCAATGAACCAGGCCAGTTGTAAATTCATCTGAGTTTATTCTTTTTGCAAAAAGGGAGAGAGTCAAAACAAAGTCTCCTCACAGATCTCTGCTTCGGGTCTCTCTGCACATCTCAGACACACATGCACTCTTACAGAAACACACATAGGAATTCCATACATGGGCATAACGTAGCAGTGAGCTGAGCTGTTACTAGGCAAATAAAGTCAGGAGATGGGTCGGGATGTCACGGGATGATTAAACTTATCCATATAAGGAGTTGTTTTTGAGCAAAGAACTTAGACAAAGAAACTCCAGCAGCTTGCTGGACACACAGACAGGTGCACACAGACATCCTTCATAAAAAGTTTTCAAGGCACACACAAACATAATTTTGTGTCTCCTAAAAAGAACCCCAATGTGGAATTTTGATTCATTCACGCATCCCTGAGTAATCCTCTAAAAAACTGTGCTCTGATCACCAGCTCCTCCCAACCCACGAAAATGAGCTGTTCTCACATGCTGATGTCACAAAGCGGGAACAGCCCCTTCCCAGAAGAGTCTGCGCTGCCAGAACCGCCCCCAGTCTAATATCACCGACATTAATGGATATTTATATTGTACGTATACCGATGGAGCAGCAAGGAATCTTACATAAGGATAGGAAAAAACTCATGAAAATAATTCGTATTTGGTAAATAATTTATCCTTGCATGTTCCAAAAGTAATATGTGATTATATATAGATAAAGTTTACTCTAAAAGGCTTAAGAAAAGCATGGTATAGGCACTCTAGCACTTTAACACTGGAGCTCCAGAGTTTATGTTCTTTGATTTACTGTCACTTTTCAACCGTTAACACGATAATTCCAGTAGATTCTGAAGGAGAAAAGCTGCTCAGATTTTTGCTAAAGGTTTTGTGTTAAGGCGTCATCGACGACGCCTCAGGTGTTAAATGGTTAAAATAGCATCTTTTAAATTGAACTAGAAATGACAATGAAATTTGAGTTTTAAGTCGAGTTCTTCTATTGTCAAGAATATAAAGAGGGAACAATTTCCTTTGACTTTAGCTCTGAATAAGACAAAAAAATCTCAAATGTGCTGACATTGACAAAAAACTTGGAAAGCTTTGAGCAAAGAGAAGTTAATAATGTCAATAAAAACATCTAGAATGTCTAAAAACAAGGTTAGGATCTTTGGAAGTACCAAACAGTGTACAGAGCAGAAAAACGTCTTTCAAATCATTTCAAAAATCCGTTCACAACAAAAGTTCACTCAAATTAGACATCTGGCCATTTACTGCAGTTTATGAATACAGCTAAAGCACATTTACTTCCAATTTGTGAATTTTCGTAGCACTTTCTGAATAACATCGTCTTTTTGAAGTTGTGTAATTACGCCCCCTTTACCACGTGCACATCCATGCACACACAGATTGCGTTAAAGTGTGTGATGCTGCTTCAGTCTCGCCTTTAACCTCTGGATCTTGACTGAACTGTGCATAATTGGTTGGTCATCTCTGTGGTAATTAGTGTTGCATTAATGTGAGAAGCCCTGGGCCAATGCGGTGCCAGAGCTGCTGGAGGGTGGGGGTGGGGGTGGGCTGCCATGGCTCTGTAAAGCAGCCACCATTAAGACTGGCTCCCAGGCAGCCTGTAGGGGGGTGAGGGAGCTCCAGACCAGTACAGGGCCTGGCTGTGGGCGAGCGCTCAGAGCTCCCTCTGATCCATATCTTGGGTGTCCTTGCAGAGGATCTGTCGGCGCATGTGCAGAGAGGACCGCTGGTGTTGAAGTGATCTCCAAACTCGTGACAACCATGTGACCTGTGCCACTTCTCAGCAGGCCGCGCTCACTGCCGGCAGCGCCGCGTCCAACGGTGACTGATGTTGGCAGGAGACGTGCTGCCAAGTGGCCCGGCGTGCGTGTCCAGTCATGGATGTTGATTTCAATTAACTCATGCACATGCTCGATTTTTGACCTCTCTCATCCACAGGCCCCGTCTTTGGTCGCACGCCTTTCCTCTCTGCATGTTCCCTCACTGCCTCTTGGCAAAAAAGGGTCAAGCAGTTTGGAGTTTGTGCGACTCCTGGTGATAGTAGGTCTTTGGCTACGCCGGCCAAGATATTTCAGCTGGAGCATGCCAAGCCTTGTTGGTCATCAGGAGGTGGGGAAAGGGGCAAGGGAGTTAAGCTAATGACATAAGAGCTGCACTGATAATCAGTCTGAACAGTGGTTGGTCCTGATGGCTGCTTGGATGATTGATGCTGGCCTGTGCTTCTGCCCGTGGACCCCACAGAGCTCATAGCGTCACTGTGCTCAATCTCTAAAAGCCTGGATCAGTGGCAAGTTCTGTAATCTTCAGCGGAAGCATGCTGGGGATCACAGCACTGTGATTGCTTATACAACCTAGCAGAAAAAAAATCTCTTTCATTTTTTAGAGCAGTTTGTTGTCATCATTTCTCGTTTCATTCTGAAAAAAAAAAAGAAAAACAAAAGAAAAATCTTCAGCTACTGTTTTGCAGCTTTTCATTGTGCATCAGCCATGAATTCCCTTTCTGCAGAGACTATTGTCTGGGGCCCGTTGGGAGGGGGCGATTTCTTTAAATATCCTCGGTGTCACCGTGCTGCAGTCTAGGTCGGCTCTGGGGCCTTCAGACCAGAGTGATGCTCCTCTTTCCCTTCCCATTCCAAGTGCCTGAGCTCACAGTCGGAGATAAGTGCTTCTCCAGAGATAGCCTCTCTCTCTTAAATTGCCTTCCACATATGTGTGAGAATGTCCAGAACGCTCATGTTTAACATGTGACCATTAATCACAGAAAGACAGTCAATTAAAGCCATCAGAGCCATGGGAGCCCAGGCCAGAGGCACACACACACTCACACACACATCAGAGGAACTTTAGCGTGAACACCACTATCCAGGATTAGCAAGGCCTTGTTTAAAAACGCAGTGACCAGAATGCAGGTTAGTGTGGATGATTTTGATTAAAGTCCCAATACAATCACCTTTTGATCTATTTTTAAAGAGCTCCCAGTGGACTTTTAATTATGATTGTGACATTTTTAGCTAAAATTAAAAAAATATTATTTTGCAGGACATAGTTTCTGCAGAGCAGCAGAAGTTGATTAGAAATTCACTTTTGAGTTGTGGGGGGAACTGTTGGTATGAAGTAAGTCCTTGTGCTCTCCATGTTTACATTAAAAGTGGGGTCATCTGGCAGATGTAAAATCCTGTCATCACACATTAATATAAGATAGCAGAAGGGTTAATATGTTTTTGTGTCTTTTTTCTGATGACGGAGGACATTTATGAAGAAAATAAAATGAAATTGCATGTTTGAGTATTCCTATATTTAAATCACTGTGAAACCAAGAGCAGACGATTAAATGCTGTTTGAAAAAGAGCGTATTTGTGACGTAGAAAACACGCTGGGCGAGGCATGAGCTCTCTGCTCCAAGCTCTCTGTAGCGTGGAAGGAAAAGGGGGGCGGGATTGCTCTGTGCCAACGGTCCCACCCACATCTCAGAGGCAAAGCTTTAATGAATGACTGCTACTCTGTAAAAACTATTTTTAGAAACTAGATTTATTGATTTTTGCTAAAAACTCATAATCATATTTTTTTTACAATTTTAATTTAGATCAAAAGATCAGAATGGGACCTGCTTTTATTCTGTGGCATTTTCTATCTATAGCTCAAATATAATTTATGTTTACAGACCAAACTGACTAAAGTTGAGGGTCCAATTGTGCTTCGTGTTCTTTCATTCTAATATTTTTTTAAATCATTGGTGCATTGTTAAACTTTTATTGAACTAAATGTGAATACTACATCATATTAATTACTTTGAATTTCTATTATCTACTTTTGCTAGTTTTATAAAGTAGCAACTCAAAAGCAGTACAGGAGTCATGTGACACATACGTCTGAGACTGTAATGTTGTGAGGCAAAAAGTTTATTTTAAAATATTAAAACATGAATGTATTGCAGTTTTAAGTAAATTGCATAAACCTGCTGATCTTCCTTTCACAGCAAAAGGATCATGCTACATAAATTTTAGTGCTGACTCAGCACAGCTCTGCTCGACTTTAAAGCTGTGTTCATACCGCCGTTGCCACCGTGCGTTCAGCCACTTTCAATTAAAAGTCAAAGCATATACGTGTTTTGGGCTTGCTCATTCAAAAGTCTTCCATTTATGTGTTGTATGAACTCATTTTTAAAACCGTTTTCATGCTCTATGTACAAAACCCAAGGACATTGAGTGGACTTTGCAAGTTACACCAGGTTGTATTTGCTTCTTGGATTACTTAGAGATGAATGTATGGCGTCCCTTTTAGTCCACGGAAATGTCGATCGTTTGAAAATTGATCATGGAGGAGAATTTAATAACTGTGGTTCATGTCTGGCTGGAATTCTATGACACCAAATCTTTCATTTATTGGAATAGAGCTGGGAAAGAAAAAGCCTGGAGAAAGGTTCACCAGATTTCATATCAGATTTTGAAAGCAAACAATAGAAAAAGAAGAAGCCCTTCCCTGCTTGTCTAGTGTGAGCCCCTTATGCCAAACATGTGACACGTCCCCTGCATGGACGTAGCATAAGAAGTTTCTGTGCTGGCGTGACAGTCTGTGGATTTGATTCCCAGAAAACCTCACCAGCAGTTCCAACCGAGTCCATTTGATGTGGTTTACAGACACAGACAGAAGAACTGGTCTCTATCTGTTCTCATCATCTTTTTATATCAGGAAACATGTTGGTTTTCCCAAATGAGAGAGAAAAAAAGTTGTCATCCCGATGACTAAAGCAGTATATTGATATTTTGATGTCCACAGTGAGTACACAAATATAGGCAGACTTGAAAATAAAAGTCAAACCAGTAAAAGAACTTGAAGGGTGTTGCTAAATAAAACCGTCCCCATTCACTTGTACATGAAATTAGACCAAAAAAAGGCAAATATTTGGTTTCCAACACTTTTTTCAGCCTCTAGATTTATGATTCTAGACCCGTGGCTCTAACCCCATGGACAGATATCGTTGTGTGGGTCACTCAGTAACAAGCTGCAATGAAACAATACATTAATTTCCCTATTCTGCTGTATTCATCATCTGGTTCTGAACTATGTTTAGTTTTAGGAAAGTTCCAGATTCTCTCCATCACATCCATGACTGATGTCTGGGTCACAACTTACATCCACTAGCTGGTAACACATGACTGCTAAATTAAAAACCTGATAAGCTATAAAAGCGAGAAGTTTCTTTGCACAGAATGAAAGACCCAGGGAGGAAACAGAAGAAGAGCATTTGAATTTTAAATTAAAACAAAAAGAAAAAAGAAAAAAAAACTTCACCTAACAGACCAAACTTGCATTCTTCTTGAAGCAGGTTATTCTTTTTTTTTACTATAGAAAATTCTGGTCCGGATTTCTTAATTCGTTGTTTTATCTTGGAGTATATTTGTACCTCATGGTGTAGTGGGTTCTGTTAACTCTTGAAGCCCTCCTCACACCTGGAGGACACATTGTTAAAGGATTAGACTGACTCAATGTATCAAAGTCTAGTTTTTAATTTATTTGATGTTATTATCAATAGTTTTATTGTGTGAGCTCTAATTTTTAATAGGTGTTTTGAAGTCTCACTCTGATCCTCTTTTAATTTATTGCACATTGTGTAAAATAGGTTATTGTATTAAAGTAGTAATCATGATAATGCTGTTTTCAAACAATATCCAAAAACTTGTGTTGATTAAGGACATAATTTCTGCAGAGTGGCATGAGTTCATAAGGGATTTGAATATAAGTTGTGGGTAGGACTGCTGGTGCAAAGTAAGTCTGCCTCCATTTCCTATCATCCCTTTGTGTATAAACTCTCGCACGTAATGCTCAGACATTAACAAAAAAAAACAAAAAAACAAAAAAAAAAAACTTGTATGTGGATCTCTTTGTCCACAAGTGGATCCATCAAGCCTACAAGCTTTTTCAAACAGAATTTTTGTGGGTATCCATGATATACTATAATTTAAGTAAATAAATACTCAGAAACGCAATTTTAAGCTTAATTTTCTTTAAACATGTCCTCCATCCTCAGAAAAAATGCTTCAAGAACATCTTCAAAACACCAAAACCAACATTTGCATTGGGGTTGCTCTTTAAATATTTTACTAACAGACCACTAAAAACCCAAACCCTGACAGAGTTGACTGAATAAAAGAGCTCACTGAACAGAGCTGAGAGTGTGGACGGTGGAACAGGAGAATGAACTTCCTCCAAGCAGCAACTTGCTTTGGGCCAACCTGTAAAAGACTGTGAGAAACGAGGGAGATAGCAGGAGAAGGAAAAGGGTGAGCCAACAGGAGGGGTCAGAAAGGCGAGACCCACATTGTCACGGCTTACTTGTGTGCAAGAAAAATGTAAAACAGTTCAAAATAAGTGTCTTTGTATGAAGAGATTACATGGAATTATCAGTAAGATATCTTAAAGAACAGTTAATCAAAAAAGTTCTTTACCAAACTCGATCGCATAGGGGGCCAAAATCCAAAACACACCTTGAATTGTGGACCAAACAGGATAATCATTTATAAAACACCCCAAAACTAAATTTTTCAAAAGTTAAAATTTTAACTTTGACTTTGACACGTGCTTTCTAAAGTCATAAATTTTAATAACTGAAAATATAAACTGCAAATTTACTGTAATAAAACTGAATTATTAAAAATGTGTCACTTGATTATATTTGTTGTTATCATATCTCCCAGTTTTGCACTCTAAGATATAATGCCTCATCA
>NC_050517.1:12672752-12695545 GCF_002922805.2 Oryzias melastigma
GCTGCAGCGTCTCGGCTCTTCAGCATGAATCACAGCTGAAGAGCGCCGCTTCTTTTCCTCTCCGGTTGTGTGAAAATGACCTCGGGTGCTTTATAATGTCAATGTGTTGGGAACTTGTTAACACTGGCTGAGCCGCACCATCACTTACATAATTACCGCGATGAGGAAACCATAATGAGCGCATCGAAATACAAGAACTGCAGGCGCTCCGTCTTCATCCTCTTTTAATTACCCTGATCATACAGGACCTCTTTTTTTCACAGGGAGTGTGTGATACTAATGACCATTCTGGCAGTTTAGTGGTGGAGGCGGGGGTGCTGTGTGTGTTTTAGGATGAGCCCAGTGACAGTAAAAACCAGCCCCCCCCACCCCCCACCCCTGTATGAAATCATGTGATTAAATGAAAGCACATGCTCTCCCTCTGGCTTTGCCTGCAAACAAACCCAAGAATTCATCCACTGAGCTTTAATTCCAATCCTGCTTCAAAGGCTGATGCAAAAGATAATTACCAGCCTCATCTCGGGTGGGTTTTTGTTCCATCCGCCTGTTCATTAATAACGATAAGAGGTGGGAGGTTAAAAACTCTCTTAATTGCCTCTATATTAATGACATTATAAAGAGGAGGGGCGACTGAGTCTAATTCTGTCCAGTATTTAGTCTTCAAGCCGGGCCTCCCGGAGGGACCACTCATTTTTCCAGATTTACTCCACAGCAAAAAGAAGAATGAATGTGCGCTGCACTTTACCGGCGGTGACAAACAAGCTCTGTGGCCCGGAATTATCTGGAGGAACGCTGCAGAGACGGAACCTCTTCTTTACAATATTCCACCTCCTGTGTGGAAGTTCCAGCTCTCATTCAGGAACAGAATGATGATCTCAAAGGATTTATAAAATGACCTCATTTTGGTCAATAAGAACTTATTTCACATTTCAGGTTGTGAAAAAATAAAGATTCTGTAGATTTGTCACTTTTTTTGGAGAAAAACAGATTGTTGGAACAGAATTCTAATAAAAATTGGAGCTTATTTGTACATGTTAGAAAAAAGAAGTACTTTGGAGTTTTCTTTTGGCAGCTTCCAAGTCAGGACAATGACTTACAAGAAAAAACTATGACTTAAAGATGAAATAAACACAGCTAGACAGTTAGATAATCATATAGTAAACTGCACAAAGATAGATATCATGTAAAAGAAGACAATACTGACAGACTAAAATATCATAAACTTCCAAATATTCTTTAGAGTCAGGGTACACAAAAGTATGTTCCTGGATTGAAGTGACCCCTGACCCTAGTACTTGATTGGTTGAGGTAATTATAACTTTCATACTTGGATAATTTTGCTAAATAAACTACTAAAAACCATAAACTAGGGATGCTAATTAAAAGATATTAACATAAAAAACTATTTTTAAAAAAAATCTGTCAGCGAATAATATTTTTACACATGACAATGCTATCTCCTTCCTGAGATGTGTCTATTCTTCTGTGTAGTTTTTGAGTTATTAGTACATAAGTATAGTATTTCTGACAGAAGATATTGTAGAAATTGTTGACTTTGAGGTTAAATAAAGTGGCTTTGGTGCATAATTCAGGCTTGGACAAGTATATCCTAGTTCTACACATCCTGCACTGTCATCTAATAAATATGTGTGTACTTTCACTATGTAGTTTCTGAATTATAAAGAAACAAACATAACATTCTAGACTAAAAATACTAAAAATATTGCATAAGTTATCAACTTTGAAGCTTTGTTTTTTTTTTGTTGTTTTTTTTCTCAGTTGAAAAAATGCCTCAATCAACCTAGTAGCCTAATCACTTATTATTTTATTTTGGTAATTGTGGTGTCACACCTGATCATTTTTAAAGGAACTTAACAGCGGTGAGGGTATCAGGAAACCAAACTGCATCTTATTCAGATGTGGCACACACTTGCAAAGAAATGCTGTTAATTTCTTGGTCTCATGGTATGCCGGTATTTGTTTTCCGTTGCTTCCCCTAGTGGCGAACGTGCACATTGCAGCTATTTCTTTAACAGTGAAACTCCAGTGTTTAAGTTCTTTAATTTACCTGATTTGATTTACAGAAAAGCCAACATTTCCCCAACATCGGTATATATTTTTTCACTTCATGATTAGACCATCTGGGGGACTGAATACGGCCCGCGGGCCATATGTTTGACACCCCTGGGTTAAAGTTTAACCCGATGGACCATTCAATGTTAGATGGTTTAACCGTTAAACCATCTAACATTGAATGGTCATACTCAAATATTAGTTCTCATTTGTAATTATTGTCTTCTATTATTATTATTATTATTATTGTTGTTGCTGCTGGTTAAGGATCACATTTTTGTTCTGCTAAGTTTTGAATATTTTATTGCTTTTGCTGTTCATCTAGTTTGTTCAACTTTTTCAGCTCAGATAAAGAAGATTTGGTGCACTCAAAAACTCAATTAATAAAAAATAACTCAAGTTGGGTTATTATTTTAACCCAACTCTGAGACTAAAAAGAGAGTAACTTTTTACTGGGTTATTTTAAATAAACAAAGGGAAACAGTAAAAAAAAAGAAAAAAAAAACTAAATTGGGTTAGAATGAAACAACTATATCCCCAAATATTAATACATCCCAACATGAATAACCCAAGAATTAAACTGAAGAAGTGTTTTACGAGAGCAACCATCAGAAGGGCTCAAGTAAATAGTATGAGGTGTGAGAACAATTAGAGGTAAACAAAAAGATCTTGTTAATAATTATTTTCCATTTTTCATCCTTAGTTACTCTTCATTTCTTTTATTGCATCAGCATAAAAATAATTCATTATTTGAAGAAAACTGGTCTCTCAGTGATGGTTGACCATTAATTAGTTCTTGGTTTTCTCTTTAAAAGTCATGAAGTTGTTTCTGCAAAATATAATTATCAACTAATCATTTTCTTTTTAAAAGCTGCTTTGTAAGTTGAGTAAAGACCCTGATGAACTGCTGGTCATTCCTAATTAGTTCCTTTTCTCATGAACCTTTACTGTAAAGCCCTCGTTTCTGCGCCGGTGTCCAGTAGAGGTGAGTTCCTCCCCGCCTCCGGATTCCAGCTGCAGCTTTCTGGGGCACTGATGACTAAATCGTCCTCTGCTCAGGAATAATGCTAATGAAAATGCCTCTCAGACAAGCCTTTTCACCCATGAATATTGCAAAGAGGTAATTTCAGCGCTGGCATTTAAACTCATTGAAATTCCTGTTATCTCTCCTGTTTTCGGGGGCTGCTTTTTATGGTTACTGAGCATTTGTTATGGTTGTGTATGGCCACAAGAGCCCATCCGTACATATAAATACTAATTAAACATTTGAATAATCAGCGTAATCTTTGGTTCAACATGTTGTTGGGCTCTCTGAGCGTCAACACGGATTCTCTAAACAGATAAATGCAGCGGTTTTGTACCAATTACACCATGTTGGTTTGTGGAGTTCATTACATCTTTTCTGGATCAGCTGATTGCCACATGAATGCAGCAGCAGAGAGTGAATTTGTAGCCTAATGATCCTAACTAAATAGCACAAGGAAGTTATTAGTTTACAAGTATCAGCAGGCAGAAATGAGGCCAAGGGGGGGATGATGAATGAGCATATTTCCCCAAGCAAAAGGCTGACCTGGTTACTGCTTTCCTCCTCTCTTTTCCCGGTGCCAAGTGGGCCACCATTTTTCACTGCCCTCGCACTTAGCCACGGACAGGCTTATGCTAACAGCAGCTCCCAGCCGCAACCTCTCTCGGCTTTCACCCGAACAATGTAATCCCCTTTCGCCGGGGCCCCCATAATTTGATCAAATAGCACGCACTCTTCCCCAACACTTATTGGCCAATTAAGTCAAGTTCTCACGCAGGGGGTCCAGCTGGCTCCGTGTTATCTTGGGATGAATTGATTGAAACCATTCCACGTCCATGAGCCCTACTTTAATGATGTAGGTGATAATACTTGTAATTCTTCTCAGTCAGGGGACTCGCGGGCACAGCTGTTACAGCAGTAATCCCTGTCCTGATACGCCGAAGCACCGGCGAGGCATTAATCTGTCTCTCAGGTTCTCCTCCACCAGGTTTTCTCCACCCGCTCCTCCCTCCCTCTGCGCATCTTTAATTCGACATCTGTAAAATGTGACACTGAAGTTGTGGCTAAAAAAGAGGAGAGGCAGATTTTGAGGGGAGCGCTTGCTGATAACTGCATTCCTCAACTGGGGTCCAGGGCGTTTTGTTGTAAGCCGCGGCTGCCCCCACCCCTCCAACCACACCGTGACAACTTAAGAAGGTTAGATTTAAGGGTGAGAAATCAATAAATGCATGCATTAGTTTCAAAGAAGCACATTAACATTTGAAAACCGACTTCTCTTCTAATCCTGCCTGCAGCCATTCTGTCAAAATATCAAATTATCATAATAAGGTCTAACTGCATGTAAGTACGAAGCATTAACAGCGCAAATGGAAGTTACTAATCATGCTGCTTCATTTAGTTCATTCAGTTTGTTTATAAAAGCGTTAATTCACAGTCGAGGATGTCTAAAAGGGAAAAAAGGAAATCAAGGCTGATGACAGGCTGTGGATCGTTGCTTAGGTGGCGATCCGATTTGATTCACGAATTGAACCACGACTCTTACTTTTTAATATAATGTTTGTTGCTATGTGTATGTATGTTTACCAAATTCAGTTAAATAAAATTGAATTTATCTGTATATACCTATCTTCTGTTAGCAGATCGGGTTCTGTGAGGAAAGACAAACACTGGAACATGTGTTAGGAGACCAATGACAGGTCAACAGTGGGATCCAATAAGACGTTCAGGAACAGTCTGATAATGAAGGGTTTTTATACAAAAAGAAGGTGTTTTAATACTTTTATCTTATGTTACACTTTTACCTTGTTATTAACAACTTGAATGCATTTTTGATGTTGCCAGGTCCAGAGACAAGGTAGTTTGTCCTCTCTCGGTGGGTGGAGTGCTCCTGCCTCAGGTGGAGTTTAAACATCTTGAGGTCTTGTTCACGAGTGAGGGAAGATCGGAGCGTGAGATCGACATTCGGATTGTCCACCATCATGCTATCGCTGCACCGGCTCGTTATGGTGAAAAGAGAGCTGAGTCATAAAGCAAAGCTCTCAATTTATCAGTCAAGCTTTGATCCAATACTCACCTATGGTCAGGAGGGCTGGGTCATGACCAAAGAATGAGATCCCAACTGCAAGCGGCTAAAAGGAGTTTTTCTCAGTAGGGTGGCTGGGCGCTCCCTTAGAGATAGGGTGAGAAGCTCGGTAAACCGAAGAGAGCTCGGAGTAGAGCTGCTTCTGCTCCAGATGCCCCCTGGACGCCTCCCTGGAAAGGTGTTCTGGGCATTTCCCACTGGGCGGAGTCTCCGGGAGAGACCCAGGACACACTGGAGGGACTACGTCTCTCAGCTGGCCTGGGAACACCTCGGGGTCCCCCCAGACGAGCTGGAGGAAGTGGCCACGGAGAGAGAAGTCTGGGCATCTTTGCTTAGACTGCTGCACCCGCGACCCGGTCCCGGACGAGTGGAAGAAGATGGATGGATGGGTGAATGCATTGTTACATCAACCCACGTGGAGCTCTAGATCAGCTGAAACCAGTTAGGGAAATTTTCATGGGCATAATCAGTAGTTTTTCACTGAAGAACAAAGCCATAAATGACCTTGGTCAAATATGTGTGTGTGGGTGGGGTGTACTGGTATTCATTAGGTGTGGGTACAAGGTTTTGTATACACAGTCATGACATGGGGACCTAGAGCGGCATGGGTACAAAAAATGACGTCCTCAAAACGGCAATCCTGCCAAATGAATGCTGGAGCATGCTAATATATGCTCCATGAAACTTTTTTAGCAACATATCGCTATTTACAAAAAAACTGAGTGTCAGACATGTGCACTAAATTTGTGAATATTTTATTCAAGACAGAGATAATTTTATTTACCTTTGTATATCTATAAAAAACAAATGATCTACTAAGTCATTATTTTAAAGCGTTGACCACAAATAATGTTAGAGGTGTGGTCTAATGCTTGAGAAGACATTCTAATAAAGCACTTGATGGTTTTATTGAGGATATTTGTCTTTAATCGTATCTTATGGGGTCCAGATGACCCAAGCCTTACATTGACGTGTTATCCATCCCTTGACAACGTTGGCTAAAGGTGGACAGGATTTCATGTCTGCCACTGACACCAATGAAAATCTAAAATCTCCCAACGTCAACATATCTCGGATAGCACAAGGGGTATTACTATGTCTGAAGTAATTTAGTGTTAACATCAACAATCACATTAGTACAGATACATCCTAGTATGGACATGCAGGCTCCTGTAAATAAAACAATAATGATATTTCATGCAATAAAACTTTCTTGACAGAGAAATGAGTCTATCGCGATAGACTTTTATTTTGAAGGGTCTGAAATTGACACTCACCAGTAGCGAGCATTTTCTTCTCTTTGGCGAGTAACAGCTAAAGAGTTCGCCGCCATATGGCGTGTAAGTGTTTGCATCTAATTATTTTTACTTATTAGCTCTCATTTTTGTACATCTTTTGGACTTCTTCCCTTCCTTCGTCTGCGCAGAAGGTAAACAAAGGCTCACGAGACACCATCCAACAACAATAATCCAGATCTTTATGTTATTAGGCTGTTTTTTGCTATGATTTCATATCAAATGTAATCACTTGGAGACAGATTAAGGAAATATCTGATAAACCTCTAAATTTTTCCTCAGTGTGTTTGAATTTGAGTTTACAGTTAGATGACAACAGAGACATGTTCAGGACATCATCAACAAAACAATCCAGGAGCAAAAACCCTGGAGGAGCGTTGTAAGAAACACCAGCTACAGATTAACCACCTGACTGAGACCAACACCAAACTCATGGCAACTCTTCAGGAACTCCAGATGAAGGTTTGGGATCGGCAAGAATTGTCCAGCGAGTTGATGAGAGTAAATCTCTGAGCCGAATCTGTCAGCCAAGAGAACCAAGGTCTACAGAACGATATTCAGAGGGTCCAAACCACCATCGTGGCCCTCCAAGCTCTGCAGCTTAAAGACGACACTGATCACCTCCAAACCCTGCAGGAGAAAAACCTCATGTTCCAGAAGCAGCTGAAAGACCTCCACAGACATCATGTGTGGGGATTGGGATCAGGGGTGTGTGTTGTGTTCAATTGTCTTTCTTCCACCTGGTTTCTTTCCTCCTAACGAGTACACCTGTGTATAACTCCCTCCTATATAAGCCTGCGTTTCTCCTGCCAACACTGCCAGATCGTCTTGTGTGCTTTCAAGTGTCACGAGCTCTCTAGCCCTCACAGTAGCAAATAGAAAATAAACTGCAACTATTTGGAGCCATTCTGTGTCCTGCATTTGTGTCCGCGCCCAGATCCAGACATTGTGAGGAGGAGTCAGCAATGAGACAACGTTCTGCCTCCATCCTCACCTAAACCAAGTCTCTGGAGGAGGAGAACTCCAACCTTGATACTCAGATTCTTCAGCCTTCTACACAACTTAGTTCTGCAGGTGAGCTGGAGCGAAGATTCAAAGAAGAAGCAGATTTGTTTCTGTCTCTGCAGAAGCAAAACACCACCCTGAAAGAAGAGCTCATTGCCCTGCAGAAGAAGTTGAGATGAAGCTTCAGTATTCCTCTCTGCAAGCTGATAGAAAGGTTGCAGAGATGGAATTCAAAACTCTGAAGCAACAGATGCGTGTTCTTTCTCAGCAATGTGAGGACTTCAGGGCCATGACAGAGAAATTTTAACAACATTATGGAGTACATCGTCTAACTCCAAGAACGCAAGAAATCCTTTTTGGAGGAAGTGGAGAACCTGCAGGTCATGAAGCAGGAATTAGAAGGAGTGGCCACAGAATATATCAAGCTGGAGACAAGCATGAAGGAACTTAAGAAGCAAAACGTTAACCTTACTGAAGAAGTGGAACTAAGAAGTTTGGACATTCTGGACCAAAAAGACCTGGGGGTCAAAGTTGTTGCTGTAAGAAAAGATCAGGAAGCAGTTCTGGCTGAAAACATCACCCTGAAAACCAAAGCCTCAAAGTACGCACAACAACCACATAGAGCTACTTTGAGGCCCCCCTTCAGACTCCAGTCAGAGCTCCTCAAAGAGAGCTTCCTGCTTTAATACCATCATGTCAGCCTGTGTTGGAGGAAACTTCTGGAAACTTCAGAGAAATGTCCAGCAGGTTCCAACAACACAGAGCTGCATTTAGACAGCATCAGGGAGCCGCACCAAGAAGGCTTCCTGGTTTCTGGCAGGTCTTGGTGTCATGCTCTGCGTGACGAAGCAGACCCAGTTGCTGGAACCCGGAAGGAGGATGTGAGGCAGGAGTGGTTTAAATAAAGGTTTATTGTCCGTGGAGATAATGGAGTTGTGTCCGGAACCAGGAGTGGAGATGGAGACTGGCGAGCGAAGACCTGCGGCGGACTGGTGTGGCCAGGTGGAGCAACGAGGTGAGTCCGGCAGCGGGTGTGTGGCGTGGAGAGGATCGACTTGGTCAAAGACGAGGTGCTTAGGCGAGGCAGGACCCAGGTCGGCACATGGACGGTAAGGACCTGGAGATAGAGGAGTTCGGTGGTGAGACGAAGCGAGACTTAGAGACAACATACGAAACTGTACGTAAGAGGCCAGGTAACTTCACCGGGTAAGGCAACGAACTGGCGAAGAATGCTGGGGAGGGCTCCTCTTAAATAGGCTGGAGTGGAGGTGATGAGTGCCGACAGCTGGGTCCAATTAGGAGGTGGAGGAGGAGCGCAGGCGGACCATGACACTAGGACCCTTAAAAAATGGATTAGCCAAGAGATACAGAGGTAAACCAATGGGACAAATGAAGACTTATTACAGGAAGCTGGTAAAGAAAAAAAATGAAAAATAATAAAAGAAGACTGGACAGCGGGCTGAGAACAAAACAATAACAAATAATGGAACCACCAGGGGCACAATCCAGTGTTTCTGTGTGCCGGTCCCACGTCTGGGTAAATGCAGAGGGTTTAGGCAGGAAGGTCATCGGAATAGACCCAAACCAAATCAAACACAAACAGAACCTTCATGTCTGATCAGTTGTGTTTGTAATTAGAACAAAATCCACTGCTGTGTTGACCAACATGGTGGAAATCCTTGAATTGTGTGTAAGGGTCACCTTTAATCTCAAGAAGGAGTCCTTTGGAGCCTGGTTGGCTTGAGGGACTCCTCAGTCAGCTGAGAGGTACGGACAGTTGAAGAGAGCTGCAGCCTGGACTGTTGTTGAGGTCTGGTTGTAGAACAGCTCTTCTCTCTCCATATAGAGTGCTGGAGTGTTTGTGGAGTTTGATCATCCACTCCATATGTATTTGCAGATTTGGAGAAAGTGTTCAACCACAACACCCATGGTGTCACGTGGACGACACACTGAGTTTTGGGTCCGCTCCATGTATTACCAGAGTAGGAGCTTGGTCCTAGCTGCCGGAGGGGGTCTGGTTGGAGAACTACTCGATTACATTTAGAGTTTTTGCAGATGCAGCTGCAAACCTCCCATACAAATGATGAAGGCTTTGGATTGATGAAGCCAACTAAACAACATTATCTGCAAAAGTCTAAATGTAATACTCTAGTTCCCCTACCAGAAATTCTGTCTATATAGATGATGAACAGAACCGGTGATAGAAGGAAGCCCTGATGGATTCCAACATGCACCAGGAACAGGTCCATCTTACTGCAGGGTGTGCAGATGTGTGTGTGTGTGTGTGTGGGTGGGGGGTTGGGTGTGTTTATCAAGTGTAGGTGTGGAACTGGACCTTCTGAAAAGAATTATGAGCTGCAAGCGATTTATACTCATACTACACAACAGGGCTGGGTTAATAGAATTGATTAATTGATTTTAATCGATTTAAGCTTAACAGATCAATAATCGATTCATAAAAAATATCAAACGATTTAGTGCATAAAGCTAAAATCTGCTAGCTTGATGCTAACATTCAATGGAATTCCCCATAGGACAGCTAATGCTAACACTGGGTTGACCTAAACCGACATTGCTGACTAAATGAACATCTTTATAAACTCACAGGCATAAAATTCCCAAACTCTTAAGGAAATTTATTTTTAAAGTAACCCTTTGTGGTCTAAAGCATCATTTTTTTTGCTGCTCAACTGTGGAATAAGGTGTAGTGCTACATCACGATCTCCACCTAGTGTCCAAACTAAACGTCCTCCAGGAGAAGCAGAACAATGTTTACAAAGTTAATGATCTGAACATTTTTGTTAGAACTTCTCCTTTAGAGAATCCACATAACTCTGGATGATATTAACAATCTCATTATTTCACTGATACATTTACAGTATGTGAACTGTAACAGGTTAATATAAATTTACTTAAAACATATAGTAGATCATTAATGTATTTATAAACAAATGTAGATAAATATGTAAATTCAAAATTGAACTGAATTTAAGAATCAAATTAATTGAAAAAAATCTTTGTGAATCGAATCATTTCCGGAAATTATAACCGACATCAAGCTCTACTACACAACCAGAAAGTACGGATAATAGAAGAGGCCAACAGGTCAGGCTCTGTCGTGTGTGGACTCTATTCCTCAGACGCTCAGCACTGATAGGGCGGGGGGTATCTTGTACTGTGAGGAGGTCCTTGTGACCCTGAGAGTCTCAGTTTTACCTCACGGAGCACAAACGGTGGCTAATGTGAAACTGCTGTCACAATCAGAGCGGGCCTTCCTGCCGTCTGTGGGGCAAATTCATCATGAGAACGAGCTGCAGGAAGGCCACTCTTTAAGGCTGCACTAACAAGGGCGAAGGCGCGCGGGCCAGCTGCTGCTCCGAGGCAGCTGCACCGTAAAACCCTCACCTGACAAGCAGCAATGAAGACGTATCTCCGCGTCTGCGCTCAAAATGCTTTAGCGAGCATTTACTGTCTGCGCCTATTCAAATTATTTCCACAAATGAATGTTCACAAGGCAGAGCGTTCATTTATCTGTGCCATTAAATTTACATTGCAAACTTCTGTAAAATGTATTTCCCTCACAGCGATTGTGGGGAAACATAAAATCCTACATTTTGTATTATGTGTGTAAACTTAAGTATACTGAAAGAATTTGCAAATCACTCTGAAAATGCATTGAATATTAATGAATAATACATAAAGTGCCGAGCAAATGAGGCTGGTGTGAAGTGCTACCCAAAGAATGATGTTAAGGATGGAGAAGCGGGGTGTGAAGCAGCACCGGCATTCTGAATGGTGGTAAACAATTTAGCAAAGGGAGGTGTTGTGTGAGTGTGTGTGTGCGTGTAGTAATTATTGCTTTCAGTCTCATTTAGGGAGTCTGCTGGCTCTCGGCAGCTCCGCGTCATGGCGATGCTGGATGCCTTTCTGGAGTTGTGATGTGCAGACATGGGCAGTGATTTAAGTGACAGGACGTTGGAGCTGTCACCCCCCCTCCTCCACTCCTGTTTTTTTTTTTGTTCCTTTATTCTCAACACTGTCACGCCTGCATTTGTCTCAACACATATTCCTCAGTTCAACTGCTACTTTCAAATTACGCCTAATAATCCCAAATAAATCGCCGTAAAAAGGAGAGAGCCCAAAGCTGGAGCGCTTCATGCATGAGCTGCGAAACCAAACGAGCAACAAGCCACTCCAACGAGGAGCAGGTTTTTTATGTCCTCATTGTGTTTGGCAGGGTTGCATATGTTCCCCCGCGCATGCGGCTCCATTATCGCTCCGATTCAGCAGAGGTGGAGCGAGTCACATTAATTTGTAGTAATTAATAGCACTGCTGCATCTGACAGCACATGCTAATCAGACCCTTTGATTGTTTGGATCTCTAAGTGCGCCTCTCCTTGTTTGCATCACCCCGGAGGAATTGGTAATATCAAAGCTTAGCGCTATCTGATGCTTGTCAAAATGCAATTTATAAATGTTTAATTCTTTTATTGATTTAGTTTAGGTTTGATGCCTGCAGTGTCAGCTCCCTTGGTGGAACTTAGTGGATTCAAATGCTTGTCACCAGCTCGGCCTCCTTTTTACTCAGAACAATTGCCATGGGCCAGCCCAACAGGCATGGTTTAATTGCCATTAATTAAAAGCATAAATCTTTTTCATCACTTGCTCTTCTCTTAAACAGGGCTCTGCATATCTGCTCCCCCCGCCTCTTGTGCTTGTCAGAATCCCTTCTGGCTAGTCACCCCCCCTCCCTCTCATTCTCTTCTCTTTCTGCTCTCCAGACATTTCAGAATTCAATTTTTTTTTTTTTTGTATTTTGCTCCTGCACAAAGTGACGTAAAGCTCGGGCAGCATGGTGGTGTTTAGTAAACCGGCTTCCTTCTTTATTGATGTATAATGAGGTCAAATGAACGCTCTCGTACGCATGCTTAGATGGCTCCTCGTCTCAAATCCTTTCTGACAGCGAGTAAAGCAGCCGGCAAACAGCGCGCCGGCTCCCAGACACATGCTCGCGAAAAAAAAAAGCATGAGAAACCAGGGGGAAAAAATTGTTTTATACCTTGTCAATTTCTCTCTCGTCTGGTCCTTAATTACACACTTATTAGCCTCTGCTGCTCTTCAGTTGGGACTGATTCAGTGTGTGGCAGAAGTATCAATCCGATTTATTGTCAGATGACAAACGTCACCGGATGCAGTTGGAGGGGGTTCAAATCCCGGCGAGTTTTCAGAGTCTTTGTTTGAGCCGAACAGCATTTCTGGCCTCCTGGATGATCACTGGTGTCAAAACCATTCTGTTTGCTTTCATTGTCTGGCCGCCCCCCCACCAACCCTCTTGCCCACGGCTCTTGGACGGTCCTGTCGCTGTCTCAAACAGATACACGTTTACACATACGAGCTCCTTCAGGCGTTCCTCCTGAGGCCTTGTTAAAGCCCCAGCAGACTGTTGGGGTTCAGGGTCGTCCGGGGAGCGGGCTGCATGAATATGTTGGCTGGGTTTATCGGGGTGATCGATGATCGCCCGGCTTGCTGGCCCGACAAACATCTTAAGCGAGTACTTTTTTTTTCCAAATTTGCTTAATTGGGATCTTTGCAGCTCAGATTCCAACTTATCTGATGCTTACGATGAAGACCCGATGAAGACGTGAGAGTCCTGCAAACTGGAAAGCACGCCCCACTCATTTGTATGCAGGTCAGCAGTCTTAGCTGTCAATTTAACCTGCATACTTCCCCTCTCCTCCGGCTCCTCGGCTGGACTGGAGCGCACACACAGATTTCCACACGCCCTGGGCTCATTTTTAATCCTCACAGCTCTCTGGAAAGGAAGGAGGAAGTTCCAATTAAAATTAAAACAAGCTCTTTTAACAGTCTCTTAAATTGACAACTGAACAATGATTTTCGAATTGGTATCTGTCAAAGGTCTCGGAAAATCCTCAGTTGATAAGGCCCAACGCATCCAATTAGTAGCGGAGCAGGGCCTCAGCCAGTAATGATTTCCAGCTCCCCTAAGATGTGGCGCGGACACTTATTGCAAATTACTGACAAAGAGGCCGGCTGTATTGATGAGGAGGAGAACAGCCGCGTCTCCGTGTTCCCATCAGGTGGACGAGCGCCATGAAGGGCCGGCGGCGGTGGGGTCTCTGCGACGCTGCCCCCCCCTCCCTCCCCCGCTGACATGGACTCTGAGAGACCAGCCTCTCCTCGCTCTGCTCAGGGAAAATGCTAATGCTAACACAGGGGAGGTGTCAGCGGCGGATCATCAATAACGTCTGCCAGTTTACTGCCCTCTTCTAATTATAGCTCGCGTCTCCCAGGGCTGGAGGAGGCTACGGGGCCGCTCCCTAATTGAGCGTCGGTAGATTTAGTTCCCCGTCATATTCACGGCCCCCATTGTTTACACTCCTTCAGACTGATTGAAAGGAATCAAAGGATTGAGGGGAGCGTGAATTAGTCGGACAGCTCCTCGCACTGGAAACAACTGGACCACCTCTCCGCCTTAATTACACGAGTTAACGAACAGATAAAAAGACTTCGTTGGCTGGCTTCACAGCTCCTCCACTGCTCCGCTGCCGGCTCTGTAAAGGAGGAACTGACCCGGTGACCTGAGCCTGCTTCCTCCTCGGGCAGAGAGGCTGCTCCGCTCCCTGAGCTGCAGGGTCAAATGCTTTAGCATTTTGCAGTTTGCTCCGGTTTCAGTGTTTGCTGGCGATGGCGGCTGGGAACGGGGGGCGGGTTTGGGCTGATGCTTGCACAGGGAGGGGGTTTGGGATGCTTGTGACATGTGCCAGTCCTGCAGGAGGCACGCGTTGATTGGAGATTATGTCACTGGGTGTTGATACAATCCAGGAAATGTCATTTCTGACTCCTGATGTGCCATTGTAATCCCCGCTAAACTTGTAGCCCTCTGCACATCTGTGTTCCTTTAAGATGAGAGAGGCTTTGATTTCCCCCATCTTCTCGTCACGCTGACTGGCACACATTTTGACAGGTGGAGTTAAAATAGAGAAAATTGTGGATGAAGATTCGCCTGTCTCAATCTCTTGCCCTGGGCTGTAAGCAGCAGAAACAGAAGCCCACTGCCTCGTGTCAAATGTTTATCAAAGCGGCTGATTAGGCTGCTGTGTTCAGAGCAACAGAAAAAGGAGTGAATTCCCCACACTTTGCATCTCGGTGTGACTGTGAGGAGAGTGAAAGGAGAAGGAGGGGGGGGGGCGCACAAACCTTTGACCAGCAGGCTGGAAAATATCCCATGCCCTTTGTTGTCGCACAGATGCAGACTGTGAGATCTGCTGTTGTTCTCGCTTTCCCTACGTCTTCTCCATCATTCCTATTTTCCCTCTGATGCTGCAGGAAATGAACCTGCCCCGGCCGGCCGGCTGGCTTCCCCTGGCCATTCCTCTCTCTTTTGTCTCAAAAGGGCAAGGCTCTCCAGCCCGAGCGGTTTGCCCTGCAGTCCCTCGCCAGGGGCGACGCTAGCCTCAGCTGCTTCATCACCAGGGGACTGGGCTAACATGTCCTGACTGCACTTAGCTGTGTTTCTCTGATACAGTCATGTCACATCAGCCCGGGCACGAGTGACATTGTGTCTCTGCCTAACTTTAAGCAGTTTGTTGCCATCCATGCTTTTATTTCCCCGTCGTTTTTTTTGACTGATGTTCTGATTTGCTGCAGCATTTTCTGGCAGCAGCTCTGCCAAGCGTTTGTGTCAGATAACAGTGCCTATTAGAAGTTCTCCCGCTCCGGCCAGCTTTCCCCCTACAGGAGACAGAGAGAGCGATGCCTCCCTCTCTCGTCTTTTTTTTCCCCTCATCCTTGCCCCTGCATTTGAATTTCCAGATAATAGGCTTTGACTTCTGGCTGCACGTTTATGGGTCTTTTCATGTTATCAGCTTAGCTCATAGCGCGGAGCTGAAGAACACAGACTCCTAGTGACAGGCCAGCCAGTCAGCAAGGCGAGCCTGTCAGGATCTCTCATACACTAATGATTTCCCTTTAGTCTATTTTCTGTCTCATTGGCCGTTTCCTTCAAAAACAAAATTGCTCATTTAAATTCTCATGCCTGGGGCATTTTAGTCTTCAAATATTGTTGGAAAGTGAAAGGATTAGGCAAAATATGCTTTTTTAAAATGTTAATATATTTTCTGGTTCACTTTCTCCTCTGAGGCCAATTAGAGAATTTCTGCTGGCTGCATTAATGTCAAACTGACATGGCTGGCTATAATTACACTGTGCTTGAAACCTAACTTTCACTTGTGGGTAGATGAGTGTGCCTCGCAGTGACACAGACACTCGCTCTGCCAGCTTTTGATCATTTAATCATCGCTTGCTTTCTTCCTTTCACTCTTTTCCCCTCTTTCTTGCTGATGATCTCACCTTTTTATTCTTTCTGCTGAAAAATGCAGCGTTGTGTTTCATTATTCAGCGCCGCCTTCATTAGTGACATCATGGCTGCAACACAGGGGGGACCGGGACGCCACCTTCGGGTGCAAACATCAGATGTGCTTTTGTTTACTTGCTTGATATCAGTCGTAGGCTGTGTTGCTCGTGTTCTCTGCATGTGTTGTTTTGTTTGTTTGTTTGTGACGCGGCGAGTGAACGCTGTCAGGCGGTGAAAGAGCAGCAATAAGCGGTACAAAAGCAGCAGCAGCTCTCGCGATGCTGCACCTCTGTGGAGACCAGAGAGATGCTTAATGAAGGTTAATGCGTTTGCCATGAATATGTAAAGCGTCTCTGAAACAGGATGGTGAATTCCACACAGAGGACTTTGAGCTTCTTTTAGCTGTCACTTGTCATGGAGTCTGCGATGCATCATCATCTGGAAGGGGAAAGCAAGAGTGACATATTCGATTGTCAATAACAGTAAACAAAAGTGAAAGTTTGTGTCTTTTCTTGACTTCTACTTGATGAAACCGTTCATTGAAGAACATTTTTGAGTCAAAATGATTGTTTTTTTTTAACTCCCTCCCTCTTATTTTTGTCATTAAAAGTTGAGATGCTGGGATTTTTCTCCACTGTCCCATCCTGGACACCATCAATCTGCTTTGTGGCCCCGGGGGGGTCTGGGGCCTCCCCCACCTCCGCTCTGCAGTTTTCACCCTTTTACTCGGACTTCAGGTTATAGGAAATGGCACTGACCCCCCCGGATTACCTTTGTGAAGCGTGAACGTGGTCTGGGATCACACGTCAGGAGCTAACTCGTAATTATTTCTGCGGCGCCATCAGCACGGATCAATCACGCGGGGAGGCTGGCGGTGGAACGCCGCTCGCAGCCATGGATGGAGCCAGCAGCGCCCCTGCCCTGACTGACAGCTTTGGTAATTAAGTAATTGTACAGAGCCCACGACTATTAAAACAACCTTGTCGGGGCCAGCCTGTGTTTGGGGGCGTGCTCAGATCAATGTAAGAACCACTGACGGTGTCCCTCTGACAGGCAGAGGAGGAAAAGACCAGATGCACTTCTTTGAAAGAAAATAACACACTTTTAGCATTTGCTGTTCCCTCCCCCACACAGTTATATCACATTATAAATTGCATATGCTTCACACTGAACCTGAGTGTCACATGTTTCATTACTCTCTGACATGTAGACACAGAATAATATACAGTGTGTCCATCTTAAATGTCAGAGCACCTTTAATTCCAACAGGATGTAATTCTGTGTTTGCCCCTAAGCCCCTCCCACAAAGATGAAAAAGCATGGAGGAAAAGAGTGATGGCTACAATCCTTAATAAAACGAGTAATTGGCATAAAACTCGTTGGAATCAACTCATCTGTATTGGTGCAACAATTTGTCATTTACATAAAAACTTGTTTTATTCTTCCCAGGTTCTGCCTATACTACCAAATACATATCTGAAATATTTTGAATCAATAATTAGTTTTTTTTTCTAAATTTTTTAATTTTTTCCAAAGTTGAGGTCAAACACCGAAGTTCCAGTGTTTATATTCTTTGATTTGCTGCAACTTTGTAACCGTTAACACAATAATTCCAGTAAATTGTGAAGGAGAAAAGCGGCTCGCGCCGCTTTTCTCCTTCACAATTTACTGGAATTATTGTATTAACATATGAAAAGTTACAGTATGTTAAATATTTTGTGTTTAAACGTCACCGGTTACACCTCAGGTGTTAAAGGGTTAAACATATTAGTTTTGATCAAAATACATTTTTAAGTTAAACCATTAACTCATTTTTTTTTATTTGATGAAGACTAATAATTTTAAATGTAACAAATCACAGAACTTTTGTTAAATCATTCAATGTTTCCCTTTCTGCAGTGGTGCACGGTGGATTTTCTGAAGGGAAGCACTAGTTTTAACATCTGCATTTATAAGTTCAGAAAAAACTACACTTTAAAAGGGAAACATTGGATCAATTATCAATTTCTTAAAAATATTTTTTTTTTTAGAAATTTTCATTTTATCAAATTAACACTTTTTGATTTGAGTAAACCATTAACTTTAAAATTTTAAGTTGACGAAAACTCTTAAATCTTAAATGTACTAAATTACAGAACTTTTCATCTAATTTTTCACTTTTTTCAGTCTATCTCAAATGCCTGCTTGTTCCATCCAGATTAACGTCAAAACAGAAGTTTTGTCATTTTGAGAGTAACTGGCGGCGTGCTGGGAGGTCAGAGTTCAGCCAACTGTTGCTGAAGCTGCAGCGGCATCAGGAAAAGAGGGTCAATGCGAGTCAAATCCACTTTTTACAGCAAACGATGTGCGGCTGGAGGTGTGCATGAACATGCAAGCCCTGGATTACAAGAGAGAATGGAAAGAGGAGGTTAGAGAGACACAAACATTTTGACACCAACATCAGATTCTGAGAGTCACTGAGATTGGTTGTCAGGAGAAAATCTGCAAAATGATCTCCTAAAAAAGTATTTTTGGAGAAGAAACATCCTGGAATCAAAGCGTCATATTTTAGTTAGAAGGTGAAAAGTTCACAATCTTTAGCTTCTTATTCCACCCATATTTCAGCAAAATGACATGCAGGTTTGATGTGTGGTTCCCTTACATACCATCAGACTGTTCATTTCCATCTCTTAATCAATACGACCCCCTCCCTCCAATGAGACCACAAACCATCTGGAAAGAGACTGAATGAGAGGTCAGTCGCTTCTCAAAGCAAATAGAGAAATGCCATGCGCTCTTTGCAATTTTACTTTTTCATTTTTAATTTAGTATAAAATATGTATAACTTTTATTTTATTTTTATGCGGCTATATATTTTTATTTTGAAAATATAAATGGAAATTATGTTTTTTTTTTGGGATGTGAGCTGTGTTTTAATATCAAAGAATGACAAGAAGAAGAAAAAAACAATGTTATAAAAATAAAACATTTTTACAAAATGATTTATCTTCATTTATGACCTATAAGTTAAAAAATATAAAAACAACAAAAGAACCCATAATTACATTTTATTTCCATTTTACCATTGAGATTTTTCTCTGAAGTAATCAGGTCACACTTGTTTTTTTTCTGGATGTGTTGTGTAAAAACTTTAGTCCACTCTCCTGCCTGCACCCCCTCCTCCTCCCGCTGCGTGACAGACAGCCTAAATGCGGGGGTGTCTCTTAGTAAACGCTAAAACTGCGCAGCCCCACAGAGGTCACCGTGCGTCGCTCACGCGCGCATCGCCCCGGTAGTTTTCAGTTTGCTCCTGCGGCGCGTTCAACCTGATCAGGTGATCGATGAGCGCGCGCGCAGCTTTGATTGACGTGTTCAGGCATCACTTTGATCTGATAAGATGTGTGGGTTTTATAACAAAGCTCCGCGTGCGCAGCGCGCCGTGCGTAAATGTCGCCAAAAATATTTCATCAGAGCTTTTTTTTTTTCCAGCGCGCAGGATCCACGCGGAACGCGGGGAGGGACTCAACCGAGGCCTCGGTGTGCTCTTGAACGCATCCACGGCGCGCGCGCGCGGCCTCGCTTTGTCGCCGCCTCGCGCTCAAACTCTGGCAGCGTGATTTGCAGGAGAGCCGCGCGCACTCAGAAGCCGATTTTCTCCTCGATACTTCAAATTTAAAAAGAAAAAAGAAGAACAGCCAGCAGTGAAAAGGTTTTTGATTTTAAGCGAAAGTTAATATCATTTTTATTATATTTGAAAAAAAAGCTTAACGAAAATAAACATGAAATGTCACAAGGCCGACAGATGTAATCGTTTAAAAAATAATTTTAACTTGGAAAAACTGATCTTTTTCATGCACAAAATATTTTCAGACAATTAAAAGCATAAAAATAATATTTTCCAAGTAAAAAATACATTGAACGAACCTTTACAGCTATTTTCCTCCCGGTTTCCTTTAACAGCCTAACTCCATCTGAAGGAGAAAACAAAATAAAAACATTACAGATAAGATCAAACTGGTCCATGTCCTATATTTTATATTTCCTATATTTCTTTCTTTTTTTAAGAAATTGAGAACCTCTGGAATGCTCCTCCAAAAAACAATTTAGAACAGAAATGCAGCTGCGTTCTCCCTGGAAGTGCCCGCGCGCGCTGCCTCCATATCCACTCGCGCGCGCTTCGCTCCGCGCCATCCTTCAAGTCTTCGTCGAATGCCAAAAAGTGCTGAATTTCTTCTACCTTTGAACGCTCATTAGCGCCTCATAATGACTTTACTAATTAGGGTGACATAGTTATTAACAGGATGCGCTGCGGTAACAGGCAGTCCTCCTCCTCGCTCCTGCAGTGTGCAGCCTCTCCGGATGTTTGTGTGAAGATGGATCAGAGGAAACGGCGGGTGGTCATTCCCACGAACCGGATTTATCCGTTTACTCCTAATAAAATGAGAGCTTAAATCAAAGTTGAACAATTTAAAGCCTTAAAAATAGAATGAAGTTAAAAACATTTGTGATTTTCCTACCATGCTGCTGGAACTGCCACTCACGACTTGTTGCCGTTTTAGTTAAAGCTCGCTGTTGAGCCTCAGCTTTTATTTTGCAAAAAGAAATTTAAAAAAATCCCGCATCCACGCTGCCGTCCGCTCCGCTCCGGACTCCGTCTATATTTTCCTGCGCGGCCTAACATGAAGCAAAAGTATTGTTTTCCTTTTTCCATTAAAAATAAAACAAAAAAAGCTGCAGCTTCCAAACTCGCGGCTGGATGATAAAGAAGCAACTCCCTGATTGGCTGGCTGGCGGAGCCGGTGAGGATGCAAGCCAATGGGCGCGCGGCGGAGAGGTGGGTGGGCGGATGCGGAGGTGGGAGAGAGAGGGAAAAAGGCGTCGGGTATTTATTATAAAGGAGAAAATATTAATTCCCCCCGCCGTGGGCCGTGACGTCAGCATAGGAAGTGGTTGTAGAGCAACACCGGAGCGATTAGCAGCCCAGAAAAAAAGAAAGGAAGAAAAAGGGGGGAGCCTGATGTCGAGGAGTCAGCCTCATGTATATCTCTGAATACGCCTCAACTTTTAACTCAAAGTTCAACATCCAAACACAAAAAGGGACGAGGATACGCACAGGCGCGCTTTGCTTTTACGCGCGTTCCCTGAATGTTGGAGCTACAGTCCTGGATTTCTGCCTGACCCGGGTTTATTCCTCAACTCTTTTTTAATTTTTTTTTCAATTTTCCTCACTCCTCCGAGTTCCTTTTACCTGATTTTCTTCAGATCTTTCCTGTCAGTGGAGGAAGACTGCTCCTGCTGTTGTTATGAAGGCTCCAGCAGTTCTTTCTTAACATGGAAGCGTCCAGCGGGTCCAGTTTTGGGATAGACACGATTTTATCCAGCGCCTCAAACTCTGGTAACCCCGCGCTCATGAACGGAGATTTCCGCCTCGGCGACAGCAGGACAGCGGATTTCAGGAGCCAGGCAACCCCATCGCCATGCTCGGAGATAGACACCGTGGGAACGGGCCCCTCGTCCCCCATCTCCGTCACCATGGAGCACGCCGCCGACGCGCATCTGGTCCAGGACAGCCTTCAGCAGCATCACCACCACCACCAGCCGCAGAGCCTGCCGCTGTCGCCGCAGCAGCAGCCGCAGCTCGCCGGGGCCGGCTGCGCCCCGAGGACTGCCACCTCCTCCTTTCTAATCAAAGACATTTTGGGCGACAGTAAACCGCTGGCAGCCTGCGCACCTTACAGCACCACAGTATCCTCACCTCATCACACCCCCAAAGCGGAAAGTGCCACGGCTCCGGACGTCTTCAGGCCCAAGCTGGAACAGGACGAAAACAGAAGCAAATTGGACAAACGGGACGAAATCCCCAGCGACATGAAATGCAACGGTGAGAGGAACATCCCATAATACTTCTGAAGACACGAAGATCATTTCTCATTAGTGTTCCTTTAAAACTTTTAGAGAAAAGGTAAACAAATACAACCAGAAAAAGATAGAAAATTATTTTAATTGTCTTAACAACATAAATTATAATTAAAATTATAACAGTATTACTAATCATTTTTAAAATCAGTAATATTTATTATTATTTTTATGAGGTTCTTTGTCTTGCTCGTGCGCAATATTTGTGCAATGCATGTGAAAACAGATGTAAGCCTGGTGATTCTCCCCGTGCGTGGGGCCTCCCTGGTGGGTCAATTAGAGAGATTATTGTTCTTCCTGGAGGGGGGATCACTGCGCTCTGAAACCCGCCGCAAATAGAGACGGATTGATTTACTGATGTCTCGTTTTCTGAAAGGAAAAAGGAAAAAAAAAACTTCAGTGACAAACTGCTCTTCTCCATGTCCGTGCGCCGCGCTCGCGCTCAAAGGGAGTTGGCGAAAGTTTGGCACAATTAAAGGTCCAAAAACTGGATAGAGAAAGTACAAACATGTTTACTGATTTTTTTAAAATATAAACTCTTCCTCCACTGTCTCCACTCAGGCACCAAAGAAGAAGGTGACCGGGAGATCTCCAGCAGCAGAGACAGTCCGCCGGTACGCACGAAAAAACCGCGCAAAGCGCGCACGGCCTTCACGGACCACCAGCTTAACCAGCTGGAGAGGAGCTTCGAGCGGCAGAAATACCTCAGCGTGCAGGATCGCATGGACCTGGCGGCGGCTCTCAACCTGACCGACACGCAAGTCAAGACCTGGTACCAGAACAGACGGTGAGCAGCTGCGCACAAAACAGAACAGAGGCGCAAAAATCATGCGTTTTTTTTAATGTGTGCATGGGGGGTAAAGGGGGAGGGGGATATTTCTCTGGACCTGGTCTATGCTGGAATTTTGGCTGACTCTAACCTGTTTTTCAGTTCCTATAAGGGCCCAGAGTATTTTATAGAAACCAAATTCTAGCGGTTTTTGTTTCTTTCTATTTCCTGTTATTTATCCACACACACACACACACACACTATATATATATATA
>NC_050517.1:12695553-12832006 GCF_002922805.2 Oryzias melastigma
TATATATATATATATATATATATATATATATATATATATATATATATATATATATATATATATATATATATATGCATATATCAAATTAGGCCTATTTGATTTGAATGTTTATGAATGTGTCAGATTTATCCTGCAAGTAATGTTGTGAACTAATGCTTTAAAAATTCTCATCAGGATGTTTTTCATTTTTGTCCCAACAGAAAGCATTTTATGGTCATTATTTATCTATTTTTTATATAAAATTGTATATGTATATATATATATATACAGTTATTAAAATATATTTTTTAAATGTTGAAACTTTAGTTAAAAATCTTTTATTTTGTAAAATTCTATTTCTTGTTGTTCATCCGGTCGATTTGAGCCACTTTAATAATAAGAAGAATTTGTGCAGTCGTCTTTTTAAAAAGTTTGTTTTTTTATATTTGTAAAATAATAATAATAATATTTGGATGAAGTGGACTAAAAAAAACAATTTGTTATTTTTTCCTGTATTTTAGCCTAATTAACCCTTAACTATATATCCTGGCTTCAATAATTAGGTCTCTGCATCCCAATTAAGGTGGCGTTTAGGGACCCAGCACGAGCGCAAAGTGAATAAATTATTCATCGGCTGTATTTTGATCTGATTTCCAGGACGAAGTGGAAGCGGCAGACGGCGGTGGGTTTGGAGCTCCTGGCTGAGGCAGGAAACTATTCGGCCTTACAGAGAATGTTCCCCTCGCCCTACTTCTACCACCCGAGCCTGCTCGGCACCGTGGACGGAACCACGGCGGCCGCTGCGGCCGCGGCCATGTACAGCAGCATGTACCGGACTCCATCCGCGCCGCACCCCACCCTCCAGAGACCTCTCGTCCCCCGGGTGCTCATTCACGGACTCGGCCCGGGGGGGCAACCGGCGCTAAACCCCCTGTCCAACCCAATGCCTGGCACGCCGCACCCGCGGTAGATGCGCGCAAACTCCGGACGCTGTTCCAGCACGCGGGCTTGTGCCGCAAAGACACACTTAAAGCTATTTGACAGACGCGGCTGTGGAGGTATTTAATTTTGGGCCCCATGCAGCAGCACCAGCAGCTGGAACTCAGACTCTGCGTCTCTGCGCGCGGACTGCTCCTGTCTGATTGTTTGTTTGTATTTTGTACAAATACACTTAACATTAGCAAATAAACTTATAAAGTTTATTAGATGGAGAAGAAGTGAATGAATAAAGAAGTAATAATACTAACTAAAACTGCATGCTTTTATGGGAACCGAAATTTCTCACCAGACACAAAATTGCGCAAACTCCAGCCAAACAATGCGCATTTCTTTAGGTTTTATTGCAACTCTCCAAACAGGTTCGCCATAAAGTTGATTAATTTGCCACCCCGACCCCATAATTTGAGTCTATTTTAGTCACTTAAAAAGGGAGTAAAATGATTGGTTCCTGCAAGTGGTCAGACCGGAGGCAACTTTCCCCTGAATGTCCGCAGCGCACATGCATATGGATGCGCAGCAGCTGATTGGTGGCGCGGGGTTGAGCTGGGCACGCTGGGAATGCGGCCCGGGCTCAGCAGCTGTTCCCTGGGAGCGCAACAGACAATGAGGCTGAATTTCTCAGCGTGCATGGAGCGGTCAGGACAGGAGGGGGGGAGCGCGCGTCTTTACGCGCGCGCGTGGAGGAGGGGTGTTAAGTTGCTGATAATCTGCTCATTCTTAATGAGTAATAACCGCTGGTGAAGTCGTTCGGGAATCTCCCGTGACCTTCAGTTTGTCGAGTTTTATGCGTAGTTGTTTTTTTTTTTTTTTGGCGCAAATAACTCTTATTCTCAATATTTGCACAAAATGTAGAAATTTCAAAGAAAGCAGACAATTTATAGTTTTTGCTCACTCCATAGATGAATTACCCAAATGCATAAAATCAAAACAATGTTTTCTATTTTTTTTCTTTTTGTGTGCACATAATTCAACGATTGGTAATGACGCAAAACCCCCTTTACATCATCCTGGATGTCAGGGGCCTATATGGAAGCCGCGCCACCGAAAGCATCGTTGGCCTACATATCCCCTCCCCAAAAAAATATTAGGCTGCCATATTGACCCCGCAGCTTTTGGCCATTACTGTGCTACAGAGCCATTGCATCGTTGTTCATATGCATGACTTCTGCGCCATTATTTATTTATTGCGCTCTGCGGGTGGGAGGGAGCGGAGGAGAGGGGAGAGGAGAGGAGGGCGTTTCTGCGGCTGAGCGCCTCTCCTTCCAAATCATTAATAACAGGCTGGCGCCGCAGCTCGGAATTAATAAGCTGCCAACACCTCGTTACCTGGTGGCTCATTTAAAAAAAAAAAGAAAAAGTAGCTTTATTTTGTTGAATTATTCCATTGCTCACGTGCGTAAAAAGCGCTTTTTACGCACGTGCGCAATTAAAAAAGTAAACAAAATAAAGCTACTTTTATTAATTTTTTTAACGATTATTACTATTATTGTTGTTTTTGTGATTTTTGTGGAAGATGGGGAACTGTTGGGAACGCATTCCCTGGTGGCAAAAAGGGCAGCGGACTTGAATAAAGAGGATTAGGCCTTTCTTCAACATGGGCGCATGCATGTTCTCCAGAACAGATGGGCTTTAGAGGCTCGTTTTCTTCTTCTCCTTGCCTCAAGGAACCTTGTTGGGCTCTTTAATTGCCTCTCTCCCCCCCTCTCATAACCGTTGTAATGGTGGGATATCTTTTTCATTGTAATAACGAGGTAACACTCGCTCCCCTTGGCCTCTCGTTATCACATCTCCTGTATCACTCACTAAATACTAATTTTTACCCCCTCCCCTCCTACCCCTTAAGGAAAAAAAAGGAAAAAAAATCCCAAGTTCCTGTAAGTCAGTTTTTTTTTTCGTTTTTTCTGTTTGCATCTTTTTAATCCCGGTTCTGCTCGCGGGCTTCAGGAGGATTTAAAGCTCCTTTAAACTGCAACAGAGCATTTAAGGAGCACGTGCGTCAAGTTATAGTTTGTGAAACAACAGAAGAAAAGCAGCGGGAGATGCAGCATCAGCTGTGAGCATTTTCATCATCAACACCCTGAAACTTTAAATCCTTAAAAAAAATCAATTTAGCTCCAACTGCATTCATTAAGCTCAAATGAATTCTAAAAACACAAAAACAACATTAGTAAATGGTTTTAAAGGCCTGAAGATGTACAAAAAATGTGGAAATAAAAATTTAGTTCAGTTTTCTTCATTTTATGTATATTTTAATTCATAAAAAGTCATATTTGGTGAATTTAAAAACAAAAATCTCAACCTAAACATTGATTTGTACAAAAAATAAACTAATTGTACAAATAAGGAATTTAAATTCACCACAGTGACATTAATTGATTGATTAATTTGGTTTATTTCAAGCAAATATTGTGGAAAATACAGGACATAATACAGGACAAAAACCCATTATATAAATAAATAAATGCATTGATTAGAAAATAGAAAAAAAACACATTTATGTCACATTTGATTCACTAAATATAGTAGTGATTAACTAAGGTCTAGTATTTTTAATATATATTTTTAAATGATACATAAAAATAATAATTGAATGACCTAAGTGAATATTTAAAGCAAAGTTTGGACGGTGAGCCCCCGCCCCCCAACCTCCTCCCCAGCACTGTGGACATGTGCTGCAGTCTGGGCTGAATGATGCCAGACATCAGAGTTTAAATGGCCTCATCATTTCAGAAAATCCAGCCAGTTTCCCTTTTCTCTTCTTGTCAAGTGACAGGACAGCTGATGGCAGAGAAGCTCCGCTACCTTTCAAGTTTCAACCAGCGCCGTCACAATCGCCCGCACAACCAAGACAGGGAAAAAAGTATGTCAGCAGTGATGTCAAAAGCTTCAATTTTTACAGAGCAATTAGGGGTTTCATCACAGCGGAGCCGTGTCAGGATTCATTACGGCTCAGCTACAGCTAATTGCTTCAAGGTTAAAGTAACAGATCTGACGGCATTATATTTTAAGTGACAGGCTCAAATTCTGCTGGTGTTTCTCTGAGCACAGCTCGTGCATGCAGACCGTGCTCAGATGTTTGCTGCAAGCAGCGGAGATTACGGCACATTAGGGCGGTTAGAGGATGGAGCTGCTTCTCTAAAAGCACATGTAGGATTTGAGATGGATGTGCCAAAGCAAAGGTCAGCGTGCACGTTCTCGGGCAGTTGGCAGAAGAGGAGATGAAAAATCCTATCTTCATTTGGACTTTGCATCTTTCAAGTGTCTGCAGGTTGAACTTGTGCTGATGAAAGCCGAGTGTTAGTCAGCATGTCCTCGTGACCTCAGAGCTCTCAGTGTTTTCTTTGTCTTCGCTCTGGTTTGTTTGGTTGAAGCTTCCATGGACATCAAGTCTTCTTGAAGTTTTTTTAGTTTTACCAAAAAAAAAAATCAAGATAAAACTGCATCTTTTTCTTTCAGTTTGATTTGTAAGTAATTGAGGTTTTAAATCAGGGATCCCCAAACTTTTTCCCGTGAGGGCCACATTGCTGTTTTCTTCAGTTTGTAGGCTAATGAAAGAAGAGTAAAAATTGCACAAACATGTAAGGTTTTAGAGAAAGCCACGCATAACTGGATAGGAGAACAGACTGCAGAAGAGTGGAATAACATGTGGATATCGATCGCATGGCCAGACAAAAAAAAATACATAAATAATGCATCTCTGATAGTGTTCAGAGGGCCGAACAAATTGTGGAGGAGGGCCGGATCCGGCCCGCGGGCCGTAGTTTGTGAAATGTGAAATTCTTGATGTTATAGGCCCAGTCCGAATTCTTCCCTTCCCCTCCATTTAAAGGCGCATTTTTAGTGCAAGTGTGTCCGGGATGTTTTTTTTTTTTAATCCGACCCTCCAAGCGGAGGGATACAAAGTCCTCCATGACGAGGCTAAACCACGTCACGCTGAGAAGTGCTTTTCTTCACGTGGGTGCGCTCTGAAGCACAGACGTTTACATTTAAATGTAAGTAATTTTTTTGTTGCAGCATGACCTTTTTAAAGGTTGTCATGTATATTTAAGCACTGGACGCTCCGCGCTAATGCTAGCGGACCGGCGATTTTTGATGATGTCATCAAACGAAAGTGACATCCGAAATATGAGACACTATTTTTTCATAACTCTCCATTTGGAGGGCCAAATGAAGGGGAAGGGAGAAGAGAAGAATAAGAAACAAGCATGAAAAAGTGTGGGATAATTCAAAATGAGCAATATTTAACCCCATGATGCCTACATTTAATTTATGTTTTCACTTTCATTTAAATGCTAAATTAAGGCAGTTGTGGAGCCAAAGTGGTTTGCAAATGTGCATCTGTTGGGATTTTAATCTTAAACTTCATTTTATCTGATGGTGCGTGCAGCCCCCCCCCCAGACTAAAGGAAGATGAGGAAGCAGGGGGTGTTTACCACAAATGACAGTTCTGAGCAAATATTAGCCATTAATGGCAGTAAAATTGTTCATGATGACAGTAAACACGGGCTGCTGAAAGCTACGGCTTTGCTTTGGATACTGCTTACATTCGGGCCTCTTAACACCTTAATGACCCCAATTTCCGAGAGAAATTGAATGCATTTGAGCGAGATGAAAAATGGATCAGGGCAGCCGTAATAGAGAGCCGCTGGAGTCGTCTCTTTCCAAATGAGCAGTTGTTTACTCTTGGCTTTTTGCTTTTCTTAAAGTAGAATACCTGATCCTTTGAACCGCCTGTTTGTTTAACCGCTGCTGGGAATCCAGGATCCCCGAGGTCTGAGTGCGTGTTGATCTAAGGTTGGATTTGAAATCGCCTAATGAGGAACTCTTTGGATAATTAGCGATAGCTGGAATGCTTGTGGATAATTTGAGTTGAGCGAGGCGGCGGATGATGAAAGAGCAGGGAGATCAGGGTTAATGAAAATTAGCATGTGGAGTTGCTCCTTACCTTTGTGTTTTTTTTCTTTTTTTAGCATTTGCCCTTCTTAAAGCAACTGACTGCCATCAGAATTAAGGGCAGGGATGAATCTGGAGGGGGTGCAAGCCGCTCCTGGTGAAGAACTGCGACCATGGCAGTGGTAATTAGAGCCTGGAAGGTGTCTAAAAGTGAGGTCCAGAGGAAATGAGGCAGTGGTTCCACTGGGAGGAGAAGCTGCCCCCCGTCTGAGCCGGCTCTGCAGTCGGTGCGAGACCACAAACACGAGCTGTGACCACTTCAGACAATCATACAAGTTTGGACTGGTCTGGCTCTGCCACCAGTTAATTCGGCTGTTGATGGCTTTCCTGACGCTCCGTGAGTGTGGATGTGTGAGGACACGGAGCCCCGGCCGCTGCCAAGTCCTCCCATGGGGCCACGCCGGCCCCTCATAATAAAAGAATTATGACTTGTTGGTTTTTGTCTTGATCCATTTTAATCTTTTAAAGCTGCTCCAGAAAAAGGCCAGAGTGAGTCTGAGACTGCAGAAAGGAGGAGGCTGATTCTATGATCGGATGCAGTTAACCTCATTTCTGTCTCATTGTTTGTTTTTGTTTTGAATCACTGAGATGAAGAGCGCACGCTTGCTTCAGGTTATGTTACAGCACAGTTAATTACTTTTTAAACTGCAGTTCGGTGAGGGGAGATGCTGAGAGGAGTGATGTCAGGAGGATAGAAGTACCTGAGAAGTGCAGGCACAGGCTTGCAGATGTCTGGCCCTCTCGCCGCTGCCGGCGTTCAGGTTGGTCTTCATCCTTTCGCCGACATGCTTGTGCAGAAAAACGTCTGCGTCGCTATCATGCAAAGGGTTAAACATGCAGCTGAAACTGCTAAAAGTGCTACAAAACGGGTAAGAGAGGATCAGACACGCTGAAGAGGAAAAATATGGCCTTTCTGCTGGCGGTTGGAAATAAACCGAGCCTTTCAGGAACAAAACTGGCCTTTCTTTGCATTAACTATGGGTGTTGGCTTTTTTGAGGTTATTTTCTCCACAGCCGCACAAAGCAGCTACCCCCCTAGTTGAAGCGATTTGCTGCTCACAATGCCTCAGCTTAACCAGCTAGGTCAGGTCAAGTTGACTCAGACAATGGGGACTTTAGTGTGTAACCCAAAGCACAAAGTGTTGCAGAAACAAAGCAGCTCGCTGCAAGTGGACCAAACATTTCATAAAGTCGCGGCCTCAGTCCATGAATGTCCCGTCTAATCTGGGAGTTCTCATCAAGCAGAGCTTTGAAGCAGACGTGCCCTTTGAGAGCAGCATCCATATTTAGGAAAATATTACAGCAAACGTGTAATCATTTTATGACTGATGAGCATTCCGCTTCTCTTTTTACACACAGAACTCTGCCTCTTTAACCCCAGAAAGACCACCGCATCAAATTCTTGACAAAAACTAAACAAGATGTTCTTAAAACTCTGTTAAAATTCTATCAATTATAATATGTTGAGTGATTTGATAAGTTTTTGCGACAACAATGTTAGTTTAAGTTGTAAACATATTAATATAAACATTCCAGAAAAAAAACACCGTACTAACCCATTGTCTCAAATTTGATCCCCACAATTTTAATTGCATTAAAGTAAATAATCATCAACAAATTTAACATAATATCAATTCAATAACTAGTTATTTAAAAAATTTGAAATAAAATAGATGAGTTATTCTAATCATGAAGTTTTGAAAATTAGCTCAACTTTTCCGCTCAAAGATGTTTTTGAGATTTCACGGAAGCAGCCATTTTGAAATGAACACTCCACTACTGCCTCTAGTGGAATGATGATGAACTGCGGGTGCAGAAAACCTCTACCTAGTTTCTTACAGTAAGTTTTTTGAGAAAAAAATTGGAATGGGATAGAGGTCTTACAAATGCATGGATCAAATATGATACATATTAGGGTTAAAGTACTTTAAAAATAACTTTTATTTTACAACAATGCCGTAACTTAAAAAAAACTAATAAATCCCTTTTTATCTTGAAGCATAAAACAGAAAAAATGCTAAATATTATAGAAAACTTACAGTTTTACTTAAAAAAATTTATACATAAGATATGGTACTGATCTAATTTATGGTTAAACTTACGTCTGGGACATGAGATTAAGCACAAAAGCTTACATTTGACTGAAGCAGAGTGACTTTTTAAGTCTATTATAACACCTAAATGCACCAACTTCCATTTAAGGATAGATTTGTTATTTTTTAATCAGAAATATTGGTGTCCAAAATGAAATCCTTCAATGAAAATGGTGTAACTGCATTAAAAAAAATATCAACAAATTTAGATTTATTCAAATTCAATTACTGGCCATTTTAAAAAATGAATTACAATAGATGAGTTATTCTAACTATAACATTTTAAAAATTAGCATAACTTTTCAACTCAAAGGTGTTTTTGAGATTTCACGGAGGCAGCCATTTTGAAATCAGCACTGCAGTACTGCCTCTAGTGGAATGGCGATGAACTGCAGGACAAAAAACCTCTACCAAGTTATTAACAATTGTTTTTTAAGGAACGTTTGGGTAATGCCAATGAAATAAAGATCTTAGAAATCTACGGATCAAATACAATATGCATTATATAGGATTAAAGTACTTTAAAATTACTTTTATTTTATGACAACAACTTAAAGATATCTAGAAAATCCCTTTTTTCTTGACATATAAAACCCTATTATAGAAAACTTACAGTTTTACATAGAAAATGTGAATAATTTTTACATAATATATGGTACTGGTCTAATTTATGCTCAAATTGATGTCTAGCACTTTGAGATGAACCCTTTAAAACCTGACATATTGCAGCCATAAATTTAACACATTGTAACTTTTCAATTGTTAACGCGAACAACGTAATTCCAGTAGATTTTGAAGGAGAAAAGCGGCGGCTCGCGCTTAAAGACTGGAGCTCTGGTGTTGACTTTTGAAGTTGGATCTTTTAACACCTGAATGCTTCTATTTAAGGATAGATTTTTACTTAAGGATAGATTTTTACTTTTTTTTAATCTGAAATATTTGGGCTCCAAAAAGGAATCCTAGTTTTCAGTGAGTTGTGTGTTTTACAGGAAGAGGCTGATTTTCCAGTACTCATAAAAAGCAGTTCATAGGAGGCTAATCATTGGATTTCGCCCTGCAGAGGACAAACGTCGTGTTGTTTCAGCCTCTCTAATCACATGACCTTTCTGTTCCTTCAGCGTGTACGCTCCATGATAAATCAGAGGTTCATTGTCGGTTATTCGCTCCTCTGAAACGACTGGGGAGAGGCCCAATTATAACAGAACATATGTGTGATAATAGGGAGATAATTGTTCGCAGTAACCATTTGAAGAGCCAGCAGCTAAGTCTTCACTCAGCTGCCATCTGAGAAAAAGCGTTCCAGCTCGCTCAGCCGGGCGCTGCGGCGAGCGGGCCTGCAGGGACGGCCGTGGTATCGGCTGATCTGTACATGGAATACTAACTAAGAGCAGCATTAATGCCACACATCTGAACTGATTGAGGGAGAACTCTCTATAGGTTCTGGAGGTGCACATCACCACGGCGGGGAATTCGCATCCAAAGGACTCCTGGCAGCAAACACAACGGTTGCATATAGCAGGAGATGAACATCTGATTTGTCACATTTGAAACCCTAATGTTTAAACCAAAAGGAAGAGCTCACTGTAATGTGTTCATTCATCTGCATAAACACCACCTGTCCCGGCGCAGACGACTCCTCAAGCTGCAAAGTTTAGTGGCAGCCCGCGTGCGAACCAATCAGTGGGGGCCCAGCTGTGGTTTCGCCAACCTGCAGCGTTTTCAAGTGTCACAAAGCGCTCTGAGTACTGTTTGTGGTGCGCAGAGAGACGACTTTCATTTCATGTCAACCGCCAGCGAGACGAAGAGGCGACACGATAACACAAAGAGAACGGGGTGTGCGATCGCGATTGACATCCAAAGGTAATTTATGCTGGCCCTTTATTTACTCGCGCACGCACACACACAGAGCTGCTCTTGAAGGCTAATTTGGAGCATATCTGGCACGTTGCAGGCCCTTTCTCCTTAAGAGCTTCCATCATTTGTCTCAGGCGTGAGGAGGGTGTTATCAGAATCCAGAACAGCATTGATCACCTCTTCTTTTTATACTCATCATCCGCGGAACGGCTTCTCGGCTCGGCGCCGGAGCATTTGTTTGTTTTTCCTGCTTTTCTTTTACACTTATCCTGGAACGGCACTGTCAGTTTCTGTCTCCACTTCCTTCCAAAAGTGGAAAAATCCTCAAATGGAGATGACAAAGACGCCTTCTTCAGCAGCAGAGCCAAAGCTCCTGCTTGATTTTGATGCTTAAGGAGAGGATGGCATCCAGCATCATAATTATTTCAATAAATTACAGCACAGCCTTGAGAAGTGAAACCAAAGTGCTGCCGGATTCAGGCTCACAAGTCATTTTTTCTTATTTGATAAATGCAGTTCAATTATACGCTGCGTTTGATAGATGTAAGTCTTTTTTGTTTCATTATTTTTACTCTTTACAGTTGTTTTTCCCCCCTGACAATTTTAGTTTAGGTAATAGTCACTTCTTTCAAGTAGCCCACTTTCAGCAGAAGCTTTTAAAGGTAGAATTGTGGCCATCAAAATCATGAGGAAGAAAGGCCCAATTAGAGATCATTTGGCAAAGAAGCTTTCAGTTGCTTTCACTCTGGTATTATTTGCTCTTTTGTTGACCTCCGCAGAGAGAAAAAGCGGATTCTGCGGCGGAGAGGAGAGGAGCCGCCGCCACGCCGCTCTTTCATCTGAGAGCACAAGTGCCTGTGTCTGCGGAGCACTTTAATCAACTTAATGCAACTGATACTGCCTGTTGTTATGAGCCGCGCTCCAATTCAAAGAGGCCCCCAGATGCTGGCCAGGCTTTCGGGCAGACCTCTGCTGCCAACGAGTGCTATGAGGGCTGGAGATGTAGGAACAAGGAAGATGAGGGTCAGGAGACATGCAGACATCACTCAGACAGCCTGTCTGCACAGCCATGCTGGTTCCTCTCACCCATCTTTACAAGGGCTGCACAGCACATCACATCTGAAATGTGGGTGATGGACCTTTGTTTAGTTCAAAGGTTCATACCTCTTTGTTTCTAAGTCCCTTTGTAAATCCTTGGTCCCTGAAATATGTATAAGTGTCCTTTTTTTATTTGAGCCATCTGAGAGGAAATCAAAGCCAGAAGTTTCTGAGAGATTCGGCTTGAAATGGCGTCCATCAGGTGTCATCACGTCTTAACCTGCGGTCGCCTCAGAAGCTCCGGTGACCTTCAGAATAAAAGCTTCAGCGTTGTCTTCACACAAATAAGTTCTCACAAATCAGACGAGTTCAGCTTGTTTCACTTCCCCCATCACTCAGAGATTCATCCTGTGAGTAAATAATCAAACTTTATCAATACAACAATTCACAACATCTTCAGTGACTCTGTGTCTTCCTGTTCAGAGCATGAAGAAACAAACTACTGACTTCTTAAATAAAGGAAAAAACCTATTTAAGATAACTTTGTTAAAAAAGTAATAGAAGTCCCATCCTTAACCCTAGAACACTTTTGCTGTAAATAGTTACACCATCACTTTTGCCATGTAATTTTTACCACATATAATGCACACAAAAAATATATTTGTCCTAAAAAAATATATCAAAATATGACAACATATGATAAATTAGTTTTCTTTTAGTTTCAACTGTGGTTTATGTAACAAAATGGAAAATAAAAACAGAGGAAAATCCTGAAAACATACTTGAAAATTACTGAAAAATTAGGAATTTGAGAAGAAGAAATTCCTAGGAAAAAAAAAATTATATATATATATATATATATATATATATATATATATATATATATATATATATATATATATATATATATTGATATTTGAGACTTGGCCTTTGGTCCATCCATTCCTGGACATGTGAGACCAGAGATCCATGACACTTAGAAACATACAACATATTGAAAATCATGTAAATACTTTTGTTCAGGTGAAAATCATAGTGCTCTAGGTTTAGAGAGTTTTTCTTTTATTAAGAAAGGGGAAATCCATTATGGACACTATTCCAGAACAGCGGAGCAGCAACAGCAAAATAACATATTCAAGCAAATATTCAAAGTTTAATTTCAATTCTTGAACTGAGCTGGAAACCAATGAAGGAAGTAGAACAGGAGAGTTGTGGCTCAGTGTTGCTTAACAACATCCAGGATATCATAAAAATCATTGTGGGAACTTTTGAAGGCAGAGACAGCCTTTTTGAAAAAAATAAATGATCAAACTATGAAATCACAATGGTCATGAAAGTGTCAAATTATACAGTCAATTTAGTTCCCATTAACTTCAGTGTAACACCAGGGTCATGTTCAGGGGTGTCAAACTCAAACATACTTTAGGTCGCGGGCCAAACAGGAAGAACATTAATCGAACACTAAGACTAAATTTTTGGAAATTTAATCTTTTTACCATAACAGAATAATCAACTTAAACCTTAAATTAGTTTTAATCTTTTACTTTAAATAAAAATATGTTTTGTCAAAATGATCCGAGTTAGAAATAAGTGCAAGATAACATTAATAACAATAAAATATAGTGATCTGGAGGGCCGGATATAATTACCCAGGGGGCCGGATCTGGCCCCCGGGCCTTGATTTTGACACATGCGCTCTAACGGGTCCTTAGATGTGCATGTTTGAGTGTGTGTGGGAGTGATTGTGTGGCCCTGCAACGGACTGCTGTTTCTTGATATGCAAGCTTCACAAAACATCAATCAGTTGAGACAAGAAGATTAAAGAAGTTAAAATCACTCAGAGCAAATGTGTGATAAATGTATGTACAACTCCATCGACTGATGACCCTTTTTAATGTTTCATTTTCTGGTGTCTCCACATAGATGGTGCAAGTTTTTGTCTACATCCTATGTTATTTCTTTCTCTAAACAGGTGAAATTACTAAAAGATGGTATGGATTTGCTCCTGGTCCGGCCCTTCTGTCGAATTTTAGAACCCTTTGTGGCCCAAGAGTCAAAAAGTTTGCCCACCCCTGCTGTAAGGTGTATCAGTTGTTAAGAAAATGGATTGATGCATTGTGTACGAAACAAAGTGGACATGCTTTCAAATCTGCACTGGACAGAACACCAGACTCATTATTACCTTACAGATTAAGTAATACTGGTACCACAAAGTGTATCATACTTTCTTTCAACTAGTAACCCCAATAAAATTATTCATCATGTGGAAAACCTAATTGGCTTTTCAACACCAAACCTTCATCTTTTCTTCAGTTTTATAAACTTGAGGTGATGTTTCAACATTTGAAACAGATGGGGGCCAATCCTACACCTTAGCTCTTCAATTTGTCATTACTGAAAAGGTTAAAAGCTCCACTGTCTTTTTTGAGGAGCCTTTCATAGAATCACATTCCAAACAAAAAGAAAATCATTTTTTTAGCAAAGGTCTAGAAATCTCGTGTAATGCTCTTGAACATTTTGGCTTGTCACCTATTGTCTGTATGATACTTAGACAAACACGACCATAACAGTTGTCCTCATTATCATTGGTGCAGTTTTACAGCTTCTTTATATCTGACCTCAGTATCAAGCAGATATTCCAGTCATGGATACAAATAAACATTTCCAAACAGTTCTTAAAGTCTCCCGATTCTGCCAGTTTTACCTCTTAGCCCTAAAGACGAATGCTTAGAGGTGAGCGGGATTCACCCAGAGTTCTCCATGCTGATTAAGTGTTGCTGTCAGGGACTCCAGTTTGACAAATGTCTTTCCTCACTGTGGATTCTGCTTCAACACTTCTGGGTCATTTTTCTCAGCCAGGAAAAAAAAAACAATAATAACAATAAAAATGCTGCAGTCTTGGTTAGACTTCAACCCTCCAAATGCTCTCTGAAGAGCAGGAAGTGTGACTTCCGTTCAGGTAAGCTACTGTGGGGTTATTGTTTTTTTTTGTGGAATGACTTCATGACACATTCAGCTTCAAAGTCCCAACCTGCTGCAGCTTATAAGAAAACATGTTTGACTGCAAAAGTATGTCAAGCGTGAAAAACCCTGGTCTTGATGCTTTAACCTGTAAACCTTAGAGGGTCCATTTGCTTTTTATTGATCTATCATACTGGAGTCAGAGGGGATTTAAACAAGAGTTTGAGGATTGTGCTCTGTCATTTGGGTTATTTTGTTTTCAAGTATTCTGTCAGTTACACCATGTTTAGGTTTCACCTACAACTGTCTTCATTTGTGCCAATCACCCTGAATGTTTGGATTTCAATTCTTCATTGTCAGGTCATCTGCTTCCTCGCCTCGCTTTGTTCTTTATGGGTTTTGATGTGTCTACTTTTTTTTTTCATGAACTGTTTAAATGTATTCAGACTGGACACATTTGGTTTGCTTAAAGTGAACCAGAGTTTGTTTCAAAGTTTCAGTCAGAATACACACAAACAAATCCTTGTCCGGGACCTAGAACCTTTCTCGTTTGTTTCTAATCGGACTGAACTTTGGTTCACTCTGAGATTCTTCAGTCTGAAAACGATCTGCTCTGAGACCGAAACAACTGAACCAAAATGTAAAGAAGGAAGAGAACAAAAAGGAAGAAATGAGACACGTGTCAGTGGGGGAATTGTACTATTTAGACTTTGGGTGGTAAAACAAACTTTTGCTTCATCATCTTGACAAAAATAAACACATTCTCACTCCCAACTTGTCACATGTTGACCTTTGGTTAAGGACCCTTCTGTGTTACTTTTTGAGGTTTTGGGTGTCCCTAACTCACCATTTTTTCGATATGCTGGCTGTTCATAAAGTCAAGGGTCTGCAACCCTCGAGACACGGTACCAGATGCAGTACTGGACACGTACTAGTCCTCAGGGACAAGTCCAGTACCGTTACCCTAACCCAGTACCGGTACCCTTATCCTAACCCGGTAACAACTCGAGTGCGGTTTGCACCAGGTACCGCATCTTATCTTTAATGTAATAAAATCTAAATCACAGAACATTAAAGAAAGTTTACGTTTATTTTAGACTGCGTTTTACAGCAGAACGCCTAAATATTAACGTGTTAATTCTGCTTCTATTAACGCGTGCGTTAAGGCGATAACTTTCACAGCCCCTGTTTTTATCAAATTATATTTTTGAGTTGAGTAAACCTTGAACCCAGAAGTTTAGTTTGCTGAATACTAAAAATTTTAAATATAGCAAATGAACTTTTGTTAATTGATTCAGTGTTTCACTTTTTTCAGTGTGTGGAGTTGATGACATTAAGGCACAATAATCAATACATTTCTAAATATTTGAATAGTGAAGATGTAGTTGTGTCCGTGTGCTTTCTCAATAAATTATATTTTTCTGAGCCAGTGTGTGAAACCCACATTAGCAGAGCTGGGTTTTAGGTTTTAGGCCGGACGCTGAGCTCAGGTTTGATTCTGAATGATACGGCCTGATTGAAAAAGAGACATGAAGCAGTATTTTAGATCATCATCAGAGGCCTGAAGCTGCTGCTGGTAGTTCTGTCAAAAGACCAACGCTGGAACCACAGTAATGACAAGAGTTGGAATAACAAGAAGCATTTATGAAGGTGCAGATTTCAGGATTCAACTCTAAATTTAAGAGACAATCCCCACATAGTTTGTGCAGAGTCAGATGACAGGATTGTTTTAGTGTTTGTGGCAGATATGTTTTACATTTCTGGTTCTGATCAATTTTAACACCCTTACCTAAATCAATTCCTTCTCTTTGGCTTTTCACTCCGTTTGATTTTTACTGTTTTTATTTATTTTTTTATTTATTTTTAAGTGTCTCATGTGTAAGTTTTAACTTTTGTCTTTGTGTAGCATTTTGGTAAACTGGGTTGCTAATATCCTTCATAAAAAGGTTGATCAATTTCCTTTATATATTTGTTTAAAACTGTGTTAAACTCGATTCTTTCCATATATTAACCATAAGATGCGCTGCTTTAAAAGAGGGTTCATCTGATAACATTTGTGTCTATTGTCTGTGATGTGCAGGAAATTTAATTGAGAGCCGCTGAAGCCCAACAACAGGACAGAGAGAGGCGCGGCCCTTGGAGGCATGACATTGTTTTTGACTTGGCAAAGTGCTGAGCTCAACAGCAGACCGCTAACAAGGAGACAGCCGGCCCTGAAGGAAGGATGCGCTCAGAACGGCAGGACTCTTCGCTGTCTGACACTCTTGTGATTAGTTCCTCCGTCATTACAAAGGTTTTTGTGAGGAAGACTCGCACTCTTCTGCTTCATTTCACATGTGCTCCTCAGCTCAACATCAACAGAAAAGATTTCTCTTGAATATCAATAATTTAGCTTCTGCTTGGAGTTCATTTTCAAAGGATCGAGCGAGATGAAGAAAAACTGTATCAACTTACTTTTATCCAACATTGAGAACAAACCAATCTGAGATATTGATGTTATTTCTCTGCTTTGTTGTCTGAAATGGAGCGCTGATCCCCGAGACACAGTGGAGGTTTTGTTTTTATCTTTGGATTAAGGAAGCAAAGGCCTTTTTTTAGATGGAGGAACACTCTCACTGGGGTCAAATAACAGATTAATAGGTCCAGTAATGAGCTCCCTGGAGTGTCCAAGTCTCTCCAACTTCCCCAGCCTCCATTATGTCCTTTTATGATGGATGACGGCAAACATAATTCACATATCTCAGAGAAAAATGACGAGGATGCCATTTGTGTGAAGGAGAAACATCAGCTCCAGTGATGCATTGTTCTGGTATGATCTTCTCTTTTGTATCATGTTGTCTCCTTTGGTGTGTATCATCACTGCAACAGTCACAGGCCAGTAATGGATTCTGGAAGATGCTCAAAAAAGCTGAATTTTTCTGTCAGCCCTGATCTGATCACAGTCCTGTGAGAAGTAATGAAACGTGATGACTTTCCTTTGTCTCTTCCTGCTACAGCAGTTCCCAAAAACCAACACGTTTCAGACAAGAACATTTGAAAGTTTCAACAGGAACTTTGTTGTGTTTAAACATTTTTGAAACATGAAAAAAATTTACATGTTAACAGGAAATGTTAGAATCTTACAAAATATAAAAACTCAGATCAGAAAAAAAACATTTTGATAAAATAAAAAAAATAAAAAAATCCAGATATTTGAGTTTCTTTGTTTCAAAATTATATAATTATTTAAATACAGCATTTTCCATACCATGTGGCGCAAAAATATGGAGAGAAAATAGACTCACGACGATTTGTGTGTGAGTAATTCTTGATTTGTGTGTTTAACTTTTGAATTTGTGTGTAACTTTGGATTTGTACTAGTGTAATTCTTGATTTCTGTGTAACTATATATAAATATATATTCTGTGTACAAGTACAAAAATGATGAATTATGTAAAGTTGTTTAAAAAAGTGAGAAAATGACCTTTTATATTCACAAATCTAAGTTCAAAGTGGCTGATGAGAAAACTGTGATGCATTCTAGCAGCATTTAAACACGCCACTCACGGACAAATCATGGAGATGTGAAAACAATGTCACCGCAAACTGCGGTGTGCGTAACAAGCAATTTGTGCATCATTTTTTAAAGATTTATGCATTAGTTAGTTTCAAGCTGTTATAATTTTAATTTGTGCATGTGTAAATTGTGTGTGTGTTTTTTTTTTTATTTCATACTTTTTGTACTTATGCACAAAATGTATTGTATGGTTACAAATCAAAAATTACGCACAAATCAGCAATTACACATGAACAAATCTAAAGTTGTGCATAATTAAAGCATTACGCACACGCAAATTGGGTTGATACTATTTTCAATCCATATAAAAAGCTTTAATTTTTTTTAAAAAGACAATGTGCCATATAATCTGGAGCGCCCTATAGATGGATCAATGCAGCTAACGTGTAGCGCTGTCAGTTGTACATGTTACTAACTTGTTTGGATGTTAGCGTAGTGATCAGGAAAGTTTGCTCTAGCTTGCTCTTGTTTTTCAATTAAAAATGTCCATTGAGGCCTTGCTGTTATATTTAAAGGCATCAAAGACAAATGTTACTTACTTTATATTCTTACTAATTTGTGTTACCTTGATAAATACAGAATCAAAATAATTAAATAAACCACATTCTTTATTTTCTGCTTTTAGTTCATGACTTGCAAAAAACTATTGTATTTGGCCCACGGACCGGGATCCCATTTAGATTTTAGCCCTTTGAGTGAAAAAGTTTGGCCCCCCCTGATTTAGAGTAACAGTTAATGAAGTCTGACTGACGGATTTATCTCGGACTCCATTTCTCTTTTAATGTGCCTTATAGTTTGGTGTGACTTAAATATAATTTAACTTTGAAAATAGACTATTCGTTGATGATGCGCCTCATAATCTGGTGCGCTCTGTAGTAAAGAAAATACGGTATTCTCAGACAGAAGAAAAAGTGTCTAAAGTTGTTTTTTAGGCATTTCTGCAATTACTGAGGAATTATCTGGTAAAAGCCTTCAACTGTTTTCATTTTTATCACAACAAAACAGACCCTGCTTTGTTTTAAACATAGTTAAAAAAAAAAAAAAAAAAAAAACATCTACTTTTAAGTTAATAAAGGGTTTAAAAAAACTGGACACTCAGACTGGTTTTGCCAAACTGGATGAGACATGATTTCACAGTCAATTGGTAAATTTGACTTAATGGGGTTTTATTTACTCGAAAAAGTTTTAAAAAATATATATATTTTGCAGGGAAATTTAAAAAAAATCCCATTAACACAGTTATTGTGTTGACAAGATGGCTTATGTCCACATTTTTAAAGACATTTTCCTTCTGAACTGATAATAAATTCTGATCTTCAAGTATTGATTGAAATGTTGATTGTGGAAAAAGATCAAATAAAATTGTGTGGAATATTATTGATTCATATGTGAAAAGCAGATGAAGGGATAGGGTTAAATAAGCATTGGCTTCTACCTATTACCTTTTCAAACATACACTTGTTTAGATTAGGCTAACATACTTTTTTTACTTTTTCTTTTCTTTGATACATTGAAGATAGTGATTGCAGCCTGTGTTATTTTGTATTGCTTTTACATGTTTGCTATAAATCTCGTCATTTGAAATAATAACCTAAATCTGATTCTGTTTCTAACTTCAGTGGATTACGTTTGATTAATCTGGAAAAGATCTTCCAACATCAAGTTCTTTTGCAGGCAAACTATGTTGCATTATTATTGGGAGTGAGTCCAATCTCCAAACTGAAGTCCCGCCTCAACTGGATAGTTAATGTCTTGCAAAGACAACTTCCCAAGAAAAGAACCTCAAACAGTTGTTTTGTTGTACACAGATGTGTTTTTTTTTTTTTTTGCAGTAAAAGTTTGCTGAATGACGGGCTGGAAGGTGAAGAGTTTTATTCAGAAAAGGTTAAAATATTTTCTGGAGGTCAGATCAGCACAAAAAGACAGAAACAGTCTTTTACCAGCACAACACCTAACTCCTATCTCAGAATCCAAACCTGAGCATTGAGTGTTTCAGAAACACGAGGTGGAGAGCACCAAACAGGTTGGAGAGAACTTCTACTTTCAGTCTGGATGCTTTGCCCCTCGCTGCAGTCCTGAGCAGCTGCTTTGAGGAGATTGGGGTCAAACCTCTGAACAGAAAACAGGCAGGTTCAGTGTTTTTGTTAGATCTAACTTTCAGCTCATTCCAGTAGGAGAAAAGAACCAGAACAGAGAGGCACACACCAGCAGAACGGTGCAGCAGCAGATGTGACCGCTGATGTCGGAGCGGCCCTGGGGCGTCTCCTCCAAAATAAAGGAATCTCCTGCAGCTTATATCTCATGTTGTTTCTCTCAGACATCCACTTGACTGAGTGGCAGATTCTTTCTGTTCAGAAGTGAATCAAATGTGTTATGTGCAGATAATAAGAGAGCTTTGGGCTAACAGGTCTTTTGACGGAGGCAGTATCATGGTATGTGATTCCATCTCCCTCATTGAGGCTCATACATGTAATGTCAATGGAATAAGGAATCATGTTGAGATTCAGAACCTAAAGTCAGTATTTGTTTGTTTTTCATGTCTTCTCTGCTGCTTATTACTTAGACTAGATCTGTTCAGTCAACCAGAACCTATGATCACCTGACCCAATTCAATTTTATTTTATCGCCAATATCACAAACAATTGTCTCATTGGGCTTCATGCCGGAATTGTACAGAAACAGAAGGTCGGTCATAAAATATAAACAATTGCTGGTTGCTAAGCTAAACAGACTAAATAAAACTGGTTATCCCTGTCCTTAGACCCTCCCTCTCGGTAAAGAAAATCTCCTATAAAACCTGATTCAGGAAAAAAGAAGAAACTTTAGGGATGTCCACCTGAAGGAGAGATCCTCTCCCAGGACAGACAGGCGATTTATCAGGAATATTAGAAGAATTAGCTTATCTAACTCTACAACAACATATCTGAATAGAGTTAACCCAGATAGGACTCAGGGACAGGTACACAGCCAAGATGAGCCAGAGGCGTGGTCTACGTCCAATAACCGGAGCACAGACAATCCACCAGGAATCTCTCCAAGATGTGAGATGACATTAGAGGTTAGGTCCACGGCCAAAAACATGAGTACTGGTGATCCCCCTGGAATCTGGAATCCCTCCCGCTCCCCCGGAGTGGAGAGGGAAAGAGGAACAACACGTGAATCACACTGCACCAAATAGGAGCATAGAGAACTAAATATAATAAATGACAAAGAATAGAGGAGAGGTGAAGTAAATGAGAATAGAGAACAGAACCCCAGAGCTAAAGCGGATGAAAACGATGAAAGAAAATAATTTTTTTTACCATATCAATATTAATCTAAACCAACGAGAGCTACAGCAGATGGAATCGACTACCAGCACCCGATTTATCAAAGGATAGGAACGATATAGGATGGGGCCACGTCATTCCGCGCCTTATAGGTAAGTAGGAGGATTTTGACAACTCGCAGAAGGTTGGGCTCTCAGGGGTCAGAGTTGGGGAGAGTTGGGAACCCTAGTGTTGCTGGCAACACCTAAATAACAAACGCTCTTTGACATACTCCTTGACTGATTGCGATCAACGTGAATGACGTGGGGAAAAGTAACTTGCCATGTCGGCTTTGGACCGATATGCAACACATAATGTAAAGTGTTGCATATTGGTGCAAAGACGCTTTTCTCTGCAACAAAATCAGCCGATTCATTACTAATATCACCGCAAAGCTGCTTTTCTCCTCTTCAGAATCCACTAGAATACTTAATTGTGTAAACCAGAGGGCCAAAATCCGAAACACACCTTAGGTTGTGGGTCGAACAAGATAAACATTTATTGAACACACTAAAACTGCATTTTTAAAACTTAAAAAATGTAACTTTAACTTGACTATGAATAAAAACAAGCACGAATATTATTCCTCAATAAATCAACTTAAACTTCAAATAACTTTCAGAATTTACTGTCCATAAAAATATATTTTGTCAAAATTACTAAAGTTGGAAGTAAACCAAATGTTAAAAGAAAAAATCCAAACTCAAACACTTATACATAGCCCAAAAGATTTTCATCTCCATAAAATAGATCCTGTTAAAATGACCCAAAGATGAACATGCAGCTGAAAAAAACAAAGCCTGGAAATAGACATTAAATTTGTGCTTTTTAGCAAAATCAAATCATTATGTTTTCGTTGCTGTGTGTTTTGTTGGGGCCATTAATACCTGACAATGAAGTGCAGAACCAGTCGGTTCAAAAACAGTTTTTATCCAAGAGCAATAGTCTCTTTAAATTCAACTTAAAGGTTTCTGCGCAATAATATATATGGTGTATGCAGAATGGGAGATGTGTGCTTGGTTTTATTGTTTTATCTTTTAGTATTTTAGTATTTATATTTATGTATTTTAATGGGAATATCTTTTAAGTCAAGCACTAGGATTTTGTTTTTATACTTTTATACTCTTAAACTTGTCTTCTATATTTTAGTGATATTGCTTCTGCACCAAGGAAGGGGGATTGCTTTGAAATTTCATTGAACAACTGCAATGACAAATAAAGACCTCTCTTCTATTCTATTCAATTCTATTCTATTCTATTCTATTCTATTCTATTCTATTCTATTCTATTCTATTCTATTCTATTCTATTCTATTCTATTCTGTTCTATTCTATTCTAATAACGATAACATAAAATTATCGGGCAGACCGGAAAAAAATCACCTGGCAGGCCGGATCCGGCCATCAGACCTTGACTTTGACACGTGTTGTAAACAGTTGAAGATTTACTGTAGTCGAAAGAATGTCAACACTGGATCTAAAGCTCTGGTGTTAAAGAGTTACGTATTTTTATATTCACACAGATTACTCCTTCCATGATAGTTACATTTACTTCCTCTCATCAGAAGTTCTTCTCAAGTTGCAACTCAGCTTCTCGCAACAATTCTAAAACTCTTAAATTTGAAAATCTTTTCTCACTTTTTATGTCATTTTGAAAACAATTTGTGCAGAAATTCTGAAAGAAAATCACAAAAATTGCTGAAAGGAATGATGGTAAAGTCAATATGTGATTAATGAGGATGACCATAAATAAATGAAAACAGGTTTGCTTAAACAAAGAACTGGTCATCTTGGAGCTGATGTTAATCTTCTGCTTTGCTGTTCTTGGCTTTTTAACTTCAGCCGCTTTGACGAGCAGCAGGATTGTTTAAAATCCTTAACAGTGTCAGCCTCGTCATCTGGAGGCTGATTAAGAAGTGTCGAGAGGAGAGCACAGTCAGCTGCCAGAGCGGCTCCCCTGGTCACATTCTTCTGTCCACCATCATTAAGTGACCTTACACATGTAGAGAATAACCACGGGGGGAGGACGGATCGTACAGCAGTCACGGCAGACGGATCTCAGAAGGTGATTACTTTATGCTACGCCATGGAGCGATGCTAATGACCTCTGTGCTCCTGCATTAATGGCCTTTGCTGTCACATTATCATGTGGCAGAGGTGTATGACAAGGTCTTCACCTCTCAGAGAGAGAAAAGCTCTTTAAAACTCTGAATGAGGTTAGATGTTTGGGATGTGCCGGATCGGCGGTCTGGATGAAAAAGGTCCGTGATGAGTTGAGTCCAAAGGGGTTGTTTGCAGGATTTTCTGTCTGTATACATTCATAATCACCTGCATTTGAGGGTTTAACCTATAAATACTAGAGCTCCATTGTTTATGTTCTTTGATTTACTGTATTTTTTCTTAATTGTTAAAAAGATCAACGTCATTCCAGTTGATGTTGAAGGAGAAAAGCGGCTCATCGAGCCGCTTTTCTCCTTCAACATCTACTGGAATGATGTTGATCGTGTGGAATCTGGATCAAAACTGTACAATACTACTTGGTTGCACTGCTACCTCAGAGGTGAATAAACTCCCGCTGCTCTGCAGAAACTCTGTCCCAGAAAAGGATACAGACTTTTTAATTTAGATAAAAACCTAATGATGGGGTCAATTTTACAAAAGACGGTCTTTAAGGACAAAGTGTGAACACACACAAGCCTTTGCCAAATCCCAGAGACACTACTTACTGACAGAAGCACAACAACTTTCTGAAAATGTGTTCAAATGTGTGCATTTAAGCTGTTTTGTCACTTTCACAAGATTTATTGTAACGTGGGAGAGATCCCAGCACGACGCCGGCTCTCAAACAAGACATCAGTCTCCTCTCCTCTTTGACGCTGATCCATGAAACTTCTCCTTCCTGCTAAAAATCCCCTCTGAAGTTTATTTATTTCTTCTGCCTTTGCTCTTATTTGTCTGGTGTTTGGAAGAATGACAGCAGAGAGAAAATACTTTTTTAAAGAAGAGTCATAAAAACATATTTATTTAGTTTTTTTTTTGGTGATCCTCACCATCAAACTGTAAACAAACATTTTTTAGGAATTTGTAAATGTGATTAATTGACACATTTTGGACCAATCCTGCTTTCTGATGACATCTGGCTTCAACGTGACTTCATTGCGAAAAAAATGGCCATTTAACTGACTTCACTTGTTGGAGCTGGAAGTAAACCCAAAAACTAAGCAGCTCATCTTCTGCTTTGTCTTCCTTCAGTGATGGTAAAACAGACAAAGGCTCTCTGCAGTGTTTTGCATCCCTATGTTACAACATATGTGTTATGGTCTATTTGTTTTCTCTGCTTTGGCTCCTTTTTATGTGTCAAGTGGGTCCATACTTTGTGTGTTTGGGTCGCCCCACCAATGCTGATGTCACTGCGCTTTTGTCCCCTTTCTCCAAAGCCTGAAGGCAAAGGCACATTTGCAGGGTCCAGAGGACGCATGAACCACTGCAAAAAAAGACTAAATCCTTCCAAGTGCTCCTGTCTGATTTCCATTGCATCACAATACATTAAATTCAGAAAGGCCTTTGATCAAATAATTTTTTTTTTCAATTGATCATTTATATTTTGTCATTAGAATTTAAATATTTATTTTTAAAAAATGAACTTTGTATCTCAGTAGAGCAGTACCTGTTAAGTCAAATATCTTGTGCAACTTGACTACATTTGTGGAAAAATTAACCTTTTAATGCCTGAGACGTCGCCAGTGATACTTAAACACAAAATCTTTAACGTACAGTAGCTTTTCAAACGTTGACACAATCAACATAATTTCAGCAGATTCTGAAGAACTAGAGCAGCCCAGGCGGCGCAAGAATCACCTACGACACTTAAAACAAATCTTTGATGCACAATAACTTTTCAACGCAATCAGTGTAATTCTGGCAGATTCTGAAGGACAGAAGCGGCGCAAGCATCACTAGTGACACTTAAACACAAAATCTTTATTGTACAGTAACGTGATGGGTGTAATTCCAGAAGATCCTGAAGGACAAAACCAGTGCATGTGGTGCAAGCGTCATCAGTGACACTTAAACACAACATTTTAATGTATTGTAACTTTTCAATCGTTAACACATTCAACGTAATTCCAACAAATTCTGCAAGACGTAAGCAGCTCAAGCAGTTTCAACACAAAATCTTTCGTGTACTGTAACTTTTCAACTGTTAATGCGATTAACGTAATTACAGCAGCGCATGCCACTTTTCTCCTTCAGAATCTGCTGGAATCACGTTAATGGTTGAAACGTTACAGTATGTTAAAGAACATAAACACTGGAGCTCCGGTGTTCAATGATTTCACTCGAGCAGCCAAAGGGCGCAGCTCCTCCGCCTCCATTACAGCGGTTAAATGGCCGCTGCGTGCTTCTTGTATCTTCATCAGGCTGGGGCCTGCAGGGAAAGTGTCGTCTTTGAATTCTCAGCACAGACACTGAGCTCGGGCCCCCTTTCTCCTCTCAACTTCCCCCTTGAAGTTTTTTTTTCTTGTTGCTGAAAAGAGAGAGCAGGATTGTGCTTAAAAAAGAAGAGTTTTAATCTGGGGAATGAGTGCTTTGCCATGCAGCCCCGCTCTGGAGAGAGTGCCAAGCAGGGCCGGGCAGTGTATTAATATTTAAATTCCAGTCCAGATAATCAATAGAAGGGGGTACTTCTGTGCGCTGTTACCCTCAGATGGGAAACGATAATAGGGAGAAAACCTGCTGATTAGCCTCCTTAGAGGCTCTCTTCTCTGTGTAGTGCTCAATACTTTAGGAGTGATTATAACCCATTGAGGCAGAAAACCTGATCGAATATAACCTCTTTTGAATTCCTTGTTCCCTCAGTAGTGTGTCAAAAAGAGCATTCAGTGGGTCGTGTTGCAAAATCACGCCTATCTGCGTTGTTCGCAATTTTTTTTTGCATCCAAAAAAAGCATCTTTAAATTCTGCGAGCGCTATAACAGGCAGCAAAGGAGAACTTATATTTAGTTCTTCTTTCCCAGCTTAGTGCTTTTTGTCTCCTGAATCCTTTGAACTCCTTTCACCCTTTAGGGGGACTTTTTGTGTTGTGGATTGTGGTGTGCATTCACTGTAAAGGCACTCAATGCCGCAATAAGACCACAAGCAAAACTGAGTGTCTTAAGCTGGACCACACATCTGAGGCATTTGCATAGTTTAAGGAGGGGAGAAGAGAAAAGGGCGAAAAACCAACCCTCTTCATTTGCCCGGGAATCCGGGCGACACGTACCTCTCTCAGCCTGGCGGGTTACGGCACGACTCCAACAAAACGGGACGATAGCCGAAATGTAAAGTCTCTGGAATTAAAGTCTGAGGTTTTAGCCACTTTGCCGAAACTTCAATGTTTAGAGAGGTCAGGTTTTTATTCCTCCTCTGCCATTGTCCTCACTTAGTTAAAGCGCCAGAGATAAAGAAAAGGGTGGGGGAGGAGGGTGTGGGGGGGACCAATGCTTTTCCTGAGGATAATATCGTGTTTGAAGGGCCAGCAGAAAGAAAAGCAGAAGGAGCTGAAGTAGTGGCGGTGAGGATCTTGAAAGAGAGCAAGGCCAAAGCTGAACTGCTCAGTTCATTTTCCACCTCACTGGCCATTGTAATCCATCTTGGCCAGCTGCTAACAAGATTGAGTCTGAAGTTTACCTTCACAATGAAATAATCAGATTAAGATGCACAAAGATCAAATAATGACCCGGCTTTAGGGCAAGTTCAGCAGGCCCTTGATTGTGATGTGTGGTCCTTCAGATATATTAAAGAATCCAAACTGTCTGGCCGGATCATGTATGTAATTATGGCGCTCGTACTCACATTTTTATGCACATTTTTCTCATCCTTGCTGTTTTTGTGGAAACTTTTCCGCGACACTCCGCCTCCTCGCTCCCCTCAAGAAGAGCAAACAAAGATAATTCGGCTTTACAAAGTGGTTTATAATTGAGAAGCTTTGTCTTTCCGCCCCAGACTCCTCTCTCTTTTTTTTGCATTCTGCCTTACTTTAAAGGAGTGCCGGGATTATTCAGAGGAGCATTCAAACGTGATTGTCTCACAGCAGATGGTGCGCACTGCTTCACCTTTGAGAGAAGTTAATTAAGCCCGCCATATTGTGCCTTTCCAGAGGAAGAAAGGTGGATGAATATCGAGCAATCAAACGCCGCCCTCTTCACAGAGCTCGTTTCGGGGACAGACGAGCGCATTCACACACATTTTAATGCACATCTGCTTCCCACCTCTCATATTTTTACAGAATGTTTGGACCTTAATAAAAGTGGAGCAGCACAATAGTGTCAGCCTCTGTTGTGAGGCATCAAATGGGTCAGAGGGAGGGAACTTTCCTAATTCCTCCGCTCTCTCAACACCAACAAATTACTTTCTGTGACCTGACGAAACCAGTTTTCACGCTTTTTTTCCACAAGCTATGTTTTAGGCACAAGCTTGACCCGCTAAAAGTAACCTGTTGGCTAAAGAATTAAAAAAAAGGGGGTGTTTTTTCTTGAACATCAAAGGCTTGTGGAGCAGAGATTCAGAGAAAGAAAGAGGCTGCTAAAACAGGGAACTGCGGATTATTAAACCAAGTGAAGTCAGAATGACAAATAGTGTTCAAAGTGCCCAACATGGAGGGGGAGGCCTGCTGAGAGCAATCTAAAAGTGGGGGTTAAGCTTATTGTAAACTCCCTGCGCTACGTTCCAGAGGTGGACGGTACATATGATTAGAGCCGCTCTGCTCGGGAAGTCGCGGCAAGCCACTTCCGTTCCAGTTGAGCATTGCTAATTTTCTAAACCTTTGAGCGCATGTGTGGCACTACTGTGCAGGCCGCGTCTCTCTGTTTTTGATCTGCTTCTGTGGGGGGGGTCGGTGACTGCAATTTGATGGTAAAATTCCTGCTTCAGACGCATCCTTCCGTGTTTAATCTGCTGAGGCTTTCTGATTTAGTCAAGTAAGGTCATCACAAGCTCCTTAAAAGGGTAATCTTTCATCTTCATTTAGGCTCTCTTGTACAAATCTAGCAATGTTACAGATAGGTTTGATTTTTGTGTCCTTTTATTGATAAGAATTTTTATTAAATTACAGTTTTGTGCTGTTATATGGATGTCTTTTTTACAGAAAAGTGCATTTTTTTTATTGAAAAGAGATCACAATTGACTAAGTAAGATTCGTCTAATGATGTTGTTGAGCTGTGATACAACTTCAGAGTTAACCAAAATCTTTTAAGCATCTGGTTAATCTTAGCCCACCTCTCTTGATCATAAGATGAATCAGGCTTTAGTTGTAACTTTTATTGCTCCTTTTCATACAGAAAGGAACGCCTTGGTCACACGCATCACTAAAACTCACCTATATGGCGCTCCGCGTCTGGTGTGAACCACACAATAGGTTAACAGGGGCGCCGAAGGGAAGCAGCCTCTGTTCTGTGGCGCTTTGCAGCCATTATGAAGCACTATAGTCCAGAGGGTGTCAGAATCCGGGCCAACAAGTTTCCCAACCAACCTGCCATTGAAGATCATAACTGGCTAAACTCACCTGATCTGGGTAACCAGTAGCAGTAAAGGCAAGATTTATGTAGAACTTGCAGGAGGCTGGTGTTCTAACAATCTGTTCTCTTGTGAGATTTTCCTACCTGGAGCACAAAATGACAGATATAACCATCCAAATGTCCTACCTTATCAGATACCTGCTGTACATGAACAAACACACAGTTTTGATGTTAGGTGGTGGTGGTGGTGGGGGGGTGGGTCTAAAAGTCTCTTTACACGGTTTTACAAATCTGAACGCTGTTGCTTATATCTTTAATAAAGCGTTTACCCTCTTTAGACACATTTTAAGCTAATGCTAAACGCTAAAAAAAGTTTTAATAAAAGTGGCTACAACTCTGAATTCTTATAGAGTTTCTAATGATTTTTTTCAGCCACCATCTTTTCTTCCACCAGGTCTTCTTGAAAGTTCTTGCAGGTCACCTGTCTGCCCCCTACAGGTATGAGCATTTTATCGACCACAGACAGTCCATACCCACCCTTAAGGGCAGATGTCTCTATGGTATGATATTGCAGAAATAAACAACCAAGGATCCAGATGAGTGATTATCTCATTACCTGTTGGTTCATCAGTGTCCGTGTGGTCTGATCAGTTCCATTCTGCTTTCCTGAATCTTTGTCTTGACGTCCACAAAGTTAAATATCATTTCCTCTGTGTTTGAAGGAGCCTGGTTGTATGGATCCTCTGCTGCTCTGAACTTCCCGTCCATCCTCTGACTGCAGGATAAAAACCTGAAAGAACTTCAAACTTTACGTCTAAAATTAAAAACTTGATTCAGTTCAACTAGAAGAAACTCCATAGACTGTATTTCTTTCTGTAACAGGAACCTACTTTGTACTGCTGTGAATATGGATACTAAACTTTCTGTAAAATGAAAGAGCTGAGTTCACTTTAATGCACAGAAGGACTCAGAGATTGATCCAGGTCACAGTTTACCAAAACTTCTGAAAACTGTGTTATTATGGTTACCGTTTCTTTGATTTCACAATAGTTTGTGTTGCAGTGAAACATGTCAGAGGATACCAGTGTCTGTCAGCAAAAAGTCTGCATCTGTTCTGGCTAATGCTCATTAAAAAACAAGGGTGGCGCTCCAGGGTGGAGGGTCACATTACAGGAGTAGGGATTATGAAGCTCCATCACTTTTAAATTGACAACGCAAGTTACCCAGATCTATAATTATACTTCTCTTATCTCCTGTTACAGCGGCTAATGATGGAGGAAACTTGAAGGCTTCTCTGGGTCCGTTTTAATGAGTCCCCCTTTCTTTAAAGACCACAAAATGCCACCAATTTAAGTCCTGCCAATGCTCCCCATTTCAATCTGAGAAAACCCCGCGGAGAGGAGAAAAAATTCATCTGGTGGACCGGCGGTGTCAGCAGTTAGGGAACCAGCGAGAGCCTGCTGAGTCTCTGCAGCGGGATCAGATTAGAATTCAGGAAATAAAAGTTGTCTGGAAAAAGATGATCATGGCATCACTCAAATATTTAATTAAAATGAGAATTATTCTGTAGTTAGAGCGCTGTGAGATTATTTCAGAATATAGGGACTTAAAGATCCAATGCTTTTGTGTTATTAAACACAGCAATTAAATGAACAATAAATGTTTGCATCTCTCAGTAGAAAACTAAGCATAAAGTACAGATAAATAATTAAACTTCTCTCCTGTCATATTCTTTTATCCAGGTTTCTATTTTAAAACTTCTTAAAAAAGTAAAGCTACTTTAAAATTGAGCTCATTTTACACTGAATTGAAAAAGCAACACAAGAGGAAAAGGTGATGAAAAACCTCCAGACTCCAATCTCCTTCAATATTTCCTTTTTTTTCCATTTGGGCTTGTATGCATAGAAAAGCAATTTACAAAAGTAGTTTAAAAAAGCTAGTTTTTAGATCTAAAAACCAAAAAGATTTATACAGTTTTTTATATTACTTTATTGTTTGTTATGATAAATGTGTGCGTCTCTGTGTTTTGATGGGTATCAAACTCAAACTTGTGTCATTTGTAGTTATTATTCAGGAGCATTTTCTTTCATGAAAGTGAAAAAGATGTCACTTGAAATACTCATTTTTCACATGATGTCAGAGAGAAATATCTAAATAAAATGGTTTTTTTAATAAATGTCAATTACACAGTGGTCTGGAAATGCAAATTACATCAAATCCACAAACATTTTAAAGACCACAAAGACAATAGAAAACCAACTAATAATAATATAACATTGTTACATTTTAGAAATAAAAACAAAATTCTAAAATAATGACTTGAAATAAAAAAATAAGTCATTTCTAGAGATCAAAATGAAATGTTAAAAAAATGACACAAAATAAAAAGGTGAAAACATCTATCTGTATGAAAATATAAATATCTGTATAATGGGACATCACTGATTGAATGACGACATTTGAGCTTTCTTAAATGAACCTACAGCGTCCCTATACTAATATATTTTTATAATCAGTATGGAGCAAATCCAGTCATGCCAAATAACTTTCAGTTGAAACGTTGGACAGATTGCATAGCAATGTCCAATAATAGCCTATCTACTTTTTTTTATTATTATTTTAATTTCAGGAAATTACATTTGTTTCCCCCCCAAATGTATTTTTTTCTTTTTAAAAACCCAATTTTTCATCCAGTCAGTGATGTCCTATCGTTCCTACCTTTTCATACTTTATGTTCTTTCTTTTTTACTTTTTATTTATTTATTTATTTAATTTAAATTAGACCCCTTTTTCCCAAAAGTTACATTTTTGTTTTGCTTTATTTTGTTTTTTAAATAATGTTTTCTGGAATTTTGTTTTGAATTTTTTAATGTAACTTTTTCCTTTTCATCGTTGTTAATGTGTTTTGCGCCGAGTGATTTGTAGCTGTGATCTGCACCATACAATTATGATAATGGAGACTTTTCAACAAATTTATGTGGAAACTGGTTTCACATTTACTGCTTTGTTAACTGACAGCAGACACATGTTTTACCATTGATACAAAATCTTGTTTTTCACCGAAACCATGCTTTCTATGAAAATTAGATGCAAATGTTGTTTCTGAATAGAGCAGAAAATTGTAGTTTAAGAGAAGATCTTTCTTGATAAGAAAATTGTGATTAAAAATCTGATTGCACGTGTCCATGAATCCCCTTCGCACTAATATGCAAAGCGCAGCATCACACAGGTGAGTGGCTGCAGCTTTTCTGAACCTGAAAGCCAATTAGCCGCATCACCACGGCTGTTGAGTGTTATTCCTCACCAGCACATTTGCATCCAGGCATCCATGCTGAGCGCTCATAATGGAGATGTAGACCAGAGGCAGCTTTCTGCAGGAAACAAAAAAATCATGCATGGTTTTGTTCTGAAATCACACAGTTCCTTTTCTCTCACATTTAAACACTGTAGGCTACAGGATAACAAACAATGCAAAGCTATTTGGTTTTGTTTTTATTTAAAGCTCCCACCCCACCCCCAGTCTCTCCTCTCTTCTGTCTCTGCAGAAATGACAGCAGAAGTGCACATTTGTAGCTCGCAGGTATTGGTTGGGGTACAGATTGAAGCTATGATATATGACATGTGTTGCAAGCAGTCTCTGTGTATCTCCCAAGGACCTGTCACAGCTCCAGCACAGGCACTTAAAGGCTCTGATACACACAGTTTAATCCTCCATTTAGGTCACAATTTAGCTGAAAGAAATCAGGCTTATCTTTGGAATCAATTCCTGTTGAAAACAAGCAAAAAAAATTGATTTGTCCAGTTTTTACCTCCAATTTTCCCCGTGCTATTGGTTCAAATAAATAAAAAAATATCTATTAATCTGTTTGTTTTGTAATAATTAAAGACCAACTCCAATGAAAATAGCGGTTTTGGTATTTTTAACATGTTCTTGTGGCATTATTCTGATGATGGAGGACTCAAAATTGCATTTCTGAATGTTTCTTAATTTAAATAAATGTGAATCAGGGGCAGACACAAAAAATTCAGTTTGAAAAAGCTGCTACTTATTAACCATTCTGATGCATCCACAAATAGATCCATGTACATCTTTGTTTTCCTCGTCTAAACTGGTATCTGAATCAAATCTATGCGGCTAGAAAGCTCCTACAGTACCCACCATTTATGTTGCACTAATAATGTTAGCTTTGGGTTGAAACTAAGGGATGATGGGAGATGAGGATAGACTTACCAAAAAAAACACAACTCAGAGGCAAATTTCTGGCGAATTCCTGGTGCTCTGCAGAAGCTATGTCCTAGAAAACGACACAAATTTCTAAAATGTTGGCTAAAAACGTATTTTCATAACTTAAAAGGGGCCATACCATGAAAAAAAATAATCTTTTTGAGCTTTTAAGTATATTATTGTGCTCAGATCCATTAAAACATTTCTGAGTAATCCTCTAAAACCTCCGCTCTCAACAGCAGCCCCTCCCATACCCACGAAAACGAGCGGGTCCTACCGACTGATGTCACAGAGTGAGAACCGCCCCTTTCAGGAAGAGTGTGCTCTGCCATCTCCGCCCCCAGTCTAACATAAACACACACCCACTTTCTCCGCGGAGCTCACGGTGATCATCAGCAAAGCATTATTTTACCGTCAACTTTTAGAAAGAGTGGTTTATTTTGTATCTAATCTGCAGAGAAAACAACGGCTAGTAAGACAATGTCTTTTAAATAAAGAAATTTTTTTTAGGCTGTAAGAGATTTAGGAGTTTGTTCAGAAGAAGAGCCTGCTGGCCAGAAATGATTGGAGTTTTTCTTCAGGATCGCGCAACATTGCAGCCAGAAACTTTTTGTCTGTGATCGCCACTTCACACGTGACTGTTTTGTTAACCTTGACCTGTATAAAGTGGATTGAACTTCAGAGCTGGCACCATTCATACAATCAAACCTGATGTAGCAGCCAGACGCGCAAGTAAATCATTCAACCAGCTGAAATGATCCAGAATAAGCATATACCGCCAGAGCTAATGCTACATTTGCATGCACACCCATAAAAACAGACAGCAGCACGACAATCATTAGTTCTGTAATAAATGCAACAGTACAAAAGAAACTTTTGTTAGCAGTCAGAAACATCCTGCAGATGTTTTTTGAGGTCGCTGTGGTTTCTTGCGCACTTCAAATCCAGAATGGACTGTATAAAGCTCCAAAATATCCATATCCAAACTTCAGAGATTTTTTGTTTGGAACACCGGCTCTAAGATGACGTTGTGAAATGGGCGGGACCGACAAGGAGCGAAAGGCGGAGCCTCAAAAATCAGGTCGGTTTACTCCCTGGTATGAAAGGAGTCCACAGAAATAACTCACTTTTCAAAAATAATTAGCTTTTTAGTGTTCTACAGGTGATATATGATCATTTATAAGGATATAGTTCACTCTGAAAGGCTTTGGAAAAGCATGGTACGGCCCCTTTAAAGACCACTAGAAATATTTTTAAAATTGATCAAAAGATGACCTGAGTGGGAATTTATATATTTTTCTGTTTTTATTTGAAAAAGCTTGCGAGTTCCTCCTGGAGTTTGTAGCCTCAGATCATCAGCTGATTGTGGCTGAATCATTCAGTCAAGGTCGTATTAGCGCTGGAGGCCCGATTGAGCACACATCCAGCCTAAAGACTGGATTTCAGCGCTTAACAGCTCACAAATTGTGCTTTAAAGAGTCCAGGAACATGTGTGTGTGTTTGTGTGTGTGCATCCACACGCAGAAATGAATCTGAGGAGGGTCTTTTGGAAAAAAGATGATGCAAAACAAGAAATACTAGCGGTTTAAAGGAATCAAATCAGGTCAACCCCCCACTCACCTCACGAAAAGCACACATAGACGGACCAGAGTCCTTGTACATATGTTTTTGTGTTGCCCCTCTGGAAACTGCTGCTGTGTTTAGCCTAATAATAGCCAGAGTTTGATCAAAAATAGATCCCACACAAAGCAGTCTGGGGCCATGTTTTCCCTCTAAGAAAGGGGGCTGCTGCTGCTTCTTCTTCTTTCCGGTGACGTGAGATGCAGAGAGACAACCTCTGAAGTGCAGTCTGAAGGTGTCTCTGTGCTCAGAGGACACAACCTGTGTCTATGACATTCCAGCAGGCTATAAGTCTGCATTTCCCCACTGTGACCTATGGATTTGGGCTTGTTTGCCTCTGATCACAGCAACAGTCTGAGGCGAATCTGCTAAGAGTACAGTACAAGGAGCGCGTCTTCCTCCAGAGCCCGCGGCCGGCTGGTGCTGAGTTAGCCCCGTGCCGCAAAGGATGCTCGTGAACTAATACTCCCTGACAGGAAATGTCAACAGAATTTAATTTACACTCCCCGCTCTGTCTCATAAGCATGAGAATGTCTTTAAGTTTTATTGGGTGCCATGAACATGACCACAGGAGCCTTTGGGGGGAATTTCTCTCTCTGTCTCCCGTCCTACTTGTGTGTGCTGAGAACCAGCAGATCAGTTCTTCTTGTGGCAGATCGGAGACCAGCATCAGAACCAGCAGGCGCGCATGCGGCTAATTAGTTAAATTCAAGCGCTGTGATCATTAGCGTTGTGGACAGAACTGCTGCGATCTCAAAGCGGCGTCCTCTCTTCTCGTGGTCAATGGAGCGTTTCAGTGTTCATTAGAGGAAGACGCAGTGATGGAGCCGGCCTGGCTGCCTGTGTTAGCGTTAAACCAGGAGCGGGAGCACAACAAACAACAGCTATATTAAGATGACACCCTCTGTTCAAGCAGAAAAGCTGAAGATCACATCCCAGAAACACCACATCTGACCAAGAACATTTGTCAAATGATGTTCCAGTGGAGTTTATTCTAATCACATCAACTCGTTCATTTTTATGTCAGAAACACAAACTTAATCCTCATTTCCACTGAGCGTTCCAGTCCGGTATTTTGAGCATTTACTGTAAATGGATCCATTAAACGGATCCGACCCATTCCTCTCGAGGGCCCCCATCTGTTGTAGGTCCATAGAAAAATGGAACAGGACGGTTGGGGCGGAGCCACTATTGTTTTATAAGCAGAAAGTGATGATGACATTAGAAAGCACCAATATAGCGCTAAGCTAGCAAGTGGTTTTCCTCTTTACAGCGTTATTCTTCTTAGCCGCCTGCAATCTTCTTTCAAACAACATCAAATTCCTATTAAACACGATGTACAAAAAGTAAAACAAGATAAAGACGAGCTGCTGGAGGACCTCCATTGCTGTTGCTTTTCAAGTCGTCACACTACAATGTAACGCTGGCGGTCAACACCACGCATTCGCCATGAAAACAAAGTCAGTGGAAGCGAGGCTTAACTGAGTGCAAACGCTCACCAGAGTTAACTGGACCGTACTACTCCTTACTGGTACGGTCCGTACCGCTCAGTGGAAACGAGGCTCTAAAGTCCCACGATCATCTTTTGATCAATTGTTCCCAGAGGTCTTATGCTAATATTTACATTTTTAGCTAACATGAATAAAAAAACAGTGTCATGTTCTAGGACATAGTTTCTGCAGAGCGGCAGAAGTTCATTAAAATTTCCCCTCTGAGTTGTGGCCAGTACTATTGGTGCAGTGTGAGCCTTCCCACACTTCCCATCATCCCTTTCTACTAGCTTACAATACCGATGCAACATATACAAGCACCAAGAAACTTTTTATCGACCACACTTTTTTTGTTTGCTGCTATGCTTTGAGTAAAAATATATGCGCAAAAGCAATTTTAATCCTATTTTTTTTATCTTAGTCTTCCATTATGAAAAAAAGCCACAAAGGCATTTTAAAAATATCAAAACACAACTTTTACTGGAGTGGATCTTAACGAGCAACATTTACTGAAATGTAACGGTCTTTGAAAATAAAAACTTTGACTTGCAGAAGGGTATAAATTAAATGGAATCATATCTCCTGTAGATTATGTGTCTGCAATCATCTTGAGGTTAATTTGACTAGAATTTAGTCAAATGTGCAAAAATTATGATGAAATAAACAGAAAATTTATTGCATGAAAATTGAAACAGCTTGTTAGTGACAAAATAAAGACAAAAAATGTGAATCCAAACAGAAGAATTATAACATCATCGCCATCTGTTCTTAAACTGAACGCTCATTCATTCCCTTTAATGGCTCTGAAGATTTTTAGGCACAAAAACATGCATAAATAAATACATAGACGCAGCAACAACAAAGCAATGAATGTTAAATATTCAAAACCAAAAAGACCAGGAATTCTTCTTTAAAAATACGGTAGTTATTCATGTTGTGGTATTCATGGAGAGCCAGTGGTTCTATTTAAATGGCTAAATTGGCTGATTTGAACAGAAGGTGGCAGGAAAGGCAGGAGTGGTGAGGGATCCAGTTCTGCTGGAGGTGACCATGACAGAAGTGGCCCTGAAAACAGTGGAATAACAGGGATTTAGCTTTTGCAAAGCTGAAGCTTAAAAGCGGTTATTCCGCGGCTGCAATGGGAAAGTAACATAAATGTCGACGGGCAGCGGCCGCCCCGCAGTGACCCCGGGGACAGGCGACTTGTTTCAAAAAGAACACAGTTGACAGGTCTGCAGTATCAATGAGCTGACCTCTCTGCAGCCCATGCCAGCAGGTATTTTTCTTATTGCCTGTTTTTTTCCCTCTTTTCCTCACCTTGCCATGTTTCATTCCTGCTTGTTTTGAGGCTGTTGAGGTATAAACTGTGGATTTCAGTGGTGGTGTCGCTGTCACTGAGGCCTTCTAACTGACCAGAGCAAACTGTCAGACAGGCTTAATCATTCCCAGGCGCTCAGCACAAAATGTCTTTTCTGTGTTTGCGCTTCCGGTCCAGCTGGGGAAGACAAATTAAACTAGAAAAGTTACATTACCTGCGATAATGCTAGTGGGAATGCTTTTTGCTGAAAGTCGTCGCTGAAGAAACTGTAGTTTTTTGCTGAAAATGGCAATGCAATAGACTTTAATTCCTGCATTGATATCCTGAAAATGCAAAAGATATTTGCAAAATGTAAAATTTGCTAAAAGATTGGAAATTTTATTAAGGAACTAAGAAAGAGCGCTGAAGTTAACCAACACTTTAGAAAAATTTGAAGTAAAATTACTTAAAAATCCCTAATAAATGCCAATTTGCAAAAAAAAAAAAAAAATGTTTAGTGTGTTTCTTAAATATGAGCTAAACTCCAAAAACCTTAGTAGGTGCCAAATTAGCTAAGAAAAAAAAGATAGCTTGTTGCTTAAATAGTAGCTAAACTGCAAAGTAGCCTAAAATTCATCAGTATACTAAATTAGTCAAAAACTTTGACTAAAAAACTTTAAATTAGCCTACAAACTCCCGTAGATAAAAAATTAGCCAAAAATGTTAGAATGTTGCTTAAATATTAGGTAAACTCAAATGTATTTGAAAATCACTCAAAGATGAAAACATAGTCCATCAATATATTTAAAGGCTTGTTGCTAATCTACTTAAAATATAAAAATTTTAAGATTTTCTCATTCATTTCCTATGTGGCATATTTTGCCCGATATTTCAAAAACTATAAAATGAATAAATACCAAAGATAGAAGCAGTAATGTCCTGAACAAGCTGAATGTTTTGATGCCAAGATTGCTGAAATTTTGAAAGTGTGATTGAGTTTCTAGATGCCGAAAAACGTCTGGAAAGGAGCAGGAGAATTACAATAATTTGAGTGGTTACTAAAAATTTACACAATTAAGTTTTGTTAGCTTTGCTTAAGTGAAAACTTATTTTTAGCATTTAAATGAAATTTGCAATGTAATAGTCCTCCAAAATGATAAATTACACTGATTTTGTTTTGTATCCATGTTTTAGAGGCCACTTTCACACTAGGCTGTTTAGTTCTTGATAAAGTTTCTTTTGAATCAAGTTTGTATCATTTGAAGAAATTAGGAGTGAATAATAATAATAATAATAAAACATCTAGCCATCTCCAAATCATCTTCTGGGTGGTTGATGTGGATGGCTGCTATCCGGAGACATTTCAACTGCCAGCCTACGATTCTGTCTGCCTCCAACCTGTGGCCGTCCAGCTGTCCCTCGGTTATGTATTGGTGTCATCCCTCGTCATCACTGGACTGCCACCTCGTGGCTTAGAAATGTCTCCGGGCAGCTACACACTGATGTGAACTTTTAGAAAAAAGTCCTCTAATCGTCATAAAACTTTCACTTTTATGCAAAACCTCCTAAAAATGTGACTGTTTAACAATTACAAATGTGAGTAGCCATCTGCCAAATTAGCTGAAAATCTTGCATTTAAGTGGCTGTGCTGTGGCATTCTGGGATATGTGACCATAGCCTAACCGTGGTCTTTCAATGATAAGTATCTTGTTTTTAAACAAAATCAGAAAACTTGTGTTTTCCCTAAAACATAGTTCGCATTAGTCTTTTAGAAATTCACCTCTGAGTTGTGGGCATGACTGTTGGGGTGGAGCAAGCCCCCCCCCACTTCCCATCACCTATCTGTTTAAACTCTCTCCCACTAGCTTACAGCCCCTCACACCTCAACCTAGTGGTGCAACAAAAATGGTGAGCAATATCAAAGCTATCCAGCTCAGACGAGGAAAACAAAGATGTTCATGGATCTATTTGTCTGACAGTGGATGCGTCGGAATGGAGCGGAGCAGGAAGACTGTGGTCAGTACAGCGTATTTTCTACATCACACCTACAAGCTTTTTCAGAGTATTTTCCATCTACTCCTGATTCACAACAATTTGAATAAAAATGCTCAGAAACACACTTTAATTTTAATTTCTTTATACACATCTTCCATGATTAGAAAAATGCCACAAGGACATGTTAAAAACACAATTTTCATCTGAATGAAGCCTTTAAAGTGTCAAAAAAGCAAATGTCTGCTAAAAAGACGTGTTTTTGATTGAATCCTCCTCCAAACATTTTGTGCTTGTTCTATTTCTCATGAGTATTTCATGTTTTTAGAAACATTTCCTCATTGAACTGCTATCAGTGAAACGTGTGAATTTGGAGATGCTCCTGAAACACAAACAGATTTCTGTGATTTGTTCTTTTCAGTCAGGTTTCATCTCATGGTCTCCCTTTAGGCAGTGTTGGTGTTGGATTGGTTTTTTCTCTCTTTTTTTTTTTTGGAGGAGAAGTGGCTCTAAGGTCATGTTAACACAACATGTGTTTTGTTTGGAGAAAAGAGGAGACACAGGCACCAAAATTCCTAAAATTCATTGTTTAAAACTCCTCTTTTTAGAGAGGAAACAAACCGTTTTATTTAACCAGGTGATGGTGCTCATCTGGATGTAGACTTGTGTTTATAATGAACTTTTTATGCTGAAACAGATGAAATAAAAAAAAGGATAGCTATATACTAAAATAATATAAATGCTAAATTTGTGAAAACAAGTGAAGCAAAGCCTAACTGGGATGGGACAATACAAGTTCACTTCATCCAACTAGTTTTTAAGCATTTCATTTTATTTGTTTTTGACATTTAATAGTTTCAATGTTTCACGTGTTTTATGTAGAAATAAATATGTATATTTATGTTTACAGTCCCTCTCCGATGAAAATAATGTTTTTAAAAATTTAATCATGTATTTGTGGCATTTTTCTTAAGAAAGAGACCAAATGTAATAAGAAATCATTTAGTTTTTTCATTTCTGAGTATTTCTCCTTTTAAATCAACCAAACTGTCTTGGACAGACTCTGTTTGAATGAATGATCTTCTTTCCATCAACAGCTCTGCTGCACATGCACTAAACCCTCATCTGTTCCTAGTGTCTAGTTCAGGTTCTGGAGAAGAGAAGATGGTATCTTCACATTGACTGCAGTCAAATGAGCCGCCGTTCACATTTCTGTGGTCAAATCAGCATCACTGGATTTTTGGTGTGAGTTTCATCCAATACTTACGGTAGCAGGACTGAGAACGCTGGAAAATCTCCACCAGACTCCACGGAGCTGGTGGTGGTTGGCAGAAATTTAAAAGAAGAAAATACTCGGATATTAAAAAACAAAATTATTTCTTATTATATTTTTTTCTCTTTCATAAGAAAAAGGCCACATGTACATGGTAAAAACTAACAAAAAAAAAGAAAAGATTTTCTTCAGAGGGGGAATTAAAAGAAGTTAAGCCCCGGTTCCATTGGCTTTCACAGCCATATCACGGCTGGAGCACGGAAAAAAATTAATCCCCGTGGTACAGACGCTGTTAGGAGCGGACTGGTAGTGCAAGGGGCGAGATACGGCCGCGGATTCAATGCCCATACACGTGGTACAAAATTTGGCCGCTACACGCGGAAATAATTTTTGAACTGCACATAAACTGAGACCGCGGGTGACTGCGTGTGGTACAGTGGTACCGCCGTGCAATGGCTGTGAAACGGCGGTACAACAGCAGTTTTAGTGGGAGGTCGGGCCGTGGAGCAGACGCATGCATGCGTGCTTGGACGCCAGAATTCCGCGCTCGTGCACGGCCATTTCCCCGGCTGGTCTGTGCTTGTATTTCCGCTTGCATCGTCTTTTTAGCGGCTGATTGAGGGAGGACGCGCTTATACGCGAGTAGGGAGTTCTCTGGCAGATGAGCGGCAGAGCGGCCTTTACCTTCCAAAAAGTTTTTGAAAATCTGCATTAATTTGTGCAGATTTGAATTGAATTGAATTTAGATTTAGTAGTGTTTTTATTTTTTTATCTGTAAAGCGTCAGATATTGTTATGGTAAAATCCTTTTTATACAGATTTGTGTCATAATGTGTCTGTTTAGACGCAGCAAACGTTGATGGGGAATCAGTTCAGACTGCAGGTGACTGTCTCTGAAAATCATACCAGCATGCATGCAGAGTTCCTGCATTAACATGAACAGCTGGCTCACTTCTCTGTACTAAATACACACTATTCTGAACCTGAAGGAGTCCAGACATGACTGTCTGCCACGCTGAACTGCAGGTGTCACATTTACCTGAAGTGTAAATTGCAAATGTTACTGAATGTAAGCACTCGGCGGAATCAGAGGAATATTACATGTCAACAGCATGAACTCACCTTCATCTGAACAGGATCTAATAAGCTCATTGACCTTTTCCCATCCCCGCCTCCTTCTCCGCTGTCTTTAGCTGAGAGCAAATCTTAAGTGAGTGTGCTTCTCTCTTTTACGTGCAGAACTTTGTTTCTTTACTTCGCTTGGGAGGGATGTGAGTTTAATGAGTGGGCTCGCTGTGTTCAGGTTTCTTTCTTCTCTAACCCAGCACATTAGATGCAGGCGGATCTACCCACTAACAAGTCTGCTGTCTGCGTGTGCTGAGAAGACAGAGGGCAAATGTCTCCTCTCATTTACTCAACAGAATTGTGGTGAGGAAGCGCCTAACATTTATTAAGGTATTTATAAGTTGTAGTAGGAATATATACATGTCAGATGTGATTCCATTCCAGTTGCTGTGCCATGTGTTCCTGCAGCACCGCAGACTCTTTAACAAGGAGGCTGTATTAGAAGCAATAAACATCAAGTTTTTTTTTCTTTTTTTGCAGTCTCCCGCTGTGCTTGTTTCTGGGAATATGACTGTGACACCCTTTGGTTTGGAGAAAAAAATATATATATTTGTTTAATGCTCTTTAAAGCTTGTCTTTGCAAGTCCTCGTATCTGTCTGTGAATTCTCCATCCTGCAGAACCGTAGCACAAGAGATGTCAGGACGGATCTTGACTCCTCCTCTGTCGCTCCCCCTCTAAAACCACTTAGGCATGGCGAAGTGCACTCTGAGCGTTCCCACATATAAAGGCCCTTGTTTTGCTCCATTTGGAAAAGCCGCGGTGTCCAAAGCATTGAGTGTAAAGCGCACATCTTCTTGTATATGTAATTTTCTGTGCAAATATGTGTTTTGTTTACAGAGGGGAGAAAGGTTCATTGGCAAACCAAGCATGAAGTGGAAAAAATATGATTCTGATGGAGCATGAGTGGTCAGTTAGAGATGTGTGCTTCCTTTGCTGTCTCGACTGTCCTAAGGTCATTTCTTTTGTTCCGTTAGCTCCTCTTTCTGCTCTGTCCAGCTCTTAAACCTGATTTCATCTCTTTAATTACAGGCCTCAAGAGCAGGCCCCATAACTCCCAGAACCGTCCACAAACAGAAGAATGTGGTTTTGCATAATCCTGGACATGAAATCTCCGTTTGCTGTCCGTGATGCTGGAGGGGAAGAAGGGGATCCACACCGCGGAGAATGTGACTGTTCTGGAAAATCTGGAACAGTGTTTTCCGATTGTGTTAGCATAAAACTGAAGTTCTGCAGGACAAATGGGATCGCTGCCAAGCCAAAACTTGGAAAATTGCTTGAACAAAGATGTAAGACTTAAGTTCGACATTAATCTCCTCATTAAATTGGATGTTTCTGTGTATTAGAAGTTGTAGAGAAATATTTAGACTGGAGAGTGCAGAGCTCCCTTCAGGCCACATGGTATAACCATTTTATTCACAGTAATTAAACTTGCTCTTCTCTTAAGCAGACAAGCAGATCTGTTGTAGCCCGCGGTGTTTTCGCTCAGAGGTTTATCCAGAGGGAAGGGTTAGGCAGCCAATTTTCACACAACTCTACTCTTTCCCTGTTTCCTTTCCCCCATTGAAAACTATAAAAATCAACCTCTGCTTCGCTAACTTCTGGCTGCCAAGGATTTTGTTGAGGTTACTAACATCTGCAGGATGGAAAAATGTTGAAGATTATGCTGCGGATTTATCTCCCTGTACTGATGCGTTCTCGTCTCCATGACAGAACGCCTCTTTGTGCGTCTTCTCCTTTGCTCGGTGAGGGCCTTTTGGCTCTGACAAGACATGCAAAGGGAGCAAACAGGCTGTGACAATCGTGTCCTCCTTTTTATTCAGGAGCTTTCAGCACGGCCACGATGCTTGGCCAGGTTAATGTCTCCACACAGCATGTCAGCAGAGGCATCCTGTCCATGATTGCAGGCATGCAAGGCGTCCTCATACCTGGAATAAACCACAACATCAGAAAATCTCTCAGACTTTTTCTTCTGGGGTTTGGCTTTAATTGATAAGTCTGGGTATCGATAATAATTTTGAGAAATGTTTCGCTTTGATTTATAAAAGCCTGAATTGTACTTATTCCAATTTTTTTATTCTTTCCAAACATCTTAATTCAATTCAATTTTGAGTTTATACATTTCGACACATTTGTTTAGAAATACATTAATAATTTACTATAAGTTTTGAGTATATTTATTTTAATGATACAGTTCATATACTGTAAATGTATCAGTGAAATAATGAGATTGTTAATAGCATAAACTGTTGTTTCTGAAAAGGAGACGTTCTAACAAAAATGTTCAGATCATTAACATTGTAAACATTGTTCTGCTTCTCCTGGAGGACGTTTCAGTTTGGCCACTAGGTGGCGATCACGCTATAGAAGTACTCCTTATTCCAGAAGAAGAAGAAACCATGAGTGAAAAACTGTGTTTTAGACCACAAATACTTACTTTAAAAATATTTCCTTAAAAAAAGTTTGTAAAATTCCTGCCTGTGAGTTTCTAAAAATGTTTATTTAGTCAGCAATGTATGTTTAGGTCAACCAAGCGTTAGCATTAACCGTCCTATGGGAAATTCCATCAAACGTTAGCATCAAGCTAGCAGACTTTAGCTTTTTGTGCTAAATCGACATGTATATATTTTATGAATCGATTATTGATCTATTAAGTTTAAATAGATTCAATTCAATGAATCAATTTATCAACCCAGCCCTATTAATTAGGGCTGTAACAATCGGGTGAATCAATGAAATAATGAATCCAAACAATGCAACTGATCGATCTGTCTAAGACGAGTTGTTATTCAAATTGACCTACAACATTATAAAATTGTTTCAAAATGAAATAAATAATTACAACCAATATCCGAAAACACCATTTAGATTGAGGTACAGTACATTTTACTATAAGGTAAAATCGACCAACAAAGCAGACAACACAAGTAAGGGCAGCAAAAAAGGATCAAGCTATAGGAAACTAAAATTAGGGCAGTTGCTTTATCCCGTTAATTACAATTAATTAATTACAAACATTTTAGTGTGTTATTTTTTTTTAATGTGTTAATCTCATTTTTGCGTGGTTTCTTCCATGTTGTGCACACCTGGAGGAGCACTTTATCTCGCCCATACATGGTAATTTAAGAACAATATTCATATGAAATACATCATTACAACTTAAGTTCTGTTATAGGTCTAATTTTATTTACATTTTATTTATCTTTTTTTGCTTTTTCAAAAGTGGGCTGTTTAATATGCAGTGCATCACGTTGTCATGGTAACAGCTATAGTGTGAGGCATGTGTGGTGATCGTCATGAGAAGTTAAAAAAAGCATCACCTCATAACGCTTTGTTTTAGTCAAGCGATGATGAAGCAAAAGTTCATTTAGAAAAAAAAGTACCTCATAGTCACAAATTTAAATAAAATAGCTCAAAATCAGGCTTTGAACAGCAATTATTAGGTTAAAAATTACAATTAAAATCAATTAGTTAGAATAATTACAGTTCACAATTAATCACAAAAAAATAATTGCATGACAGCATGAACTAAAATATGAATTAATTTGCCAATAATTCTTGTTCACTTATTCGTTCACACATATGATTATCTTGAAGAAGTACAAGGAATCTGGAAAACTTCACCTGCACTGTTTAGTACCAGGTATTTTTTAGAGATGTGTATTAGCAAGAATCTGGCAATATGATATGTATTGCAATGCCAGACTCACAATACGATATGTATCGTGATATGTCTTAAGACTGTACCTGAACAATTTTTCCACTATTTTTTTAATTAGCAAGACTTAGAAAAAAACTCTACCTGAATATTCATTGTAACAAAACAGTAAAATTCATTTAATTTAATGGTCACAACATTAGAACTGTATCTCGTAAACAAGTTTCTTTTACCCAAGCAAATTCATGAAGCTTTTATTTTGGTAAATTAAGAAATGTTTGTTCACAAAGGGAACAACCAACTTTGCCTATAAAATATTTTTCAGCATAAGAAAAACTTAAGTTGAAAACAAAAGTAAGACACTGAAACATGCTTATAAATAATTAATTAAATATCACCATGTTGGCATTTTAAATCGATAAAAGTATCGCCAAATTAAGTATCGTGATATATTGCAGAATCGATTTGGCCCTACTCCCCTAGTATTCATCTCTGAGTCAGACTGGTGGAAGTTTTGGCTAAAGATGTTCTGGATCCATTTTAGGTCCATGAATCGGATCATTCAAAATTAATCAAAGTCGACTATGAATCATATCATCAACCACAAATTAGGATGTACATCAGATCATTGTGAACATGAATCGCTACAGCAGTAATTTCAATTATCCTGGTACAAAGTGGAAGAGCGCCAAAATTGAAACCCTCACAGTGACATTGGATTACGGTTAAAATGGCTGCACAATTAATAAATCCTCCATTAATTTGATGTCAACCAATTTGATGGTAAGTTTCTGTGCAGGCGCTGATAAATTCACATCAGCTTCACTTGAAAGAATCCCATTTGCAAACGTGAAAATCACACTGCGGTAAAGCCGTTAATCTGTGTTTTCACAGTTTTGCTAAGTGGCATCAGATTATCCAGGGCAGTCTCTGCAGACTTGTGAACTCTTGGCTTATTTTTTCCTGCATGACAGAATGCGTAGCCTCCCCCAGACTCTGGTGCATTTTGGACGAATGGTTTGACAAACGCCCTCAGCTTGCTGCACAAATACTCCCGTTTAAGTGTTTGATTGACTCGGGAGCGCGGGGATGTCGGCTCTCGGAAGCGTCACCCGAGCAGCAGTGACCACTGTGCTTTCACTTGACCGAGTGCCTGGAGTGAAGACACATTTAGGATGCATGCAGAATGGAGCTTCACAGATTTGGTTTCATCTGCTTTGATGATTGCAAAATGAATCCAATTTGTTCATCAGTGCTTGAAATCCTGCAGGACTGAGCGTCGTAGCTGCAACCATGATGATATGACAGCCTGATTTTAAAACAGGAGAAAAGAAATCTGTCCAGCAGTATTCAAGAGTTCATACAGTTCTCCTTTAGAACCTGTGACAAATCCAGCTTCAGTATTAAATAAAGCATTGGAATTATGGAATTATTTGGTGTAGCTCAGAGGATGTGGTCTCAGGCTACACTTAAAGACCACATTCACTTGGGCAAGTTTGACCCTAGTCTGATCCAGAGAGTTTCCTCTAATGGTCCTGTTGCTTTAGCAGGTGTGAAGGCTCATCTGACACTCTGGTTTAAAGACCCACTCTGACAAAAACAGTGTTTTTAACATGCTTTTGTATCATTTTTCGGACGATGGAGGGCACACATAAATAAAATTTAAGCTTACAATTGCATTTATGAGCATTTCTTGATTCAAATCCTTGTGAATTAGGATCAGATGACGACATTTATCTTTGAAAAGGAGCTTAATTGTGACATAGAAAATATGCAGAGAGCTCTCAGCATTGGGGAGGGGAAGTGGGGTGGGGTTGCTCCGCACTCAAAGTCCCGCCCACAACTCTAATAAAATTTCTTATGAACTTCTGCCGCTCTGGTAAGACTATGTTCTAGAAAGCGTTACAGGTTCTTTGACTTTGGTTAAAAAAAAAAAAAAAGTATATTTATAATTAAAAGCCCACTGGGAACACATTTCCAGTAGACCAAAAGAGGATCAGAGTGGAACTTTAAACCTAATGGGAAATCTTAATAAGAAAAGTATTTGTTCATCTGGAGATGAACTCTTCAATTCACTTTGAAGCTTCACTTTTGCACTAAGACAATATTAACAAAGACAACAACTTAGCAACTATTCATCCTTATGTTCTGTGTCAATGAATTGGAATCGTCTTTGTCTTTGGATCTAGCCTTCTCACTTATGGTTACGTCTGAATTCCCTCCCTATTCCCTAACTACTAAAAAAATCTATATAGTGCGGGACTGTATAGTGTCCTGGATTTTTAAAGCAATTCAGACACCTTGCTCACTACTTTACTGGTGTTTTTCTAAATGCTGGATAAGACGTCACGAAAATCGAATCAGTACAAACATTTCACATCTTTTCATAACTCCACTGTGTTCTGATGATGAAAATGGGGATAGTTTGTTTAAAAATTACATTTAAACGAGCAAAGAATCACAGATTTAGTTCTGCTGCTATACTTCATCCTGGAAGCTGCAATCTGAGCTTAAAGAAAACAATTTTACAAAAGTGTTGCAATGATTATGGAAGAGGAATTCATTCTGTATATGTTTGACCTGCCTGCTCCCACACTTAAGGCTTTCCCTGTCAATTTTGTAGATTCGTCCTCAAAAGAATATTTAAATTCTCAGTTGAGATCTCTTAAAGCAACTAAAAATAATGTTCAGGGAAGAAGAGTTAGAAAATTACATCTCAGCAGATAGAATGTATGGCTTTTGTTGAAACCAAATAGATCAGAACAGAAGATTCACTCAATGTTTAGCTCAGTCATTTGACAGCTGCACATTTTTGGAGGGCTTCTGTCTGTTTTCCTATTTTATGTCTTTTTTGTAAAAAGTAAAAATTACAATGATGTGTTTAAACACATGATCAGGATAAATGAGGAATAACTTACTAAATACAATTTTTTTTCTTTTGTACATTTGTTCCTAGTGATCTTTTAATCATTATAGTGCAGTTTTTAGCCAGAATCTAAAATCCTTTCATTTTTTAAAGTGGATTTTCTGCAATATGGCCGGTATGTAATTCACCTCTGGGTTGTGGGCGGGACTGTTTGTGTAGAAGCTTTTCCCATCAACTCTTTGTTTACACTCTCTTCTGCTAGCTTATAGCACGCCACAAACCCAAGTTAACATCAGCTTAACTAAAAAACAGCAAGAAATATTGAAGCTATCCAGCCGTACAGTTTTTAGCTCAGACTACCTATACCGGCATACTTCAAGTATATGTTTAAAAGTATACTTAAGTATAAACAAGTATATACCAAGTATACTTAAAAAAACATACTGGAAGTTTACTAAAAAGTATCCTTGGTATTAAATTGGCCCACTTTTAGTTCATAAAAAGTACACTGAGCATGAACTTCTAAAGTTTATCTCTAATAAGTACCTAAAAGGTATACTACAATCATGCTATCTTGAGTTTAGTTTTAAAAAAGGGTACTTAAAATAAACTTGAGTATACTTAAACTAAGACATACATGGATCTATTTGTCTGCACGTGGATGCATCAGAATGGGGCAGAGACGAGCTCGTGGCAGTTTCTACCGTCACAAACGCAAGTTTTACAAACTATGGGTTTTCATCTGCTCCTAATCCAACATGACTTGAATAAAGGAATCTTCCATCTTGAATTGTTTTATATATGTCTCTTGTCATGAGACAAATGCAACAAGAACATGTTAAAAACACCATTTTCATTGGAGTGAATCTCTAAAAATAATTCCCTCACTCAGGAATCAGTCACTTTCCTGCTTCACATTTGGCCTATTTGCCCTATAATTTGGGGAAAAATTAATTTTTTTAGACTTCTTTTGCTTATTTATCATTTATCAACAAAAAATAAAAAAAAACATGAATTCATCTTCAATTTCTGCATTGTCCTGTGTGAGGTCAGAGGGGTCGCTATGGCCATTCCCGGTGTAGGTAGCAGATGTGCTCGGCCTGTCAGATCGGCTCGGGAGCTTGCGACTAGTGATGACGTCACACAACTGTAACAAACGAGTTGGCTAATTTGCAGATTTTCTGTACTGAAACTGATGTTTACAATAAAGTTTATTTTTTAAAAAAGAAAAGAAAAAGTGTTGAGATCTGCTCGGCCTATTATTTATTATTTTGGCATTGACAGTTCCTTCACTAACTGCTCTCCTCAGTGTTTGTGTAACGGAGCAGAACGTGAGCTGCATATTCTAGCGGGACTTCATCCGGTCCGTGCAACCAGAAAGAAGTTCAACATTGGTAGGATGTATTTAGAAAAAATACGTGCGAATAATTACTTTCTTTTTTTTATGTACAACCAACAGCAAGCTAGCATGCTACTCGCTAGCACCCACTTTAGCTCAGATGTCATGGTCCGGACCAATCACAATCTTACACGTCATCTATGCGCCAGCCCCCGAGCCGATCTGACAGGCCGAGCACATCTGCTACCTACACCGGCTACCTGAGGGTGAAGCAGGCCACACCTGATGGTGCCAGTTCAGACAGATTCTCACCTCAGGACAAGCTAGAATCAGCGATGGAAACATGATTTTGGACTGTGGGAGGAAACCGGAGAGCCAGAAAAAAACCCATCAATGCAAACACCTCCTCGGGGTTCGAACCTTTTTGCTGTGGGATGAGAGAGCTAACCACTACACCGGGGGTCTGCATCCTGCAGCACTGTAAAAAGTTAGTAAGTGAGAAAACTTGATTCAACTTATTTACATACAATTGAAGGACATTAGGTATCAGAATCTTTTTGACAGATTTTTGAGTGTTGATTTTCTATTTTCAAACAAATTCAAAGATTTTAAGTGATTGTAAGAAAAATGTCACTGAATTAGCACATATTTAGTTTATTAGATTTAAAAAAAAATGTCTGAAAAATGAAAATCTAATGATTTGCTGCATTGAGATGATCCTTTATTTTGAAAGGAACTCTTATTTTGAAAAAAAGTCATGTGACATTTCGGACAAAAATGATCAACTATATCAAGTTTTTTAAAAATAAAAAAGCTTCATTTTATTTAGCCCCCCAAAAAATCATTTATAGTTATAATTATAGCAACTTTAATATAAAGCCAAACCCAAATTGACCCAAATGGTTTCTTAAGTGTTGAAGGTTGCAGACCCCGTCACTACACCATCACTCAATCCCTACATAATAAATAATCAAAATACATTTTTATAGTGTTTTAAGAGCTTTTTTTTACTCTGGAGTATTCATTCCTTAAAAGAAAAGCTTCTTAGGATTCAAATTTGGTTCTATGAAATGAAAGATCCAAATGCAATTTTCAGGTTTGCATGAAGGCGGAGTGCTGGATTTCTCGGGGTGAAGGTGTTTCTGTGGTGAAATAAACCTTTGAACGTCTTTGGTCTGAGAGATCTAAGTCATGCGTGAGCTGTAAATAGAGGAATATATGCCGGAGCACAGTCTCTAAGATCCTCCATGATTAAGTTGCTTTAACAGTTTAGAGGATGCTTTGAAAGTGAGATTCCTCTCTGTTAAACTCATTGTCTTGTTGTTTTTCAGCTCTATAGATTCAGCCTCTAATCTGTTTAGCTGTACTTAAATTCACTGCGTCGACATCTCCTCACTTTAAGGCTGTGATTCCTTTTTTTTTTCTTTCCCCTTCTTGGCGTGAATACCCTTTCACGTAACTTAATATGCCATTTTGGTCTCCCAGGGACAATAATTGAGTTTAGGCGAAGTTTAAATAGCTTAAAGGACAGGGGATACAGATGGGCATCTCTGTGATTAACAAACTCCAGCCCAAGGTCTCTGTGTCAGGCGCTGGATTAGGACATTACGAAGAGAATGACTGAGCTTTTTGGCACTTTATTCCCTCTCAATAACATTCTTTCACATATTAAGCTAATTCCACCCCTAGGTAGGGACTTTATCATGCAGAAGACCTTAATCCACTGTTGTTGAGTCCATCTCGCCTGAGCTTTGATGAAGCCCCCCTCCTCCCCAGGCTTCTGCGGCTGCAGTGGGTCCTGGTAAGACAAAGCACCCGTGACAGAGACAATAAGATGCAGCTTGAACCACAACAAAAAGAGGTTTCATCCAAAAGAAGCTGAGAGAGGAGGTGTTCGAAATAATCTGGAAAAAAAAACATGAAAGGAGAATGTAAAGAAGGACAAATTCACACAGGAGGGCCGACACTCCAGATGAAGAAATGTATCACTATTAACTCTGCGTGTGCTTTTATTCCCTGCAGACGGGGCGGCCTCACTGATCTCTTGTCCGGCTCTTTATCAGAGGCCCACCTTTGACCCCCCCAATGAAAAGCCTGGTTGATATGATGAGCATAAGCCTTGGGTCTTCTTTCTGATCTCTTATTGGAGCTATCTTCAGCTCAAAAGGCGTGTTTGCGATGCCAGCAGCTAATTTATCCCGTGGCTTCTGGGAAAAAAGATTAACACCCAGCCCTGCCACCGAAATGGCCACCAAAATGGCCACTAAGAGTAATTAGAAACCCTTTTGTCCAACATAAGACTGTTTTAAGTCCCAGTATGGAAATTCTTTTTAATTTAAAAAACATTCCCAGTAGTGTTTTAATTATGATTAGGAAGTTTTTACCCAAAATCTCACAACCTAAAAGTCTTAAAAAGCCATTTTTAATTTTGATCTGAAGCCTCTGTTTCCAAAATCTCCTCCGAGGGGGCGTGGCTTATTAATGCCCCCTGTCTGATTATGATAGCTCCGTGTCTCACTAGTATAAATCTTCACCGCTGCTACATCCATCAATCTGGGTAATGTCCAGCCGTATGGTTCTGATCCGGATGTCAGCTGGACGAGGAAGTGAAGATCTTCATGGACAGAACTTCCTCCAAAATCCTGATTCTTTCTCCTTCCAGTTCACCAAAGACTCTTTTAGCTAATTCTCCAATGTTTATTGACTGTGATCAATACATTCAATCATTGGTTTCTCAGAGTTCTTGATAAAATAATCAAAGCTAACATCAAAATGCTCTTTCATTGATTTACAATCCTTTCCAACTGCGGTCAAATGAGCCGCCGTTCACATTTCCGTGGTCACATCAAGAAGCTCCGTGGAGTCTGGTGGAGATTTTCCAGCGTTCTCAGTCCTGCTACCGTAAGTATTGGATGAAACTCACACCAAAAATCCAGTGATGCTGATTTGACCACAGAAATGTGAACGGCGGCTCATTTGACTGCAGTCAATGTGAAGATACCATCTTCTCTTCTCCAGAACCTGAACTAGACACTAGGAACAGATGAGGGTTTAGTGCATGTGCAGCAGAGCTGTTGATGGAAAGAAGATCATTCATTCAAACAGAGTCTGTTTGATTGACAGTGATTTAAAACTGAATGATTTCTTATTACATTTGTTCTCTTTCATAAGAAAAATGCCCCATATACATGTTAAAAACATGATTTTCATCGGAGGGGGACTTAATAAAGAATTTGACAGATGTTGGATAGCACGTTTCTAAAGGACTACAATTGTATTTTAGAGGAGAACACACACACAAAAAATGTGAGCAGTCCATTGAAAACATCTCAGTTTCACCCTAAATAGAATAATGAATTCAGTCACCTGTCTGTCTGAACTTAAGCTGTGCATTTGATTGTCAGTGGAGCTGAGAGTCTTGAAGGTTTTGATCCTCCCAGTGCTAACAGATGGTTGTTGTGGCTCGGCCTGGGCTGGGAATCGCTCCTTAAGAACAGAGAGAGGGCTGGAGGGGGAAAATCCCCTGTTGCCGTCCCTAAGAAGACCATAAGCTTGAACAGAGAAAAAGAAAGGGCCTGCTACTGGTGCTAATTACCCAGAAACCACACAGAAAGTGCCCACTGTCACCAACTGAAGAGGTTCACATCCCTTCTTACACAGATAAAAGGCGTAGTACGAAAACATTTCGCAGGGGACAAAGAAAGGAAGATTACCATAATCTTTTGGTTTGTATCCTCTGTAAGCTGTCCGTGTGTCCTTTCCCCCCTCTTCCTCCTCCCTCTCTCTCTCCCTTGTTTCTTCTACGAAATCTTGTTTTGAAGGAGCAGAAATGGTGGGAATTGGCTTTACAGCCCGGGCCTGACAGTTCCCGCCTTCCTGTGATCATCTCTGTCATTGGCGAGCTGCTGTTGGGGTAATCAGACAATGGCGGGCGAAACAAGGTGTCACCGCGCTGACAGACCCTCTTCATGTTATGACACTGTTAATCCTCAGCCTTCAGCCCGCTCTGACTGCTGCTTTCATCCAAGCTTTCTCCATGAAGGAGACGCGGGATAAAATCATATTTCTACATATCAAAGGCCGCTGTTTTCTCCCTAAGTGGCGAGGGACCGTGAGCGTTCACGACTCGGAACAAGAACTTTTTGAATCACAGAAGCTGCGTCTCATTGGCTCCTCGAGAGGAAGCTGAGACCAAAGCCAGCCACACATTTAGGAGAGTAGCTGCCTATCCCGGCTGCAGATCACCACGGCGATCCGGTTCCTTCCCATCATGGCAGCCCTCACAGGAGACCGCGATGAGGCATCAAGACACAGCTAGGGAGCCTGTTTCAAATGAAACGGCTGACACTAAGTGCCCTGCGTCTTTGCGGGAACAGCAGTGAACGCTCGAATCTCCAACAATCACTTTTCTGAGCTTTCATGACATCTAACAGCTCACAACATCCCGGCTGATGCCGGGGCGTGTGCTCGGCTTACAAGAGCTCTCATAAGAGGCTCCGTTTTCCCTCTCGCTGTCTCCTTTTTCTGCTTTCTGCGTGGGCGGTGTTGAAACAACGACAGGAAACCTGTTAGTTTTGGTAAAATCACAAACACACAGATGATGACAAAGCGCAGCGGCGCGATCCTCTCATGTCAGCACGAGCAGAGTGATTACTTTCGTTCACAGCGTCACATGTCCGTTTGCAGAAACCTGTTTGAAATCCAAGATGAGTTCTTTCCGGATGTCTCCTTATGTGCCTGCCTTAATCCGGCAGTGGGTTGATGTGTCCTCTGAGCGGCCTTCATAGATCAGATCTCAGCTGTGGTGTCTTTCATGGCAGTCTTTGGTTCTCCGGGCCCTGCTAGCATCTGAAGGTGATGCCATGGGGTCATTCCTGTTGTGTCTGGTGAGCTCAGCTTCTGCAACAGTCTCAGTGTGATGTTTCAGAGAGTGCTCCCCACAATGCTGAGATTACAAAGTCATCCCAGCAGCCTCTGCTTTGTGTCTGATCTGGAATCTGATGAAGAATCTGAGTGTGGCTCATTCTAGATGAGGGTTGCAGAGACGAAGAGTGGCTTCATGTGGACAAACGTCTGTTTTTAACAATGTGAAGAAACTAAAATATAATCTATTATTCCAAAATACATATTTAGTGACAAGAAAACTTGACATCGGGTCTTTAAATTTAGCAAATTTTCAGAACCCTCTAGCAACAGTTACTCAGAAAAATGACATTAGCGGGTTGTTTCAGTCAATGTGGAAGTCATCCTCTGAGTTCGGTGCATTTTGAATTTTCTGGTTCCTACAAAATATGCCACAAAAAATTATGTTTCCGAACTTTTGAATCTCTTAGAATAATATGCTTACCTTAGAGATGAAATCACAAAATTTGTCAGAAATGAATTTGCGAATTTGTTTGTTGTAAATTGTAAATTTTTCAACATAATTATGAACTAGATATTTAACATTACCTGCGATGATGCTAGTGTGAATGCTGTAAGCTGAATTTGGCGGCTAAAAACGCTGAAGCTGATAGCCAACTAAAATATTAGCTAAATGCCAAGTCAGCCTAAAAAAATAGGTTAGCCAAAATAGCCAGCATGTAGAAATAGCTGAACTTTAAAATAGCCTTAAAAAAGAAAAAAAGCTTAAATTAGCTAAAACAGCTAGTATGTAGATAAAATATTGGCTACACTCCAAAATGGACTAAAAAAAAACAGAAAAAAAGCTTAAATTAGCCAAAACAGTTATCATGTAGCTGCATTTATTAGCCAAACTCTAAATTATTCCAAAAAGTTAGCAGAATGCCAATTTTTAAAACTTAAAAACCATAACATTTTAACATAATTATTAATAATAAAAATGAATGAATATTATTCCAGAATAAATCAACTTAAACCTTGAATAACTTTCAGTATTTTACTCTCCATAAAAATATATTTTGTCAAAATTATACAAGTTAGAAATAAGTTTAAGATGACTTTGGGCCATTAATAGCAATAAAATAAAATAGTCTTGAAGACCGGATATAACTACCCAGTTCCGCCGGATCCGGCCCCCGGGCCTTGACTTTGACACATGCTGTAACGGGACAGTCTGACTTCTGTATAATTCTAAGATTTATCACTAAAGAACTTTGTTTAATACAACTTATTGTGAGTACATTTTCCAAGCTCTCGGACCATGGGCAGAGAACTTGATAAACTTTAAATTTATAAGTTATCTCTAAATGAAAACCAAACAAAATTTATTATATTTTCTGGGAACAGAATGGTTGGAAATGTAAAATTAGATTTAAACGGTACAGAAATACACCCTGTTAAAGAAGTAATGTTTTTAAGAGTAATAATTGGTGATAAGTTATCTTGGAAATCTCATATAAACTACATAAAAACACAAAGTTTCTAGATCTATTGGTATTCTGTTTAAAATCAGGGATGTATTAAACAAAAAGAGTTTTTATCTTGTTTATTGTTCATTAGTTGTTCTGCATCTTTCATATTGTGCAGAGATTTGGGGGAAATGCAGGAAAAACTATCATTAAATCTTTGGTTAAACTACAGAAAAAAACATTAGGATAGTTACCAGAACAGGATATTGTGAAACAACTAATTATTTTCTTTGACTAAAAGTTTAAAATTGTTTATAGAGTAAAACACAAAAAATAAATAGAAACTATTTAATTTAAGGGTTAGTCAGTATAATTGAAGAGGTATTTTTTTCATTTGAACAGGTTGAAGTTCAAACCATGTTAAGGCAAGATGTGTTTCAGTTCTCTGTGTGAAATTATGGAATGAATTGAGTAATGAATTAAAATTAGGTTCTTTTTTAAAAAGTATCTAAAATGTAAAGGTATAAATGATTACAAAAGACTTATGTAAAATAATTTCATTTACTTGTATCTATTTGTAAAAGATTGTTTTTTACTTGACTGTATTAATTTGTTGTGTTAAATTGATCGCCACTGACTTGTAGAGTATTGAAGGATAGATATCTAATAAGCATCATGTGCTTTTGCCTATCGTCTTTTTATTGGTTGTTTGTGTATTCTGTACATGTTTTGTTAATCATGTAAATTGCAAACAAAACTAATACAAGTTAAACCTAACCTTAAAAAATGAATAAATAAATAAGGCAGGTTGATCAGTGCTGTTGACTTATTTCAGAAAAACTGCAATTGACCCTGAAGTGGTTCGTTTTTATCCTTCACATTATGACAGAGTTGACCAACCGTGACTTTCTTCAGACACACCCCTGCGGAAAACATCACCTGAACCTGCATTTGGTGAAAGTTTGAGTCAGGAAGTTCAGCTCCATTCTTTCTTTTAGCAGTTCTTTTTCAGACTTCATGGTTTAATGCAGATCAATAAAGGTGAGGAGGAGCTGTTCCTGACCATATTAATGTCCAAGAATCTTTTGAAATGCAACAAGGCAAACGCAGGAGTTCATCGACAGAGTTTCAAACTGACTCCTGCACAGAAAGAGTGTCAGACATTAAATCATTCATGTGAAAGAATAATGAGCTGAAACACATCTTACTTGTGCTGCACCAACCAAAATGACAGAAGCTCGAACAGACAAAGGCCCCACACTGGTCTAACCCTGACCCGCTTCAGTCGACCTACATGTGTTCTCAGTCTAACAGCCCTCATTTACAGAAGATGAAATGGTGCAAATAGGAGGAGAAAGCAGAGATGCTGCATTTTTTATGAAGAGCAGTTCCACCACAAACTGCACTTTAGGCACGTTGCTGTCCTGAAGCCTTGAGACAGTCAGAAAAAATCACAGATCTGGACACTCTTTCACAATGGGAGACAGAGGTGGTTTCAACAGCATTCATTTCTACACAGCACTTCAACTGTCTAACAAACAAGTTTATGCAAAAAACAAAAAAAAAAGGGAGTTGAAATTATTGCTGGTTGATAATTTTTGTTTTACCTCTCAAACAAGGAATAACAGATAGAATATAATCATTTAAGACTAGATTTGTTGCATGGTGGTGCAGTAGTTAGCAATCTTGCCTCACCCAGCAGTAGCCGGGACAGGCTTGATAGAGATATAGAAGGTTTGAAAAATGGATGAATGGATTTGAAGCATGGCAGTGGTGGTACAGTGGTACAGTGATCGACTTCTGATAGGAAGATTGCAGCTTCAGTGTCCTTAGGCATGACACTGAAGCCCACATGACTCCTGGTGGTCATAGGCTGGTGCCAGTCTTCAGCGTGTGGGTGAATGGGATTGAGGCTATAAGGCGATTTATAAAGTCATGATCTTGTTTAAGTTTTGCAGTTTGAGCATTAAGGTGGTCTTGTTCTGACAAACTGACACTAATAAAATATTATTTGAAGCTAGCACCATGTTCAAAGTACCCTATGAGGCTGGAAAAACAACTATTTCAGATTACATAATAAAGTATCACTTGCTCAGGTAAAATTTTACTTCCTAAGACTCTATGAAGAAAAAACATGTTTACTCTGCGACAGCTTCTTGTATGGCAGAGTATAAGGGCCACTTTACAAACACTTTTTTTTTTTATTACAACTTTAAATCTTGTAAACTTGCGAGAAAAAATTCCTAACTATTAAATTACCACAATAAAGTTGTATATTTATGACTTAAAAAGTCATAGGCTAAATTTATGACTTTTAAATATGATATTAAAAGTTTTAAAGTATAAAAGAACGAACCAAAGTTGTCTGTTGATCAGAGCCATGCTCGAAGATGAAAGACGTGAAGCATCTTGTGAAGCTTTATTTTGGTGGCCCTAATACTCCATCATATTCTTGAGATACTTTCAATAGTTCTTGGAGCACAAGTTGCAGAATATAAAAAAAGCATATATATATATATATATATATATATATATATATATAAAGTCATTCCAGAGTATACGTTGTACTTTTAGGAAAAGAGTGCAAGACTTCTGAGCAAATCCACCAAACCCAGCAGAATGGTGCACTCACACTCAACAAGGTTCACGCTTCAAATTCGCTTCTACCACCTCCGTTTTAACCTGCATCCAATTGGCATCCACTGTCTCTTTTGATGCTCAATGCTTGTCCAAAACTGTGTTCATAAACTAGACATTCCCGCCACCTGTGGGAGAAGCTACTGTGAGGTTTTTAGCTGCAATGCTACATAGATGCATTTACTGTATATCTCATCTACAATACATGGAAGACATGGATGATGTTGAGAGAATAGGTTTATTTCTTTCTACAAAAGCATTGGTAATCACATCTCCATGTCTGGGTCTCATGTATTGGATCATTTAGTCTTTTTTAAGGTGATCTTTTCCCTCCTGGCGCTGAAGCTGCATCTGAATGACAGTCGCTTTCAGCGGTACTTCTGTGTCTCTGTGACCCAGTTTGATGACTTGCTGCCCGCATTACTCATAGGAAGGAAAAAATAAAAACACAAATAATAATGTCTCAATACAAATAAGAAAAATAACATACCGTTCAGCAGGACAACAATCAGAACACTCTCCTCCATGTTTTATTTGATTGTTTTGGACTGTGCTTCTTCTTTTTCTTCTTTGTTGCTGTCAGAAGTAAATACTGAAACTTACCTACAGTGTCCCCTAGTGGTTGCTAGTGGGAAATAATCAATATATGAGCCTATTTGTGTTTAAAAACTCAGATATAAATTTAATTGAGTCTAGCTATGAAAAAACGATGACTTATACTCAGAAAAATCTGTAACTTTTTACTTTGATGTTTAACATTTGATGATTTATGCTACGTGTGACAGTCGTTGGAATAAAATGAAATGGTAAAAATTGTTCACTCAAATACAAAATATGTTTGATGAACCTTTAATAAAGGAAAACAATTAGATGTCAGTTAAGTGGATGACTCACCTGAGAGTCATTATCATGAAGTGAAAGCTCTCTTGAGTTTAGTTTTCTCTGATGCCCTCCTCATTTGACTCGCCTTACAATAGTCTTTGATGGGATTTCATTGAAACAAAGTTTTAGCCACTTTGTGAATTTTGACAAACAAAATGGTCAAAATTAAGAAGTTGCTGAGAAATGGTGACTTCTTCTCGTGATATTTTCATTTCCCCCTTCAGTTCTAGCATGTGTGTCTGTGTGTGTGGTTATTTCAACTTGACAAAATTGTAGCTGGATTGAACAGAAGCTGAGAGTTTGGGGGCCATCTGAACCATTTAAAATCATAATCTATAATTGAGAGACAAAAGCACAGAGAATCTCTTGGCATCACATTTCATTTTCCTGACAAAGCAGCTCAGAGCAGCGGGTGACTTCTCCTCTGTTGTGGCTCATGTGGTTCTGGGACAGGCTGATGGGGGTTTGTGCGGGCTGGGTCCGGGAGATTTGATGTTCAAAGGTGCTCAAGTGTCAATTTTTATGATTCTCCATTTTCTTTTTGCCATCACATAGTCTTCTAGTTGTGTTCAGGTAGATGCTTTTGCAGACTGGAGCCATGACTTCACCCAATAATCCTTTGTTGGAAGTGTATGTGTGAGAACAAATCCTCCTAATCTGAACATTCCTGCTTTTTGGGAGATCACACAAAAGCTGAGGTTAATTAATTGAGATGATAAGGTTGTGATGCGGGCCTGTGCCTCTGGGTCACTAAATCTATCTCCAACAGATGGGAGGTTTCATTTGATGGCTCTTTGTTTCTTAACCTTGTGTTGTCTCGTTCAGTAATCAGCTACTAAAAAGATTTGGGAGCTGTTTACCGCTCTGCTGTTCTGTCATGTTGGATTTGTGCATCTGCGTTGGCCTAAATATGCTTTTTCTCCTGTGCGGCCGGTGATGCACTCTTATGGAGCCCTTGATCAAAGGATAATGCACAGGCTGTCACTTGGCCTCCCCGAGCAGTTGGCAAGAGCACTCTGAATTATTCAGATGCATTTTCATGAATACTTGTGCAGCTTACAACACGGCGCATGGAAAATAACACTTATCTAAATAGAGTAACACATTCTCTTTTGTATTTTTTATTCACCGCAGTGGTTCAGTTTATGATCATTTATTCGATCATGGCAAACAGCTCTTCTTGTGTTTTTACACAAAACATTTAAAGCCTCTTTAAGAGTGTTATTCTACATCTAGGAATTAACTAATCAAATGTGTTATTTCTCTTCTAGATTTGGTAAAAAAGACAACCAGGTTGAAGAATGAAAATGCCTCTGTGGTCCAGCTTTGGGAAGTCCTCTTGTAGAAGTGTCTTTCATGTTGCTGAGTTCTTCCTGGCAAAACTCACAGAACAAAGATGCAGCCGGTCCTGGTCCGGCTCTGCTGTGACAGCCGGCTGTGTGAATCAATCATAGGAGCAAACGTTCTGTCTGCTGGACGGAAAACCTGCGCTGAGTTTCTGTTAGCGTTCAGCCACGGCCATGCCGTCAGTCTGCACAAACAGAGCTGAAACCTTCAGAGAAACTCTCCCAGTAAAACCATCACTTTTGTGTGAATGCTGCAACGCATTGAAATATATTCATGGGCTATGTTTTCATCTTTAATAGTAATTTTAAAAATTTATTTTACCTAATGTTTTAGCAACATGCTAACGTTTTTGGCTAATTTGTTACCTACTAAGGTTTTTATAGGCTAATTTATGGTTTAGATTCTATTATAGCAACGTGCTAACATTTTTGGCTAATTTATCTACTGAGGTTTTTGTAGACTAATTTAATGTTTAGCTTCTATTTTAGCAGCAGGCTAACATTTTTGACAAATTTAGTTTACTAGGGAATTTTAGGCTATTTTTGAGTTTAGCTAGTACAAGCTAGCTTTTTGGCTAATTTGACATGTACTAAGGTTTTTGGGGCTAATTTGGAGTTTAGCTCGTATTTAAACAACACACTAAATATTTTTGCAAAATTGGCATGTATTTGTGATTTTTAAGCAATTTTACCACAATTTTTTTCAGAAATTTAGATCAACTTCAGCGCTTTTTCATAGTTCTTTAACATTTTGCAAATAGCTTGTGCATTTTCAGCAAATACCTCCAGCAGTTGAAGTCATTTGCCTCACCATTTTCAGCAGAAAGCTTCAGCATCTTCAGCAACTACTTTCAGCAAAAAGCATTCAGACTAGCATTATTGCAGATAGTGCAACTTTATGCTGTGGATTTGTTAGAAAAAGTGTTTATCGAGGATCGTTTTTAGATGTTATTTTAGCCCATAGAGACCCAGACCCATTTTTACTTAATTAAAATTAGGTGGGAAATACTAAAAGCAAAGTTGAGTAGAGAAACCATTTCAGATATGTTTCTGTTACACCGATGTAACTATAGGCTCTGGTGGGTTAGAGCAGGGGTGGATGAACTATTGCCCGGGGGCCGTATGCGGCCCATCTATCTATTTAATCCGGCCCATCAAACTGGAATAAATTATAATGATAATCATTATGAATGTTTTATTTTGCCGTTATTTCTTGTGTTTTGATGATACACTACAGATCCATTGACCTTTTTTCATGTGTTGTTGGAACATTTCTTGTTTCTCGTTCATGTGCGTTTTCTATAGTGAACAGTTATTTTTCTAATTCAAACGCCACATGAACACAGCATTTTTCAAAGTTTCCGTCTTTCCTTTATTGGCATCAACCCATTGGTGTAATTGGCTAAAATGAGAACAAAAGCCATAGTTTCTCCAAACAGAACTCCAAAATGTTCTGTTTTTAAAAATACATACACTTTTTTCAATCAAGATGAAAGTATGCTTGCGTCAGGAGTGTGTGCTATTTTTTTCTCTTATGAGGCAGATCACCAAAATGTGGCATGCATCTGCTCCTGGTTTAGCCCTTCTGTTAAATTTCAAAAAACAAAAAAATTCAAATGTATTAATTGTTTGCAACAATTTTCCCTTGATTAAAACTCAACATATATTGTTGTATTTATTTTATTTTACTTATTTTAACATTAAAACATTATGATAAGCCCTTTGAGATACAACATCTCAATTTCAAAAGGGTTCTTGTATCAAACACTTTGAGAAACAATAAACTAGAAAAAAAAGAACAAAAAGTAGAAACAACAAAGCCATAGAATTTAGCTTGCAATATTACCTAGGTGTTCTTTTGTGTCATAACATTTCCTTAGAAAAAATCCCCTTGATTGCTAAATGGGATATTGTACTTTCTCCAAAACCCCAAATTCTGGACTTCACATGAAAACTAGGGCCATGTCTGAATTCCCATCCTAATCCATAACTACTAAAAAACTATGCAGTGCAGGACTCATTACTCACCTTAAAACCTAATAAATGGGAACATTTTATGACTAAATTAATACATAATAGATTGAATTACTTTTAATTTGAAAAAAATATATTTTAAACACATTTGTCAATGTAGTGAGTATTGGTGTACACTGTTTTTTGCAAGGACTTCTGGTAAATTTCCAGGTCACCATATTTTTAAATTGTCAATTCGGAAATGACTACAAAATAGTAAAGGCATTATATAGTGCACTAGTAGTGAAGGAATTTGGACACAACCAATGACTTTTTTACCTCTTAAGAACCCATGATAGCATCAGTAGCCGCTTTTCCATCACACACATGTGCAAAACTTTATTGAAATTCTAGGAATGTTGAAAAAACATAATTTTGCAATTACACTCTTTCAACTAAATCATTAATACACAAATAAAAACCAACTCAGGCAGTAAGTCATTCAAAAACATGGTGACACATGAGAGCAAGTATTGTTTTAAGTTGATTCTGTTAAAGAGCAACAAGGGAACGTTTGGATGACGTAAACAGTCTATACATGTCAGTGAGCCACACACAGACGCATGTGAGAAGCCTGTTCAGAGCTATTAAAAAATAAACATTCCAAAGAGTAAGCAGTTGGACCCTTTCTCTGTTTGATGACACGACAAGATACATTCAAATTTCTGTCACAACACTAGCGCTCATCATCATCCATCAAAGGAGACGTCGGCGTTTTATTCAGACCATGGAGTAGGGAGTTACATTGGAGTGGGTACAGTTGAAAACTTTTTGGGAAATCATAGTTGGTCATTTTGCAACAATTCAGCATGACACGCTCGACTTTTGATGAACTATATGATGGTGTGAGCGCTCACTGTGCAGGGCCCAGGACAGCCAGTTCCTACCAAGAAGCAAATTTAATTGAAAAAAAAGTGTTCCTGTGCAGTTTTGTGAAAAATGTCAATTTTGGTACGACCCAAAAACCACCTCCTCCAAGCGCAAAACAGTTTTATTTAATAAATGCGAGTTTATCCCAAAGTGTGGTGTTTCTATTAAAAACCCCCTCTGATGGACATCATGTTTGAGTTTTTAACATGTATTTCTGGCATTTTTTGTATGAAAGAGGTGGGGCTACTCAGCTCAGCTCCAAGAGCCACGCCCCTTCAGAGGAGATTTTGGTAACAGAGACTTCAGATCAACATGAAATATGGCTTTTTAAGACATTTAGGTTGAGGGATTTTGGTTATAATCAAATTAAAACCCTACTGGAAACATTTTTTTAAAGAAAAAATTGTCACAGGAGGACTTTAAGCAAATGTATTATCGCAAATCCAATTGACGCAAATTCATAATTAGTGAAAATGCTGCTAGTGTAACAGAAATGTGTTTTCATATATCTCATGATTTTCTCTTAGGCAAAACATGTTTCTTATGGGTTAAGATGGTCATAATATAGTTAGAAATTGATCCTCACTGTATAGGACCAAACGCTTCAGTTATATTTTTATAATTACCTTTATCAACGGCCAACAAATGAAAATGATTTAATCTATCTATCTATCTATCTATCTATCTATCTATCTATCTATCTATCTATCTATCTATCTATCTATCTATCTATCTATCTATCTATCTATCTATCGTTGGTTGGTATAATTGGGAGCTGCTTGCAGGGATGTGCTGTGACCTCTGACTGTTTCTGCTTGAATCTAATTGAGCACCAGAGCAGAGTGGCACCAACAGCCCGCTCTTCACCCTATTAGTCATCTTATCAGTGCCAGTTTAAATCAAATTGTTGAAGAGGAGTGAAGCCGATGAATATTTCAGCAGCTGAGTGAGCACAAAGCTCTTGTTTGCACTCGCCGCAGCCATTAGGTTTACAAGCAGCATTTGTATTTATCACCAGGCGCGGATGGTTAGAAGCAATCAAAAAGCAAACACGCGGAGAGAAACGCAAGGTTCAGGTTGACATGTGAAGAAAAACTGAGGTGAAGTGCTGACATGCTGATGTCTTAGCAGATAACACTTAAATCATTTTCCTCCAAAACTTCACTGGTAAGGGTTCAAAGAGATATAGCCATAATACAAATTTTTGGAGTAAGTAGTGGTGTTTGAAGTTATTTTATGGGATTTTGCTGTAAGGCCCAGAATTGATTTGCAGAAGGGATAAAAGGAAGATACTTTATCTTCGTAGCTTTGTCGGAAAAAGCTTAGCATCCATTGGTAGTTACGCCAATATGCCTGCAGGGCATGGAGGTAGGGTGAGAGGGGGGTTGCTGGCATTGACATTATATACCAGAATGAATTGTGCTGAGTTTACACCTCCTGCTGCTTACGTTCTGCTCTTTCATAATCTTTCATGAACCATACAATGTTTTATTTAATGTCCTGGGTCAGAGAGAAACTTGAGAAAAAAACATATTAATAATGAAAGGCATAGTACTGGGGAGTGAAAGGAGAAGAAGAAAAATCTTGTTTGAGGCTCCTCAGCAAACAGGTCAGGAGGACCTTTTGAAGTCGGCTGCTTCAGTGCAGTCAATAGTTTAAGAACTTGTGTTATTTCTGAATGTAAGGCCAGCTTGGACTTTTTCCTGCCTGAAAATGCCAAATATCTGGTTGCTGCTGCCCAGTGCCTCGCCGCGGTCCCTGAAAGGCTATTCAAAGAGTCAAGAAAAAAAGATGAAAAAAACCTCTTCACTCTCTCAGGTTGATATTTCACTGAAAATACTCCGGGACAGAAAGATTTCTCTGTAAGTTTCCTTTGGTTTAAAGCGAGTGGAATGCTGTATGGGCTCTTCAGAATAACACACGGGCGAGGGCAGCTTTAACTCACACTTTCTGTCTGATTTTGGAGAGTGAGATGTGTGGACTTTATACTGAGCGCTTCATATTTCACTCAGCTCATTCTCTTTATTCCTTTGACATGAACTATGCGCACCAAAGGGAATAAGCATATGTTCGTGTTATCTGACAAATCCTCATTTGCCGTCTGTTCAGACGTGGAAGGAGCGCCAGCTCTTGGCCTGCCTGCCTCTCAGGTCTTAATTGCTTAATTAGAGTCATTATTTGAACTGTAGTCAGACTCTCTTGGCACCCCGTCACCATGCTGGCCACGCACAGAACATGGGGTGGGGTGGGGGGGTCTCCGGAGGATGGATGAAGATGTGTGATCAGCAGAGCAGGGACATACACACACACGCTGCCTTGCATGTATGTGAATTCCCCACGTCTCCAGGACATTTCGGTGCGATCAGATGAAAAAGCTCCATGTCAGAGCCTCTGTTCCTTCAGAGAAAGGTCCAGAGGCTGCCTGATTTATTTATGACTTTCCCTCTACTAACCATCCCAGGTCTCTCCCTGTAACCCGTGATGCTTGCAAACCAGCCCTTTGCCTTTCCACATGAGCCTCAGCTCGCTCTTCCTGTTTAAAAAGTAAACAGTGGGTTGCATCTGTACTCATAATTAATGTTCCAGTGGAGAGAAAAAGGTGTTTATTTGGGGAAATGAGATGCTATTAGCACCTGCTGCGCAAAGGAATCAGGTCTCACATCACGCTTCCCTCTGAACACATTCTCTAAATGTTTGTTAGAAATCTGTAGCTTGCTGTACTGCTCAGTTCAAATTTGAGGAAATGCTATTTTGTAAAACACAATTGTAAATCAAAAGCCTTTTCTTTAAAGTTGTAGATGCACCACACTCTTAAAACACTTTGGGTATTTCTTCAACCCAGTTCATGGGTTCATTTTGGAATGTATTTTTGGGTCACTTTTTGGGGTAATGCTAATTTCTGGTGTTATAGTGGTTACATCTTAATCCACTTTATGTGTTTTCCCTCAGTTGAACAAACCTAGAAAACTTGGTCCATTTTAATATTGTACTTGGGTTATGATTCCAACCATAAATGTGTATTTCTGTCTATCCTGATGTCGTGTTTCTTCATTGTGTGAATGTTTAGTAAGCATTCACACAATAGTGATCTGCCTGCTCCTTTCCGTACATTTTTTTGCACGTAAAAAAACAGTTTGTACTTTTGGTAATTAAAAACTTTATAGTTTTTGAAATATTGAGCAAAATATACCCCTATAGGAAATGAATTAGAAATTGCTTAAATCTTTCAAAAACTTTGTGCACTTTGAAACGTGTGAACTTCCTCATACTTTCAGCCAGAGACATCATTTAAACTTTATAATGTTAGTCAATTATTGGGTTTTTTAGGATAAATTGGAGTTTAGTTCCTATTATAGCAACGTGCTTGCTGTTTTTGGCTAATTTAGACATATTTCCTGTTTTTAGACTAATTTGAACTAATTTAGCTAACATTTTAGGATTATGCTAGCTGTTTTGGCAAAATTTGACTTTTTTTATTTTTTTAGAATAATTTGGGGCTAATATTTTAGCATTATGCTAACTGTATTGGAAAAAATAGATATTTTTTTCAGTTTTTTAGGCTAATTTGGCATTCAGATAATATTTTAGAATGCTTTCAGCTTCACCATTTTCAGTTTCAGCATTTTCAGCTATCAGCTCTTGGATTTTCAACAGCTACATTTAGCTTATAGCATTCACACTAGCATTATTGCCATTAAAGCCATATATCTAGTTTTCATTATTATTGCAGCAGCTCAGTTATTTTTGATAAACTCGCTAATTATTAGTACTAAGTACTTCAACTGTCAGTTTTAGCTCCTCCTAAGAGGAACATATTTGATTTCCTGATTTAAGCCGGTGAAAAAACAGTTTGCTAAACTGGGGGTGGGGGGTGGGGTGGGGGCATTAGGCAAAGGTAGGGGACTGTCTGGGGTCCCCAAGAGTTTTGGGGCCCCGAGCTGAAAACTTAAAGTATTTTTAAATATCTATCAAATAAGACCACTCATGTGAAAGTCTTTTATCCTCCCCCGTAAAAGTTCAGTTGTGGAATATTCTGTCAACAGCAAGCTAACTATTAGAGAAAGTCTCTTGCAAGAGTTTGAAAAGAAAAGAAAAGAGTAAAGTGGCAATCAACCAGCTGTGAAAAAAGGAAAAAGCCAAGAGAAAGCAAAAAAAAATGTTGTTGCTACGTGTCCAAAGGTGCAGGAAGAAAGACAGAACAGGTAAAAGAAGAAGAGAATCAAAGAACTCGAAAAGAAGATGAAGAGAGTCCAGAATAAGAAGTGACAGAAAAAGAGAGGAAAAGATAAAAGGAGGGGCAGACATTTTGAGAATTTTATTTTTCTGGATGCCCCTCTAGAGCATTGATTTGTTCCATCATTTGTGTTTGTGTGTGTCTTTTGCCTTCTTTTGTAAAACTTGTAAAGAAATTATATGTTACAGATGTTTTAGCCTGGGTAAGGATTTAAAAAATACATAATGGTTACAACTCCTGCAAAGGGGCCCCATGTTATTGTTTGCCTGGAGCCCCCAAACTGCTAAGTTTGTTACTGAGAACCACTTCCATTTTTTTTTTTTCATTTTTAACACAATCTACTGAGATACGAATCATCAATGTGAACTTTAGAAGTTAGGTGGTTGTGGGTGAGGAGGTGGAGCAGGTCCTACAGTCACCTGCTCTTTTTTTAAATCTCTTATTTACTTTTTAAGGAAACAGCTGTTGTTTTTTATAGATATTTTTATTTTTAAATAAATTTTTCTGATCAAAATTAATCAAATTTAAAGGCATTCAGTGTTTTTTTTATGACGATTATGTGTTTTTTATCCAAAAACCAAAAAAACTGTCTATTTCTAGGACAGTTTCTGGCTAGAGTTCATTAGATATCAGCCTCTGGGTTGTGGGTGAAAATGTGTGCGTGGTTTGTTTCCCATCATTCCTTCTGTTTACAAGCTCTCCTGCTAGCTTACAGCCCCTCACAACCTCAAAATTTATCAGTGCAGCATATCCAGCTGTTAAAAATAATAGATCGAGTTTTTATAGTTTTTAGTGTCTAACAGAAGTTTTGATTCTAACAGTCGCTGATCATATTTGAGTTTATTCTCCAAGTTCGTGGTGCCATTTGTACGACTTAAACAAATAAAAACATGTTCCTGTCAGTCAGACTGTGACTCTGAACGGTGTGCACATCAGACGGACTCGTCACCTTGTTTTATTTGCAATTTGTCAAGTGATGTCAGTCAAATTTTCCTCTCCGTGTGCATAGAGTTTGCCCACCCACAGTAACCTTGAAACTACAGAAGGCTCCCTGAAAACAAACTCAGGCCCGGCCTGTGAGGACGCAGTAGCTTGTTAACAGAGCAGAATGATGTTTGATGCATTTGCTGTCAGTCTCAGATTTCCTCAGCCGGTGTGTCAGGGTACCAAAGTTGAAGGACACTGGACGTGCGGCGCTGATGCAGCCTGACAGCATGTCACTGTGATATCCCGGGAATGAGACGGCCTTCCTAATTAGGCTTAGGCTAGCAGCTCGAACTTAGCCTAAGCCCTGCCGCTTGTAAACAAACATTTGAAGCAATCATCTGCACACATGTGGCAGAAGTTTGTGTGGACACCACCAGGTTTGAACCAGAAACAGGTCTGGATCGTGGTCCAGCATCAGCTTTTTTAAGCTGCTGGTTGTGCGGCAGATACTGTTATTTTGCTGAAGTCAAAATGCTGCATTTCGAAAGCTTCAAGCGAGAACGTTTAAGTGAGATAACATCTGGTTTTAAGTTGCTCCAGCGTCAAAAATAAGAAAATCATCCTTTCACATAATTATGCACAAAAATGTAATTAATTAATTAATTAATTAATTAATTTTATAATTTCTTTTACATGTTGTACAAAAAGATAGATGGGAAATGAAAGTGAAGGAGACAGTTGTGCAGACTTTACACAAGCTTACATTAATTTAATTTAAAAAACAATATAAAAATGACAAACTCCCAGCAAAAGCTTGATTGATCTAAAAACAAGAAACAACAAAATGACTAAAAATACTGACAAAGACTAAATGAAAGACACACATCCCGGAGAAAGCTTGTGTTTTTATTTGAGGCAGATTTAAAACCAGTGTTTAAACTTTATGTCTCGGCAAAATACAGCAATCTTAACCCTGTTTTTTATAAAAATTAGCAAATTTAAAATCCTGCAAACATGCAGCCATCTAAACTAAAGTACCTCTAATCCACCCTTTCAGTACATGTTTACAAGGACTAACAATTTCTCTATATCTTCTACATTTATGGAAAAGTCATTTTCTACATTTTTTTTCCATCACGGAGGAAATTTATAAAGGAAAGTAAGATTAAAACTGTATTTCTTTATTCAAATCCTTGTGAAATAGAGGCAGACAAAAAAAAAAACAGTTCAAAAAAGCTTTTAGGTGTGATGAAGTTACCACAGCAAGCCACAAACCTCCTTCACCGCTTCATTCTGATGCATCCACTTGCAGACATATAGATCCATGAACGCATTAATCCTCCTCATCTTAGCTGGTGTCTGACTCTAAACTCTACAGCTGGATTGCTCCATTATTGCTCATCTGAGCAGGTGACTGAGCTTCTCCACATCTTCCAGGTTTTTTTTTTTAAGTGGCTTCAATCAGGAAGTCAAACGTTTGTCTCTTAGAAGAAACTGAAATTGACAACTTAAGTTCCTATAACGATAATTGGAAAGTTTGACAAAAATGATGAAGCTGCTGTAATAATAAAAGGACTATTATATAGAAACAAAGTTGAAATATTTTATGTATCTGCTCAAGTATTTACTTGTTGTACACAGATTGGAGTAGTTAACATGAGTTTACTAAGATTTTTTAAATGCTAAAAGGAAGAAGTGACAATAGAAACCCTGTTTGAAATCTGGATTGTCATTTCATAAGAGCATCAAACTCACAACATCACAATATATATGACATTGTGATGTTGTAAATCCAACAGCTTTAAAGTTGTTTTTTATTCATTTTAATTTGTGCCATACAATTGCTACTCTAATCTGTGCACAACAAGTAAATAATTGAACAGATATACAATATATTCCAACTGTATTTCTATCTAATAGTCCTTTTTACTACAGCAGCAGCATCATTTTTGTCAAACTTTCCAATTATCGTTATAAGAAACTTAAGTTATCAACATCATAGATGTTCTGTTGTTGACAAACTTAGCAGCTTTAAAGCAGAAAAGGTTTGTTTTTCTCAGGTTTCTGAGCCTTTAACTCTGCGAACAGCAGAACAACTGACATGGCTCACAAAGCTTTACCTTCTACTTCAGCCCAAATGTTTTCATCCTTTAAAGTCTGACTGTGTCTGTGACTCATTCTGACAGGAGTCATAGTATATGAGCAGAATACACTTTAGCTGCATTTAAGTATATCTATCTAATGCCCCAGAAAATAGCTTAATCTTTTAAAAGCCCAACTCCAAGCCATTTCTTTGAAAACTTCTTTTTAATTGTCCGTGCTTAAACGTGAACCGCACACGCCTCTTCCAAACAGCCTTTTTTCTATTGTCAGGGGCTTTTTGTTAGAGAAATATGTTACTAATGGCTTATGAATTAATAAGAAGCCAAACTGAATTAGACTTTCATACAAGGTGATGGTAAAGAGCTTGAAAGCCCCAACATTTTATTCAGATTTTTGAATCTTCTGGGCGACTGAGTTCCTCTTTGCCGGGTCCTATAATGGATCCTTTGTCATCATCTTTCAGTTGTGATTTAGGCTGCGGGATGCTCTCGGTGTAATTTACTTACCCAAGCAGAGCCATTAATTTTCTATTATTGTGAAAAGATGATTCATGTTTTGGAGGCTGTCTCGATTATTTATTTAGATACACAGCAGGGAAACATTAGGCGCTGGCTAATGGAATATAAAGTCACAGGCCTCATTCCCATTCTGACATTTAACTACAGAAGCGGCACATGTGTTAATGTGTCCTCCCCAAGCACCTTAATTCAACTTAAAATTCCTAATGGAACTTGCTATCTGCACTGGGCCTTTGAGACGATGTGAAAGAGGGGCGGGGGGGGCATCAACTTAACACATAAACTCACTTGTCTGAGTCTTGGCTGAGTGTCTAGCGGCTTAAATGCTCCAGTGCTTGTATGTCTGGAGGGACATGACATTAGACGGCAGCATTTTTATTCGCACTGCTGCCTTCTGTCCAGTTCTGTAGAGCCACATGAACTTGGTTTTGCCAAACATTTTTTTATTTTTTTATTGTATTTGGCCACAGCTTGAACGTTGTATTAACAGTTTTATTGTAGTTAACAGAGTCATTATTGGTGCTCTGTTGAATTTCCTCTTTGGATGCCAAAAAAACACATTTTGCAAACAGCACATGAAAACACTTTTGCACATGAAAAATGTTGGCTATAAAAAAGTCATTTGGAGAATTCTGCAGGCCAGAAAGCTCAATAAGGAGATTTTTAGTTAAGATAAATTTAATATAATGACATTTGCAGAAAAAAATCAACAAGTATGAACTGATTTCTATTCTATTATAGATCTAAATAAATTGAAGTTATTCAAAGGAAAACAAACTAAACACAGAGTTCAGATAAACAAAAGCATGATAAACGGCTACAACAAAGATCAGTTTAAGAACTGATTACTCTATTCACGAAAATGTTTGTGTTCAACCACAATTGGATGAAAATGGCAGCATCACTTTGTGTAAATCAGCGTATTTAACAATATTTTACATCAACAGTCACTCAGGGAATCAAGTACTGAATCAGCTCCATAAATGAATCTTTGAAAGTGCTATCTGTTGGTCCATGCCACCAATGAGGTTAATATCGCTAGAGACTCATGTTTTTACTATTGGCCAAGATATGTAAAGAGCGACGCCATATAAAAACAATGGTATAAAAACAATGAAACATGAACAGAACCAGTAAAATGACCATAAAATGCTTAATTTTGGTCAGATTTAAAAAAAAATTTCCAGGTCATGGTATGCATATTTTTGTACAAAGTGCAACAATTAAACGACATTTCAGACTTTTTTTTATAAATAAATACACTATTATATAGGAAATGCAATGTGAATGCATGGTTGTGATTTTATTCAAATCTACACACAGATTAACATTTACACAAACTGTTAGACTCTTCGGTCTGTGTTTATAAACAGGTCGGTGGGTAGCCGACATCAGCGTAGACCGCTAGCGCCCGTTATAGATGGGCCGACCTGTGCCCGGATCAGCGTGACACGCTCTGAGCCAACCGAGAACAGTGCAGCCCAGTCGGTCGCCCCACAGGCGGGAGAAAGGGCTCAGTGAGCACTCCATCCCACCCATCCTCTATCAGAACGATTCGGGCACCAACGCGACAGCAGGCAGGCGGCCCGCCTGGTCCGCCCACCGGACAGGGATTCGGCGATGGACTCTTCCCTCTTCCCTCTTCCCTCTTTGCTACCAAGGAAATCCTGGTTAGGTTATTTTTCTCCAATTAGTAATCCAACTACCAGTCCGATCTGAGGTCTAACAGACATACAAATACCACCATTATCCTCCATAAAACAAAAAAGATCGGTGGTCCTGCCAAAAAACGTGGAAATAGTGTGAAGTCTAAAGCTGTCATTGACTTTAAATAGAATACAAGATCAGTCTAAACGTTCATTATTGAGAGTAAACTCACTCAGATCTTGTTAAAATGTTTTTAGAAGTTCTTCTTTATCAGCTGACAGCAATAATTTACCAGTGAAAAGTCACATTCGTGTTTTTCCAGATCTGTTTGTACAGTTGTAACACAGCAGTAAACAGACATCTAAACCATTCCAATATGGCGTCCAACTTTGCGTATGCAACAAGCTAGCATGTCATCTCTAGTGATATACCTCATTGCCTTCCAGATTCCTGAAAATATAGTCAAAAATAATCTGTGTGCACCCCCCTACAGGTTGAGGCAAACGATTATGATTGAATTTTGTGATTAGTCAACTCATTGTGAGTACCATGTCATTTCAGAAGTTTCACGTCGTCATCCTCTGCAGCTCCAGTATAAAAGCCCCGCCTATCTTTGATTCTTTAATGGGGCATTCACACCGAACGTGATTCACGAGAAAAATTTGCGTGCCCCACCCCTCTTTTGTCACGCTACAAATTCACTGCTCGTCGCTTGTCAAAAATTGTGTTACTGAGCTTGACGCAGTGTCTGTATGTGGGAGGAGCTACCAGCTAATGTTTTTGTGTCTAATTTCTAATCATTTTTAGGATGATCTTCATAAGGAATGGTGTCTGTGGATATCTCATTTAGAATGTTTGGAAGACACAGATTATGTTGAGAAGTAAGGTTTATTTATTGTGAAGAGTTCTACAAAAACATCAGTAATCATGTCTCCATGTGTGAGTTTATATGATTATTATTCAAAGATTTTCCTGGTACAGGGGGCTGTGTCTGTATGACAGCCACTTCCACTGTGTTTCTGTGTCTCTGTGGCTGAGCTTGAAGGCTCACTGTCTCGTATTAACCCAAAGGAGAAAAAATAAAACTTAGAGACCTTTTTCATTTTTCTATACAAGACTAAGCCGGAAGCCTCCGCACGTCTGCTGGCATATTGAGCTCCGTCGCAGGAGCGAAAGCCACTGAAAACGTTGCATGCCAATAGCTGAGTTCCTGATTGGCAGATGTGATGCAGCGACCTGTCAAACTTCAGATAATTAAGTTTTGGCCGCACTGCCCCATTCGTGCCTCGTCGTTCAAATCGAGCTGCTGGCAAACCTTCCCATCACACCTGTCGCTCAAATTGCGTCGCGGGACTACCGATCACCTCATGTCGCCAATGTACCATTGACTTAACATTGAAACTCGCCGCCTCTGCCGCACAATTAGCGTTCGATGTAAATGCACCTTAATGGTCAGTTGTTATCGTGTTAGCTTTAGCATGGCTTGTGGCTGTATTGTCTTCGGTTATCAAAAATCTACTGGATTGCACAACTTTCCAGTGAACTTTGAAGTTTGACAACAGTAGCTGAATTGGCATTGAATTCGGTGAACTCGTCCTGGTGATGAGATCTGGAATGAAAGTTTCACTCAGGATTGTTAGCTTAACACGCTAGCCGAGATTAGCTTATGATGCTAGCATTATTTTGCTACTTAGACACCAAAGGAGACCCCCTATGGTCTGGACCATGAGCGTCTGCCTCAGGAGAAGGTGGAGGAGAAAAAAACTCAACCTCCACAAAAAAGTTCTATGCAGATACTGGCATCACTTTTCTTTGTACCACTTTCCATATTGAAGACGCAGAGTGACTACATAGCCTCAAGCTAACCCCACTGTGACTGTCCGCCACAAGAATTAGCCCTTACAAACTATTTTGGACAACCCTACCCCCACAATTGTAGGGATATTTGGAGGGGTAGGGTAGGAAGAAGCAGAAGCAAAGAATTCAAATTCTGCCTTTAAACTCAGAGTTGGTCTTTAACACACACACACACAAAAACAAAAAACAGTCAGGAAAAGAAAGACAGCACAGACAACAGCCAAAGAGCAACAGAGAAGGTAAAACGGCATACATCTTTATTTCAAATCATACTGTATATGCACTCTAAACCTCACACTACCATCTATGCTGCACTTGAACTGAAAACGTCAATATAAGAAATCTATGAAGCAATTGCATCAACAATAAAAACTTGTCAACATGAGTCAAACATGTCAGAGAAAATAATCTTTTCTGATATCTCTCCTGGTGTGAATCCCTTCAGTGCAACAATCAGCATCCTTGCCTTTAGAAGTCTTCTACATTTGTACTAGATTTTGCAAAGAGGCATAGGAACAAAGATAGAACCAGGGAAGAAGAGATAACATGGTGAAACAGATTAAAACCAGATTGAATTACCAACAAATATTGACAATTTTTAATTCAGTCAAACCAAAGAACAATTAAAAACAGAGAGAGAACTGGTCACATGATCGTGGTATTCTATGGAGGCTTGCCCCTATTGTCAAAATGAGAATCTATCCTCTTGATACACTTAAACTCTAATTGTCTTGGTAAAATTATAGTTAAAAATGCGGGGTGCTAAAGTTTACTTTCTTACTCTGTTTTTCTTGTGATATATATCTGAGATGATCTTGGAAAGATGGAGTATATGCCTGAAGACATTCAGACCTACTCAATACGCACATGTTTGGTTACAATTGCTAACATTTTGGCGGCCATGTTGGATCCTCCATCACATCATAAACTTTGATTAGAAAAAGGGAGGAAGTTACCGCTCGCTTTACCTCTAACTTTAACAAAGAACAGGGACGTCTAGTGGCCTAAAGAATCAACAGTAACCAAACAGGAGCATTGGTAATAATGTGTGGAAGAACCACGCACAATCACAAAGTGTAAGAATCTAAGAGCCGACAGGGTAAGGAAACAGTCTTCATGGGACTCCCCTTTCCAGCCTATCTTGGACCCGCATTGTACCATGGCTCACATCTAAACACTGGGTTTTGCAGAACGTCTGCTTAAGTTTCTGCATCGCACAGACCTTATCCAGATCAGTCAACGTTGGGATGCAGATTCTTAGAGCAGACGGTTACCTATACTACAGCAGCACCCATGCTTACCTGGGCCCAGTGTGGAACAGGTGCTAAAGGTCTGCTTGCAACACTTATTCCACATTCTGCCCCTTCCTCTACAATAGTTCAGATCATTAACATTGTAAACATTGTTCTGCTTCTCCTGGAGGACGTTTCAGTTTGGCCACTAGGTGGCGATCGCGCTATAGCATTACACCTTATTCCAGAAGAAGAAGACAGTTTGAGAAAAGAAACAATGTTTTAGACCACAAATGGCTACTTTAAAAAATGTTTCCTTAAAAGAGTTTGGAAAGTTCATGCCTGTGAGTTTATAAAGATGTTCATCATTCAGTAATGTATGTTTATGCCAACTGAGCATTAGCATTAGCCATCCTATGGGAAATTCTATTAAACGTTAGCATCAAGCTAGTGGACTTTAGCATTATGTGCTAGATAATCTTTATTTTTATGAATCGATTTTTGATCTATTAAGCTTAAACCAATTCAATTAATTTGATTAATCAATTTTATCAACTCAGCTCTAACACACACACCCTGTTCAGTTCTGCTGCTCATCACACTAACATGTTACTTATGAATGTGTCTTCACCTGAAAACAAAAACAAAGTCTTCAAGAGTATACATTGAATTGGCAAGAAGCCTTTTTACGACAAACATTGAGACAAAAAAAATTATGACCTCATGATGTCACAATTTTTGGCTCAGGTTCTTCTATGAATTTAATAAATCTGGACTGAGGCCTGGACAGAGATGCCCCACTGTTCTTGTTTGGGTGAACTGAGAATAAATGGGGATTGTTTAGAAAAATAAATCTTGTCAGAGTAGCAAACAGCTGAAGAGACTGTCACTGCTTCCATGCGGCTATATTTCATGAGCAATGATAAACGCGAAGCTGAACTCCTGAGTGTCCTGTAAAAGTTTTTCTCTGGTGTTATTTGAGCGGTAAAGTTGCCTAAATGCTGTCACACACAAACCAAGCTCTGCTGAGTGGCCAGAAATGTCTGCATGATACATTGGCTGTGAATCAGAGCCTTCACACTCGCTTGTTTTTACAATTAATGACAGCCTCTCCTCCGAATGACTAACAGGCGATGAAGTGGGATGACTATTGCCTTTTTGGCTTTCCTCCAGTGTGAAGGCCATGCTCAGTCATTCGTGCTCAAACTGCAGCGGCGGCGGCGGACGTGAAGTCACACCCGGCTGACTCCCTCTGCCTCCTCCGTGCTGCATGTGCAGCCGCCGCCGCCGCCGCTCCGGAGCGTGATAACCCCATCATGGAACACTGTGATCCTCAAGGATGAAAATCGCAGGTAATTAAACTGTCTTGAATAAAGCCAATAGAAAGTGATCTCATGAAATAACTGAGAGGACAGAGAGCTGAGTGACACAGATGTAATCCGAGTACGGATGTGGATCAGGCCAGCGGATAATGAAGGAGAAGAAGCGGTGAGGATGTGGCCATTAGCAGGTTAATTAGGCAATAATGAAAGAGATACCTCAGGTTACTGCTGGATTAAGTGCAATATGATTCCTTCCTGAACAACGTAGGGTGGGTGTTAATTTGAATCCTTCCACATTAATAGCATATGGTGCTCTGGATTATTGCCAGAAGACTTCACCTGCTCTGCGCAGTCACAAATGGAGATTTCAGAATAGATCAAATGTGGTGGCTGTCCACTCCCATTAGTGTGATGGAGCTTACCGAGCTTTTCAGCAGATATTTGCACATTTAGCAGGTGGTGCAAATCATTCATGAACTTTCCGGTTTGAAAGACGGAAGCTCTTCAATTAATGAGAAATGTATTTTTACTTTTTGATGATTTTTAAAACAAAAGCTTTGAGATGAAAAGACCCAGATGAAAATGGTGCTTTTAACATGTTCTTGTGACATTTTTCTATAGATGGAGGGCATTTATAAAGAAAATTAAGATTGAATTGCATTTCTGAGTATTTTTTTTATTAAAATTGTTGTGAATCAGGAGTAGCTAAAAAAAATGCCAGAAAAAGCTAATGTCCTATGATTCAACCCCTCGCAGACAAATTTTGTTAATTCTAATTATTTTTTTGTACTTATACAACATTTTGTAAAAAAAAAAAAAAAAAAAACAAGTATAGAAATGAAGCCATAGAAGCCACATGGGCTCACTGTAAATCAGCGCATCTACCTAATAAAACTTTAAAACTGACATAAAATACAATTATACAATGTCATACATTCACAATTATACACTTTGCACATCTTAAAAAACAAAACACAAACATTTACATTACATGATACAATTAGTTTATTATAAGGGATTGCCTCAAACTTTTAAATCTATACATTTAGATCCATGAACGTCTTTGTTTTCCTCGTCTGACCTGGAGTCTATGCGGCTGCATCACTCTTGCCATCGTTGTTGCACCACTAATGTGAAGTTGGGGTTGTGAGGGGCTGTAAGCTAGCAGGAGAGCACCTAAACAGATGGATGATGGGAAGTTAAGTGATTAAGAGCCCTCCCCAAAACTCAGAGGGGAATTTATAATGAACTCGTGCCACACTGCAGAAACTATGTCCTAGAAAACAACACAAGCTATTTATTTTGAATAAAACTGAATCATTAACACTAAATCCACACATAATCCTGAACTTTATTGATCTTTGACTGGCAGAAAGTTCTAACACCAGGTTCATACTGCACGCGGAAGCGCTGTGAAGCGCCGCGGAAGGGAGGCGGCTTCCATTCCGCGGCACTTCCACGTGCAGTATGAACCTGGTGTTAGAACTCTCCGCTAGTCAAAGATCAATAAAGTTCAGGATTATGTGTGCATAGTGTTTTACAGAGACCTTTTAATCATAATATTGCCGTTTTTAGGCAAAATAAAAAAGTCTGTGTTGTTATATGTATTCAGCTGTCGCGAAAAAAATATGTGTCTGGTGTGAACTGGAGGTTGCGTGCTGAACGCACCACACGCAGACTTAAGACTTCATTTTTTTGCTTATGGACAAAGAAAAGTATAAATCCTCACCAATTTTTCTCTAACACATGTCTTAAATTGGTGTGACTCCGCCCCTTTTACTTAACCCATGTCATAACTTTATTTAACATGATATCTATAAAGTGTGTGATCAAACACACGGATTCTTGGCTGCTGTTCCTGTCATCTGCATCCTCACTGCTTGAATTCCATTCTATTATAGATCAGTGTGAGCCACGATCCATATCGGAGGTAATTGTTGCAGAAAAGCGGTCTGCAGATGTCAGAGGTCAGCGTCCGCATTATCCTCCTCAGGTTAGAGTGACAGTCTCAGCCCCCCTTGTAATTGACTTACAAATGTATCAGTGCTTAAGGTGTTGAGTAACTCACAGCACTAACCACGGCGAGTCAATACGGCTCTGTGGCTCGGTCTGCATCGACAGATCCGACTCGCACTTTTGACCTCAGATAACCGCCATGTAGTGTTCAGAGAGCGCTTCACCTCTGCCGCTCTCCTTCGCTCCTCCCTCTCTTCCTCTTGTCATTATCCCACCTTTCAGTGATCATTTCACCCTCTGACTCCAAATCCCGGAAGAGCGCAGGCAGCCAGGAAATTCCACATTGTTGCTTCCTTTTTCAGTGCATCGGTAAACCTCGCTAATCCACAAAGCCAACCTTGGATTTGAGCCGCTGAATGTGAGGGGAAAGTAATTGGGTTGTTGCAAATAATTGGATTTTCTGCAGCTTGCAATAAAGAAGCACCAAAAAGAAAAGCAAAACAAACTAAATATAATAAAAATCTACAACAAATCTCCACGCAAAGCTGAGCCTACTCGATGTAAAGCTCAGAGTTTGGGAACGAACTCCCAGGATGAAGATCTAAACGGTTTGGATTGTAAATATGCTCTAAGCCTCTGCAATTCAGCACCTGGAAAGCTTCATTTCTTAAGCATGCAGTAAATCCTCATAATAAGGGTCAATAGCAAAGATATCTGCTGCTACATTAAAGGTGAGATGATCATCAGAAACATACAGGAGCTTTTCTAAGTGATCTTTAAACTTTTCATGGATATTCTTCTGATTACAGAGGTCATGCGTTTAGTCACAAAGGTCACAAAGTGGACTATGACAGATTCATTAACGGGTCTGAGTTCAGCTATTAAGCAGAAATCACAAATTCTATCAGAACTGATCTACCCTCTTGAACTGGAGTGTTCACGAATCATCTATTTGTCTCAACAGTTTTTATCCGCCCACCCATCCATCCATACATGGATCCATCCATCCGTCTGTCATCCATCCATTCATACATGGATCCATCCATCCGTCTGTCATCCATCCGTTCATCCATCCATTCATACATGGATCCATCCATCCATCCGTCTGTCATCCATCCGTTCATCCATCCATTCATACATGGATCCATCCATCCGTCTGTCATCCATCCGTTCATTCATCCCTTCATCCGTCCGTTCATCCATCCGTCCGTCTATCCATCCATCTGTCCGTCCATTCATACATCCATCCATACATCCAGTCATCCATACATCCATCTGTCCGTCCATCCATCCATCCATTCATTCATCAGTCAATCCATCCATCCATCCATCCATCCATCCGTCCATCCACCCATCCATCCATCCATCCATTCGTACATTCCGTTTATCCATCCATCTGTCCATCCGTTCATCTGTTTATCCATCCATCTGTCCATCCGTTCATCTGTTTATCCATCCATCTGTCCATCCGTTCATCTGTTTATCCATCCATCCATCCTCAAATGTCTTACTAAAATGAAAGCACAAACAGAAAATGTTCAAAATTGTGAAGTCTACAGATCTGTTAGAAAAACAATAACAGATACATTTTTAAGACTAAACAAAATAGCTTCTTATGAAGAGACCCTGACATCTCTGAAAACAACGTTTTCTTAGTATGGTAAAAATGTGATGCAAATATCGAATCTGTAAACCTCAGTTGTTAAGTCTCTTGAATGTTAATCTTCATGTTTAGGAAAAAAGAAAAAAAATATTAATTTTATTCTGGTAAAGACTAATCTAAATCTTCATTCTTTTATCCACTTTAAACACCAATAGTAACAGCTTTGAGAGAGAGACCAGCTCCGGTGAGAACCGGCGCCTGTCTGTCTTCATTTTGGAACTTGTATTTATTGAGCGCTTTAAAAAAAGTTTGCAAGAAACCACAGGCGGCGACGGAAATGAGCAGCGTACCACACGGTGGGCCGGCGGGTAGAGTGGGGGAACAACAATGCTCGCCATGCAGACTGGAGATCCCATGCAGCCCCGATTACTGGGATAGAGAGAACCTCATGTTGCTTTGAGGGAATAACGGAGTGGCCCGCTGCTCCCTCGCAGCTTACCCCCACCCTGGTGATACAGTGAAGTCATCCTGGTTGTTCTCCCTGGTGACGCTATTAGATCGAGATTCAAGCTGGTTTCACGGTGCACGGCTCTACGGGCCGGCGTCCACCAAACAAGTTCTCCATGCTGCAAATCTACCGGCTCTTAAGGATGCTTTTGGACTCCGTCTCCTTGCTGGCCCTGGGGAAACTCCGTCTCGGAAAAGCAGGAAGAAAATTCCCTATTTTAGAGAGCTTCCTTCTATGAGGTTACCTAGAAAATTATCTCACTGTTCAGACATTTTTATAACTTTTAGGCCAAACTTTGAGATGATCAACTTCAAATGTAGATTTTTTTCATGATGAATTCACACAGAAAACATAAAATCCCACACAGGAGCACTTTAGATTAAAGCGGTGCAACTGCTTAAAAATATATCAGCAGCCGAGTCAGAGATGGGGAACAGAAGCTGTCATTTTCAGAATTACCGCGCACAAAAGGTCACAAGTAAAAAGTCTCTCAGGAGTCAGTGTGATTATATAAAAATTCTCCAGGAACGGGAACAAAGGAATAAAAGAGCACAACTATTTCAGGGAGTCTAATTTTGTATCACAGCAGAGGTGAAAGTCAGCGGCACAGTTGATCCTGCAGTAATGCAAAGAAAAAAAACCTTCTGCTCTCTTTGCTCACACAATTTAAGACAATCAATGAGCATTTGTTGTTAGCATGTTTGCACAGGAAGTCACTGCACGTGTAAAAATATACATCCTATGAGGAAATGACTCCCTCTTAATTCTGCAATTAACCAGAGTTTTCATGTAACACTTCATTTTCAGTGTAAAGTTGCCTCCTCTGCCAGCTGTACATTCATAATTCATGTCTGCACATGACAAAACAACAAAGCAAAAGCGTTTTTGCTCTCAGGTCAGCTTGCTCTCCTCCTTTCATGACCTTGTTCTGCGTTTACAGGAAAAGAGAAAACACAAGCAGCCAAACTTTCATAAAAACATTCATAACCAGACACTAGTTCACATCCATCATTTAGATTCTTCATACAGCATGTGTCATTTAAGGGTATGCCATAATATCGATATTTCAATATATTGCTTTATTTAGTACTACGATTAATTCCCGTTGGGTTCTCAGGAAGTATCAATCTTTTATTTTCATTTAATGAGGCTATAAAATGTTATATTCAACATCCTGTGGTGAGATGTTCCCTCGGAGGTAGATAGGGGGCGCTTGTTGCAAAACTGGCTGCTGCGAGCACCAATGTGTCTGGCAGCTACTTGAATTATTTCATTTTTGTTCTGTTGTTTACAATAATTCTGCACTAAGTAGTAGCACTGCTGTTCATGTTTACTATTTTTAACAATTAATTTTACACATAATTCAAAATCAGTTGGTGGCAATACTTGTCAAAGACATAGTATTACTGATTTGCACAAAAGTGACTATTATTTGTATCACAAAATAAAACACAATTTGTTTATTATGATTGTGTTCAAGCTAAAAAATAAATGGGGATATATTTTCTCCCAAAAATATGTGTTCTTCTATATAATGTGAGTTATGAGAGATTATTTTTTACCAATTATCAGAGTATTGTGATATAATTGATATCATGAGTCATGTATCATGTATTGTATCATGAGGTACCCAGTGTTTCCCAGCCCTAATGTCTATTATAAAACATATTTTAGTTTCATTTTTTTAGTCTAAGTTTTTCATGTAAATCACCATAAATTAGTTCAGGTGGTAATCTGTCTTCTTGCGTAAAATAAACATCTAAATTCAGACGTTTGTTTCATCTGAGCTCAAAAATCAGCAACAGGAAAAATATTGAAAGTGAAAAAAGTCAGAGTTTAATGATCGTCCAGAAAACTGGTACGCATAACAAATATTTAAGTAACACATTTACAGCCAGGAGAGCAAATTGACACAGAATTTTTTTTTTTATTTCAACATATATGATATAGTTATTTATTGTATCATATAATTAATAAAACACTTGATATACTCACAAGTATGAATTTTCCAAACTCTTTTAAGGATTTTTTTTTTAAATTAACCACTTTCTTCCTCTTCTTTTGGAATAAGGTGTAATGCTATAGTGTGATCACCACCTAGTGTCCAAACTGAAACGTCCTCCAGGAGAAGCAGAACAATGTTTCCAATGTTAATGATCTGAACATTTTAGTTAGAACTTCTCCTTTAGAGAATCCATGGAACACTGGATGATATTAACAATCTCATTATTTCAATGATACATTTACAGTATGTGAACTGGATCGGATTAATATCAATAGATTCAAAACTTATAGTAGATTATTCATGTATTTCTAAACAAATGTGTAAACTGTGTAAACTCAAAATTGAATTGAATTGAGGAATATGAAGAATAAAAAAAAAATGGAATTGAATTGATCCAGGCTCTTGTAAATGTAATTGTTTTTTAGAAACTATTATCGATATCCAGCTATATTTTTATTACTTTTATAATGATATTTATAATTTTATGTAAAGCACTGAGGTGTTTTTGCAACATGAAATAATGCAAATAAAGGTAAAAGTTTTAATTTGTGAACATTTAGGGTTTCAAAAGTTAGAAGAAGGATACAAATACAAAATAAAAATAATTACATTTTACAAAAACATGAAAAAAATCAGTGACGGTACAACCGAGAAACAGTAGAAAATATTTTGTCGGAATGTTAAATGCCCTAACATCTTTCATTTATCATTAGGTTGTATCAGATTGGCAATTCAAATTTCCTTATTAACACCAATTTTTGCCTAATCTGACCCCATTTCTTCCTTTTGGTTTTATCCCTGAACTTCTCTTTGTTTCTCAAACCTTCTGCTTCTTTTCTTCCATCCGTGGTGGAGAATGATTATAAAACTGGTTGAAGTGGATACTTCTGCCAATTGCCTCCAATAAAAAAATGGCTCCCTTCATCTTCTTTTTTAAAATATTTTCCTTCAAATCTGAATATGTGCGGCTCTGTTTCGACACTGGGATCAAGTCGTGGCTCATGCAGCTGAGGCGACTGGAATCCACTATGTAAATGGACTTTAAAGCGGGCTGGGAGTGTGGCGCGGCGCTGACGTTTGTTTGCTGCACTGCTGCCTCCCTCAGGCCGTTTGTGCATGAATCACTTGGCAGGGGCCTCCACGGAAACGCTGCAGCTCTGGAACGCCAGTGGAAGCCAGTCGGAGCAGTTTCCAGACACCTAATGCCATTACTGGAAATAATCTCCTGCACCCTGATTGAGACGTGAAGCAGCTCTCAGGGACACATTTGTTGTTTTATTATAGTTTTGAGGAGGGGGTGGCAGTGGGTGGGCGGGGGTGTGCTGTCTTGTCTTGAGGCAGCCATTGTCTTGAGGAGACAAAAGGAGGAGTGACATCACTAATGTTTCAAAAATAAACAGCAGGCTCCTATTATGCGGTCGGAGCCTGGAAAGGAGACCATATGTCGGGCTGAGGGCGACGCCGCTCCAAGTGGCCCCGGCCGCCATCGCACGTCCCTGACAAGCCTCAGCCCTGCACGTCAACCCGCTGCTGGAAAACAATTACGCCCCTATTAACATATATTTTATTAATTGCCCTATCAAGATGGAAACAGGCATAAATGCGGCGCTTTGACATACTTAGAGGAGCATGGCAGCTTTCTCACAGATCGTGACAGCTGAGGGAATCAGGTCAGATTATGGAAGCACGGACAAGCCAGCACATTTGTTTGCTATTGATAGCAGCAATCAATTCAATTAGTTGTCTCTTGTACGTTGAATAGCTGATGAGATTAGTGGAGGTAGTGTTTTGTCATTTACTGTCTAATATATGCATGGATTTCTCTGCTAATTTCTTTTTTTTCTCTTTGTGCACTGACTGTTTCATAATTATTGCCTCACAGCTTTCTATTTCCTCCAGAGTAATTGGGCTGCCCTGTTAGATTATCCGCTCTAAATTGTAATACTAATTATAAAGCCTAACAGTTGTGTCGCGTCAATAGTCTATTAGGATTAATTAAGATAGGAAGTGACAGCTGACGATTAAGCGCATCAGTTGCAGTTCAGCGATGCAGAGGTCAAACGATCAAGTTCCCCTCCGTCACAGACGCCTCCTCTGCGAAATGCAAATGCGCTCCCCAACGTGACGGTGGGCAGTCACGCGCGCAGCCGCCTCCGCGCAGCCTCAGCCACGATTTTATTGTATGCAGATTCGGACGCGGCCCATTGTTGGCCTGTCACGGAGACGGAACAAACGATTTCATAATTGATTATGCTTCTAATTACAAAGCATACAATTAGTGGAAGATATTGATAGTTGAGCATGTGCCTTTTAACCCCGGAGCTGTCCATCTGCTCCCACAGGAGACGTGTGTCCTTTCGTGTTAATGATGGAAATGACTTTTAGAGAGCAGGAGCGTCCCAGACGTTCAGCTGTGTGCACACACTGATCTGGACAATCACTTTGAGCTCCCTCGGACCAAAAACGCTTCAAGCTGGGATGAAAACATCTCATTTTGAGTGATTCTAGTCTTGATTCAACAAGAAGACAGTCTTCTCCAACAGATCATGAAGCTCTTGATTTGGTTTCTTTCAAAAACTGAGTCAATTATAGTCCAATATTAGTTGTACATAAAAGTTTTGCCTTTTTTTTCCTCCAGAAAAGTCACATTTTTAGATTTTAGCTGTAATGAAAGTCTTTTACACTTCCTGAGTGGATGCGGACTTCACAAAATGAATATTCCATTGTACTCATTATCTAGCTCCATGTTTTAATTCTTATGATAGCTGATCAATAAAACGATAACGATATATATCGCAGTAGAACTTTCTCTCGATAGAGGACAGAGTCTATCGCATAGACTTTTATTTTGAAGGGTCCGAAATAGACACTCATCAGTTGTGAGCATTTTCTCCTCTTTGGCGAGTAAAAGTTAGAGAATTAGTCGCCACAGTTAATGTTTGCATCTAATTATTTATGTTTATTAGCTCTAATTTTAGTACATTTTTTGGACCTCTCCACTTCTATTGGGTGTGCGGAAGGTAAACAAACACGATGAGACACCTTCGCGGTGACTTCTGATAATTTTCTCAGTGTGACGTTTAGTTTCAGCTGATGAAGTCGTGGAACATCTGGTGATTTTTAACAGTCAATCCAGTCAGAACTAGAAGACATACCGGTTGGATTTGAAAAAAGCAACAGAAAGTTTAATAAAAAGTGTTGCTTTGGCGACCATGATGTAGCATTAGCATGTTGCTAATGCTAACTAACTGCTCTGTGTGCCATCTGATGCAAATACGAATCAGTTTACAGTCGGGCAATATTTTCACAGACTGGACTTAGTGGCGGATAAATACAAAAAATTTATTTGTAAGACATTAAAAAAAATAAAAACCTGCAACCTGTGTCAGATGTGATAAATCCCCCACCTCCTTCCTTCACCAGACGAAAGGGGTTGTTTTTAAGCTGTTTTTGCTATGATTTAATGAAAAATGTAACCACTTGGAGGCAGAATTAGGAAATCTCTGGTAAATCTACATTTTTTTCGGGTTTGAATTTGAGTTTACAGTCAGATGACAACAGAGACATTTTCATAGCATTTATAAATTAGTTCTATGCAGTTTAATTTTCTTAAAAGAAAAAAAGTTTAAAAAAAAATAAAACACCTAATATATTTCTCTGTAAAATTATGTTTCAATTTTATGTTTTTTCTATAAAGCCTGAAAACAGAATTTAGGATACACGATACATACATATATATATAACTTTTCTTAGTTATTTAAAAAAAATAGTTGGATGATTTTCAGTGTGTCTGTTATGCTGAAAGTACAAAATTAATATTTAAATCTAAACAATCTACTGATAATTACACATTTACAAAGTGTTCAAGTTGGACAAATAAAGTTATTTGGTTTATATTGTGACAAATATCGCTATAGTCAAATATAAAAAAAAATCCATATTGCATTAACTTGCAGTTAACATTAGTTCTGAGACAGCACCAACGGCTACTTTCACTCTTATAAGTATTACAGTTAATGCAATCAACTATTTTTATTCTTTATTATTCATTTTCTTCTAAACCATTTTCTCTTCAAATGTTCAGTGTTGTAGAGCCATTTTGATTGAAATAATTCCTCGTCACACATTTTTTTTAAATGAAAAATGTAAATTAAGTAGTTTTAAAAAATAATTGAAAATGTAATGTTTTAGGTTTTTGAATCTGAAATATTTTAATGTGTTACTTTATTACTGTTTTAGTAGTTCATATTGCAAAACTGCTTCTACACTTAATTTTATGTTAAAAGGACTTTGTTGTTAGCTCATTGTTTTGCATGAAATTAACAGTTTTATTTAAAGACAGAAAAAAGAAAAAATCTCTACATGAAACCCAGAAGTACACTTATTTACTGTTACAGTTTCCCTTTTAGAACTACACTTGCATCTGTGTAAGTTGACGGACGAATCGATGACTGTTTCAGTCTGACCCGGTTAAAGCCTGAAACAGTCATTCTGTCTGTTAGAGGCAGACGGATGTCTGAGCTCATGTTTGCAGCCTGTTTGTCGAAAGGCTGTCTCAATCATTTTCCTGATTATGAACAGATTTTCATTTGATGGAAAGTCCATTTCAATGTAAACTAGAAATATGGCGTTACCTAAGATAATGCTAGTGTGCATGCGAAAGTTGATATCTGAAAATGTTGAAACTGAGAGCAAAAAATGCTGAAACTGAAAGCTTATTAAAATATTAGCTAAATGTCAAATCAGCCCCAAAAAAGTGAAAAAAGTCAAATTTTGCCAAAACTGCTTGCATAATGCTAAAATATTAGCTAAACTCCAAATTAGCCTAAAAAATTATCCAAAAACAGCTAGCCAGCTAGCATCCCTGTTTCTAAAGTTAAGGCTAAATGCCAAATTACCCTAAAAAAACAGTAGTTTCTGAACATTTTAAATCAAAGTGTGCAGAAATTCATATTTTGCTTGATAATTCAAAAACTATAAAGTTTGTGAATACCAAAAGTACAAGAAGTAATAGTCGGAACGAGCTGAGGGTTTTGATAGCAGTATTGCTAAAAGTTTGAATGAGTTTGGCACCTTTTATGCCAAAAAACTTGGAAATTTAACTGCAAAACACAGATGCTACATGTTTAAAATAGACCAATGGAACCCAATCACAGATGAGGACTTTGAAAAACTTTCTTCATGAATTTCACAATTCATCACGTGATCTTTCATCAGATCTCAGACACTGTGCAACTACACCTGTTGTGTTGTTTTTGTTTTTTTTGTAATTTAATAGTTTTTTCTTCAAATATGTTTGTTTATACTGCAGTATTTATGTGGTCAACAATGCAGTTTCATTCAAGATGCTTTCACAGTTTATTATTCCTCCTTTTTTCTCATCCATCCATCATCTAAACATGATGGATGGATTTTTTTCTTTGGAAATCAGTTGGAATCAGGTTTTTTTGGAGTTTTTCCTTACCGAGAAAGAGGGTCTACTGCAGGGGTGGGAAATTTTTTTGACTTGTGGGCCAAAAAGGGCTCTAAAATTTTACAGAAAAGAACAGATCCGTGGGATGTTTCGGATTTCCATGAAAACGTTTTCATTTAAATTAATACTAATAATGAACATTTTTCAAAACTGTTCTCATTTTAGTGCCAATTGCACCAATAGTTTATGTTCTTCAGGAAAATCCGTAAACGTAGAGACATGCTGCATTCATGTGGGGTTGGAATAATCAGAAAAAAGGACTTTCTGACCATGAAAACACACACATTTAAAAAAAAGATAATTTGTCCAACACCACAGAAATGCAGAGTAACTTTCTGCACCTAAACAAAGATCAGTGTATTTATATTGCACCATCTATGGAGAAACACCACAATTATAGGAATTATCATTATAATTTACTCCAGTTTGGCGGGCCGCAGTTTGCCCACCCCTGGTCTGTTTAGTTTAGCGATTAGCTATTATTTATATTTCATGACCAACTTTCTGCTTCTGTAAAATTAGCGGTATGAAGTCCAATGAGGCAATTTAATCCTTCTCACTCTGTGAGAAACCTGGGCGTTCTTTTAGACTCTGAGCTGAATTTTATCCCTCATATTAAAAATGTTGTTAAGACAGGTTTTTATCAACTAAAAAATATCGCCAGAGTCCGCCCATTCCTCTCTCTTGCCAGCACAGAGGTGCTGATGCATGCTTTTATTTTTAGTCGTTTAGATTACCGTAATGCCCTGCTCTCTGGTTTACCTCAAAAATCTCTTTCAAACTTACAATTATTACTGAACTCGGCGGCACGAGTTCTGACGAGGACCAGGGGGCGGGAACACATTACACCAGTTTTAAAATCGCTGCATTGGCTCCCTGTGCGTTTCAGGATTGATTTTAAGATTCTTTTAATGGTTTACAAATGTTTTTATGGTCTTGGGCCTTCTTATTTAAGTGATCTTCTTTTAAAGTATGAACCCTCGCGGACCCTGAGGTCCTCTGGCACCGGCCTGCTAGTTGTTCCTAAGGTGAGGACCAAAACACATGGTGAAGCTTCGTTCTACCATTACGGTCCTCGCCTCTGGAACAGCCTGATGGAGAGTCTCAGAGCCGCAGAGACCGTAGAGGTTTTTAAGAAGAGGCTCAAGACTCACCTTTTTAATTCTGCTTTTAGTTGATATTATCTGCCTATTTATTAAATTAGTTTTTATTCATTTATTTTATTTATTCATTCATTTATCTTTCTTTTTTATGGTTTGTATTTAATATTTTATGTATTTAATCTCAATTTCAATGTTATTTATTTATTTTACATTCATTTTATGTATTTAATTCTATTATCTTATTGTCATTTTACCCCCAGTGTTTCCTGTGGGTTCTATCATATCAGGGCTTGTCTGCTTGGTCTGGGGTTGTTGCCGTTGTTCTCGCCCTTGCTAGGGCGGCTGGAGTCCTGCACTGCGGCCTCACAGCTGTGGAGTGGACTCTGTGCTGTTCCGGTCTGGGTGGGCGCCGTGGTGATGTTCCTTTGACCGAGCTGGCTCCTGGTATGATAGAATCCTCAATACTGTTTCCTCACAGCAGAGCCAAGCCTTAAGTTTATTTTACAAGTTTTATTTATTTATTTATGTATTTTTTCATTGTGTGTGGGGTCATGGGTGTATGTGATATGGGGAGGGTGTGTGTGTGAAGGGTGGGTTGGGCTTTTATTGTGTATGTTTTGTTTTTAAATGTGAAGGGTTACTCTCAAGCATGAAAGGCGCTTTTATAAATAAAGTTTGATTTGATTTGATTTGAATTGTTTTGTAATATTGGGGTAAATACGGCATCTGCAACCTGTGGCTCCAGATCCACATGTGGCTCTTTTTTCTCTCCATGGAGGATTAAAACATGAAATAAGTCATGGAGACTGCTGACCCAGACATGTCGACCGTCAGAATCAGCAAACTAAAATAACAAAACCCAGCAGTCTAAGACTGCTGAGGACAGAGAGGGGAAAAGACAAAAAAACAATAAAAACTGCATTTTTTTTTAACGTAAGGATTACTTAATTATCATTTATTTAATTTAGACTAGTTAGATTTGTAAATTAATGTCTGAGGTTCACATAGATGATAAACTATGTAGGTTTTTACATCCTGTTGACCTGAAGACGTCTTGTTCGCTTAACTCTACCTTCAATCATTTTATAAGTAAAGAAAAACTTTGGTAAAAAGTTTGATCTTTAATGAGTTAAAAGCACATATTATCTTATGCTGCACAACATTGGTTACTAGCAATGATGTTTTGCACAGTATTTTTAAAATAACTTATTTGAGCATCTGTCGAACATAAAAAATACATAAATATATATATATAAATGAAGACCATGCGTCTCCTTCTAGGTTTGGATCAGTAGAAAATGAGCCCAAATGGCTCTTTTACTGTTAAATGTTGCCGACTATTGGACTAAATAAATACAATTGAATTGAATTAAATTAACATTTAGTGACAAATATTTGGAGTCGTTTTTTTGAATGTGCTCCTGCATCCACCCTCTGACTGGAATGCTCATCTCTCGGGGTCTCTCCTCTCTAGACGGTTTGGGACAGCGCTCAGTCCGGTGTGGGGCTGGAGAGGGCTGGGGGGCATACTTACCCCAGAGCTCCCAGAGGAGCAATGTTATTATTGATAATAAATAGCAATAAATAAAGGGTGAGGTGAAGCCTGCGCTCTCCAGAAGACAGAAAAAAAATCTGCTGCACAAATTTCAGCCTCACAAAGGAGTGTGGCGTTTGTTCTCATCACAGTTTTGATGGTTAAATCTTTCATGGGGGGGTAGAAGAGTGGGGAGAAATGCTAAACTACTGTCAGGATAAATATTTCCAGCAGAGTCCACTCGTATAATGCAGCGAAAAAAGATATATAAGCAGGCACTAAAATGTTTCTTCTGCCTGGTGCCCCCTGGCATCCGGCTCCTTTCTTTGCTGCACAAAGAGTGCATTGTTAGCAGAGCCATTACAAGCAGTCCTCACTACACTGGAAAACATATGGCTCAAGGGAGAAGGCTATAGATTGCAGGGCTGGAAGAAAAAGAGAAGTTCATCGGACCCATCTCGTCTGACCTTGGTCGGTTCTGGGGAAGAATGCTAAAGCTGAATGGACAGATTTTCCAAATGCTTAGAATTCCGGCAGGATAGCAGCGAAGAGAAAGGCGGCATGCTCGAATAAATGGGTTTGGCCTATAAAGTGTAAGTGGTGTGATGCCCATTTCTTCTGAGGGATGACATTAGGGGTTTTATTGATGGCTGTGCAAAAAGGGGTAAGGAGTGCAGACAATTAGGAGTCAATGGAAGCAGTGGGAGATGAGGGCAGATATGCTGCAGCCCTATAGCTTTAGGTCTTTTCATTTTAGAAACACAAAGAGAAAGAATAGAGTCCTTAAATACCTTTTGTTACCGTTTTCATTTATTTGTGGCTATTTTTGCGGAGAGAAAACCCTTCATTGAATACATGCGTTACTCCTAACATCCCAGTTTTCATTCGTTCACAATTTTACATTAAATCTCTGCAGCTGGAATCTCACGGCTGAGTTAGCCCGAGCCCATAAAATATTGAAAGCTTCAGAGGCACTGGCAGGCAGGTTGAGGGGAGTTCATGTCCAAAGCCAAGCTTCAGATTCACAGACATCCCAATAGGAGTGTACTACAGAAAAAAGCACTAATAAAATTTTCATTGAAATGAGACGGGGATATTGCTAGCATTCTCCCCAGCATCAGTATGAAATCTTAATCTGAGTTAATGGAAGAGATATGAAAGCCTTTCTGAATTCAAACACAAGCAGTGCATAATTTATAAATTATTGTCAGAAAAGTGATTCCGCTCTGAGATTTACTCTCTTTTAGATGGAAGTGAACTCAGCAATATGGTAAGAAAACATCGTTTTTTTGACCTCTAATGCCAGGAGATTTTGCAGTCGGGCTGTCGATATAATCAGGTGAACTGAAGAGGGAAAAATGCAGGAGTGTTCAGAGTGAATAAATACTACAGGAGGCAGAGAGAAAGGAAACAGCCTCCGGAGGTCAGCCTGAAACAATCCTTTTGTCCTGAAGCTTTGCTGAAAGCTTCATACAGCCTCAGTGATGTGCAGCAGCATTATCCTAAAAAGCTCTCCCCGTCTTCTTCTGCTGCCGTTATTATTCCAATTACACAGGATGTGTTGGCGTGGTGTTGGCGGGTAATTCGCAGTGACAGCTTCCTCTTCCGCCTGCATGTGGAGCGTAGCAGAAACGCTGTCCCACACTGGAAAACATTATTCACTAATGTAGCCTCGGCGTGTCCAGTGTGGAGGCGGGCTTGTTCCTGCTCTGTTACATGGCAGGGAACAGGTCCTGATTAGGATTAGCACATGTACTCCTTCCTCCCTGAAGACAGCCACGCTCAATCATCCTGTCGGTGGAGGATGGCTCTGCAGCCGCACCAGGAAAAGGATGGAACTCTTCAAACTGAGCAAAATGTCTCAAACCCAATTCATCAAGTCAGTTTAACGAACTCTGACGGCTTTTTTCTTTGTAAACACTAAAGAATCAGTTCAATTTAACTCAAGGGTGTCAAAAAGTCATACAGAAGGCCAAAATCCAAAACACACTTTTTTTAAAACTTTAAAAACTTAATTTTTACCTATACTATAAATAAAAACAGGCAGGAATATTATAAATCAATTAAAACCTTTAACACTGGAGCTCCAGTGTTTATGTTCTTTGATTTATTGTAACTTTTCAACCATTAACACATTCATTCCAGTAGATTTTGAAGGACAAAAGCGGCTCGTCGCTTATTCTAGTAATAAATCACTCTGACAGTAGATTAAAACCTTTTACCGTCATTTTGTTCAGTAACAGAGCTGCCAAAAACGATGATTTCATTGGTCGACTAATCACCAATTTTATTTGCTAATGAGCATTGATGCACACTAGTTTTTCACAAAAACTTTTGGGAAATTTCTAGTGCTCTGGATTTTGGAACATCACTACAAAATGATAAAAACACTTTATAGAGAGTATTGAATATATTTGGACATACCATTGATGTCCTTATAGAGCAGATGTTCCCTTCAGCAGAGAGATTTCACTCCAATGGGCTACAAGTTGCAGGGATGCACAGAAAACATTCAGCTGATAGGTTAGCTCTCTGTTTGCGCTAATGTTAGCTTAGCTTACAACGTGCTTCCTCTTCAGGTGTTCATCACCATGCTGTGGAACACAAATTCTCCCATGCAGATATTTCAAAGGACATGTTTATTTTTATTTTTAAAGTTTCCAACTTTCAAGCTCCTTTGGCGTGTTGTTATGGTAACCGAGACTTCCCAGAACTTCCTGTGACATCGCTACTGATCCAGATTAGCATTATTGTAGTTTTGAGATTTAAAAAAAACAGACTAGTCGACTTTTAAGTTCATCGGCTATTATTGGACTTCCATATATTTAAAATGTAAAGATTTTTCCTCAAAGCAGTCTCTATGGAGGGATGAAAGGGCCACATGTGACTCCTCAGGTTTAAAGTTACCTTCAAACACTGAAAGACTCGTTATGAAAGTGTTTAACTTTGAAAAACTTTTCATTTTGTGGACTGAAAGATAAATGAAGATCCAAAAAACAATATGAAGCAAACATAAAGCTGAATAAATTAGTCAGTTTGTAGAGACGATACCAATCTGGTTTAAATGGGTTTCTTCTAATTTTTGCAGTTTTTACAGGTTCTAGTAAAACTTTTATAAAGGAAAACTATATTTAAAAAAATATATAAGTGGTGCTTTAAAATGATGGTAAGTTGAAGAGGTTTTGAACTTTTTGTCATTAATTTGACATTCATAAAAAAATAATAATTTGTTGGTTTTCTTTAAAGACCCACTCTGACCATCTTTAGAGCTATTTTCAAAAGGTCTTTTAACTCTGATTAAGCCATTTTAGCCGAAAAATAATAATACATTAAATTCTATTTCAAAGTTTTTGCAGAGTGACAGGACCGTTGACTGGGAACAACTCCATCCCCCCTTCCTATCACCCATAACTAAGGCAGAATCTGAATTCTTCCCCTACATTTATCCCTCCAAATGGAGAGATAAGGAAAAAATAGCATCTTCAAGTTCAGACGTCACTAACACTTGATGATGTCACCAAAATTCAGCTACTTTAGCGCGGAGCTGCTAGCGCTCAGTGAATACCTAACAACATCATTTATATCACTAAAAAGTCATGTTAAAACGTTAAATCTTTACTTGTGTGCTTCAGAGCACACACTTGTGAAGAAAAGTGTTTCTACTCCGCGGCACACCGCGACGTGGAACACCCTACTGGCAGAGCGATGTAGAACTCAAAGTCCATTCACAACCCTTGAAATAACTATTTTGGACTCCCCTTTTCTAGCAAATGCCCCTTCAATTGGAGGGGTAGGGAGTTCGGATTTGACCTATAGAGCTCTTTACTCCTCTTTTATAGCACATTTTCCTTCACACCCCTAACCTAACATTATTGCTGAAACAAAAATGCTAAGCAATATTGCAGCTTACCAGTCGTAGAGTTTTAAAGCATGGATCTATTTGTCTACTTTGGCCTTTTTTGAACAGAAAACTCAGAAATGCAATTTTGAGCCAAATTTTCTTAATATATGTCCTCCATCTTCAATACTGACTAACATTAGAGAAAGGGGCCGGGCTACACCACAGTTAGAATCACAGCCTGAAGAACTTCGGCGTGAATAAAACTTCACAGCCAATAGCAAACTCCCTCAGCCAGCATTTGTTATTCATCAGGCTCATAATGCCTCCTGATGTTTGTGTCACTAAATGGCAAAAAGCGAGGACGCAGACATGGAGCACAGGATGTCTTCTGCTGTGGTCGGGCAGCGAGATGTTCCTGGGAGCCGACAGGATACAGGAAGAGTGTACATGGTTGGCTGAGTCAGGCATATCCAAGGTGATAAAAGCATAAAAAGGAGACATGAATCTTAGATGGGGTGCTGAAGTATACACTGCGAACTTACTTAGAACAGAGACAAGTCGGCTCCCTAATGTGAATAAAAGGATGTGAATCTCAGTTCCCCTTGTGCTTTTGCACGTTTTCCTCTGAATGTGGAGTTGATGAAGCCCCAAATTCAAACACACAGAAGGGAAGTTCGGTATTACTAATTATTTACACCATTGTTTATTGAGGTTAATACCCAATAAAGTTTTAATGCCTGTCTTTTATTGGATGTTTATTGTGTTGGCACAATAGGAAGCGCACGTCTGCCCAGACAATCGTGAAGAATCACTTGAGACGACACATCGGTGCGTGCAGTTTAGTAAAGTGCAACTTTCATGAATTATTGATGAGCGAGAAGGTTTCTCCTCCAGCTTAATTATGAGAGCTCGTTAACGGGCAATATTTGGAAGTCAAAGGGAGACGTGTTGGAAGTCGTTAAGATATCCCACAACTTCAACACTGAGGTCCCATCCATAATTCACCTTCAGTTCATGTGTGACTAAGATGGCTTTATTTTAGAACAGCCCTAACGGAGCAAACTCATGTGGAAAAAGGTCTGCTGTGCGGCTCCGGTCTCCCTGTCCTGCCAAGTGGAAGACTTAAGAAGTGTAAAAGCTGCCTTTTTGAGAGAGCAGAGTGGACGGGCTGCAGGAGCAAAGTGTGTCTGGGTGGAGGGGAGCGGGTCACGTGACGCGGGGGGGGAGAAGGGGCCATGTGCAGTGGGAGCAATTTCTCGACCTTCTAACTGTGGCTGAGGTGATGCTGTTCATCTTTGGGAGGCTGCTTTTGTCAGGTAGAGCGTCGGTGCGGAGGCCGCTCGGGGACCCGCCGTGCATTTCCAAGTGCCTGGCCTGAAAAAAAGAAAAAAAAAAGAAAAAGAATATCTGCAGGATCTCCCAGGACCGGTGATGCTAGCTCACTCAGCTTTACTTTACAATTTCTCTTGTGGGATTTGGCACCGAGCACTCACTCTTCCTCAATCTGACTCCTTAGCTCCCTGCCCTGTCTCTCTCTTTTCTTTCTTTCCATTTTTTAGGCCTAATTTTTTCCTCTCTACGTCTCAGCCGGCCCCCATCACATCCATCACCGGACCCTAACATCCATCTGTTGTCTTCTCAGCACACCCCTGCTAGTTATTGTTTTTCTTTCAGGCCCATATTCACAAATGGCTTTGCTGGCTGCTGACCACTGTTTCAAACTCCTCTATCAATTACTGCAAAGAAAACACCTCCAGCCTCTTTGGCTGCGACTCGCCGTCTTCTTTGTCCTCACCTGATAAATGAGTCGTATTTTGGGATAAAAAACATGCTCCATCCACCCAAGAACTGTCTTTGCTTCAAAGTTGGCTGATCACAGGACGGAGTCCTGGCCCCCGTCCCGCCGCTGGCACGTGTGTCTGTGGAGGTGCTAATGTGCGTGTACCTCGCCTGTACTCACAAGCATGTTTGCACGCCGCGTTCCACCCGGGCGTGTTCTGGCGTCCTGTCATACCGAGGCCAGAGGAGCAGAGAGTGTCTAAAAAGGCATGCATGTTTAATTACCACAGGACACTGGTTTTCTCCTCTTGGGGGGAAGGATTCCTGCAATTCTCTCTTTGTTGGCTTTTTGAAGCGTGTCACGGAGAAAAGCGATTAATATTTAAAGATCTCGCCGCATGCTCTCACTCTCAGGTGCACGGATTTCACCCTAATTCAGCTCTGATTACGGATTTAACAGAAGAACTGTCGGTTTCATCAAACACAAAGTGTTTGGTACATTGCTGGAACGATATTTGAGTTTGTTTCTCATATATCTAGTAAATGCTCCTTGTTCCTATAGAGTCCTTTTACCTGGTGATTTTTTGTTAAAGTCCTGTGAAATTCAGCCAGACATTTGAGCGCTCTTGTGCTCACCTCGTCAGCGGTCATATGAGCCCGCCCACTATCGCAGGAAAGGCAGAATGATTGGCTAGAACATTAAAGTGCTGAACGGAGTAGGAGTGGTTGATATGTCCTAAGAGAAACAGACCCTCGCTGAAACTAAGCACCGAAATGCGGCACCGCTTGCAGCAGCTTCTTTCGGTTTCAGTAGAACCGCGTAAATCATAACGGCTCCTACTTGGAACCGAACTTCGGTGCCCGACCTTAGAATGGAGCGGAGCGTATTTTATGTTACAAATAAGCTCTTACATAAACAGTGGGGTTGGGTTGATGAAATCGATTATCAATCTAAGCTTAATAGATCCATAAAAGTAGAGATCGATCTGACGCATAATGCTGAAGTACTCTAGCTTGCTGCTAACGAATAATGGGGTTTCCCATAAGACGGCTAATGCTAACGCTCAGTCCACGTAAACATACATTGCTGACTCAATGAACATCTTTATTTACTCTTTTAAGGAAATATGTTTTAAAAAAACATGTGTGCTCGTTCTTTTTTCTTCTCTTGTAATAAGGTGTAATGCTTTAGGGAGATCGCCGCCTAGTGGCCAAACTGAAACACCCTCCAGGAGAGGTTGAACAAATGTTGGAGCTTCTCAGTTTGAGAATCCATGTGTTGGTTTAAAAATCTCATTATGACTTCACTAATACATTTTACAGTATGTGAACTGTATCAGATTAATATGAATACTTCCAAAACATGTATAGATTATTAATCTATTTCTAAGCAAATGCGTCAAAATATGTGAACTGTGTAAACTCAAAATCAAATTGAATTGAGAGGATTGAATGAATCGGGAAAAAAGAATAGAGGAATCGAATCGATTCTGGATATTATCGACGGTACTCTGCTCTAATAAACGTCATTTTTTCATCTGCTCTTGATTCACTACAATTAGAATAAAGGAATACACAGAAACACAATTTTGATCTTAATCTTATCTAAATATTTCCTCCATTGTTATTAAAAAGTACATGTTAAAATCACCAAAAAACTCAATTTTTCTGAGAGTGGGTCTTTAAGCAGTAACATGCATAGAGGTGTGAACCCTAATGTAAACTTCCAGCTCGCAGCAGCAGAAAAGCAGCGGCTGTGAGGAAAAACAATGGTGACTTGTTTTCTTGCAGGCCTGACCTCTTTTCCTGACGTGTCACATTATGGTGCAGAAAGTGTCTCCTTTTGCATACTAAAGGTCAGGAAGATAAATCAAAATCCGCACCTGTGACTCGCCTGATTCATCACAGCAAAGAGGGTCAAAGTGTGCGCTGCAATCAGAATTTCCCTGCGAATGCAAGATGGATCGTCTTTGTTAGGTAAATGCATCTCTGGTGTTTTGCACAAACATGCCTTTGTAATGAAGCTCCTCAGTGGAGGCGAGCGCCGGCTTTTTTGGAAGGAGCCGAATTTAATTGTATTTCTTTTCACACTTTGAGTGTGAGAAAGGAGACTAATTTACCCCTGAAGGTCTGGGGGATGTTTATTGGCTTAGTGACACTTGTTCTTGTTGGATAATCAGCGATGATGCAATGGTTTGAAATGAAATTATTGGAGCTGTGGTTTGTGTCTTGGCCTGTGAGGGCTTTAGCTCAGCCTCAGTGTTCCCAGCTCCCCCGCTGAGACATTAATTACAGCTCCTTTCAGCTGCTTTTGCAGCGGTTGCCCCTGCAATGCTCCTCGTCAGTGAAAGACTGCGTGTGCAGGTGCCCCCATCATCTTACAAGCTCCTTAATTAACTTAAAATTGTAACAAACAGCCACTCTTTGGCTTTGTCTCCACTCTTTTTCAGTCTTTGATTCCTTTTCCACAAACGAGCAAAATTAAAAGCAGAAGCGAAGCGGCCTGTTCTTTTAACCCGGTGCCTTTCCTCTGTGAAACATTTGTCTTCTCCCTCTGCAGCCTGTCATCTCTCACTGAGGATGATCTGCAGAGCAGACAGAGGTTCAGGACTGAGCGGAGCGCTGCCATCCAAACAGCCATCACACCTCTCCCACACGCTGCTAATTAGAGTTAATTATTAATACACTTTGATTTTGCCGTGCTCCCCCACCATCAGGTGCCAGAGTATATTTTACATGTTTTTTATTCAAAAAAATGAAAGGAGTGAGGTTAATTGATTGATATAGAAGGTTTTTTTTCACTTACCTTTCTAGTTGAATCAAAGGCACTGCCTGTTAAATTTAAGTCAGCGGCATTTCTCCGTCAGCTATAAAAAATGTTGGAAGCAAAGTTCAAATGCTGAAGTTATTAGCTTTCAAAGTCCTCATAAAATATTTCAAAAGGATATTTTGTATTTATACAGATTAATAAGTGTCTTAAGAGTGTGTTTTAATCATTATCCATGATGCTTTCTATCACCTGGAGGATGATCCACAGACTCACAAGTATGAAGGTTCAAACCGTGACCTCAAACACTCTGGTTGTTTTTGGGAGTTTACTTGAGTAAAAATGGAACTTATCAAAGAACTTAATTAATGAAGAGACTTTTAAACTTTACATTTGCATTGACATTTCTGTTATTTTCATCATTCATCTGTTGGATTTACGTTGATCATGTTAACGGTTGAAAAGTTAGAGTATGTTAAAGGTTTTGTCTTTAAGCGCCACTAGCAAAACAGCTAGCATAATGTGAAAATATTAGCTAAACTCCAAATTTGTATAAGAGCTTTCAAAAATCTAATTTTGGCGAAACAGCTAGTATGTTGCTAGCATCTTTTTTAAATGTGCAGTTGACATCTGAGATCTGCTCAAATCAGCACACTGAATTACAGCGTTCATCACCAAAGCACTGAAAGATACAAAAACAAACAAAACCAGTTTCTGAAATGCTGCATAAATATTAGGGCTGGGTTGAAAAAAATCGATTTGAATCGATTAGGCTTAATAGATCAATAATCATTTCACAAAAAATATAAATCGATTTAGCACATAAAGCTAAAGTCCGCTAGCTTGATGCTAACGTTCAAAAGAATTTCCCATAGGATGGTTAATGCTAACGTTCGGTCGACCTAAAAAATACATTGCTGACTAAATGAACGTCTTTATTTACTTACAGGCATTAATTTTCCAAACTCTTTTAAGGAGATATTTTAAAGTAACTATTTGGGGGCTAAAACGTTGTATTTTTTCCTTTTTCTTCTTGAATAAAGTGCACTTCTATAGCATGATCGCCACCTAATGGCCAAACTGAAACTCCCTCCAGGAGAAGCAGAACAATGTTTCCAATGTTAATGATCTGAACATTTTAGTTAGAACTTCTCCTTTAGAGAATCCATGTAACACTGGATGATATTAACAATCTGATTATTTCACTGATACATTTACAGTATGTGAACTGGATCAGATTAATATAAATATATTCAAATTACATTGTGGATTTTTAATGTATTTCTAAACAAATGTGTATAATTGTGTAAACTTTAAATTTAATTGAGGAATCAAAAGAATCTAAAAAAAAAATCAGAATTGAATCGATTCAGGCTCTTGTGAAACAAATCAAGGCGTTTCTGGAAATCAAAACCGATACCCAGCCCTAATAAACATGTACCTGCCAGAAATAAATTTGTGATAAGTTGTACAATATCCACCAAAGTATATATATATATTTTGTTGTTTTGACATTTATATGCATTTACTATTTTTCAGTTAAGCCTTACAGTTCAGTTAAACTGGGTTTAACCAGCATCTGTCCACTTAACCTCCAGTTCACACCAGACTCGTATTTTTTCGTGACGGTTGACAGACACTTCTGCTCAGCTGTGGTTATTTAAAGCTTTACAATTAATTTGACATCGTGTATCTTGACTTTTCATCAACTGGTCTTTCTTTCTTTACTTTTGTAGAAACTCGTCAAACATTTACACTTCACAGAGCAGAACTTGGTTTAACTCATGCCCTAATGATATATTCTCTGGTATAATTAAAGAAAATATCAACAAACTGACAAAAAAATTATTTTTTGCGTCCTCCTCTTCATCACATGATCATCTGAGCTCAGCCTCCATATCAAACATCTTCATTTTTCATCACCTAACTGACTCACCCATTAAATTGCTCAGACTTTTTGCTGATCCCTTGCAATTCCCATTTTGGGATGTGGGGATGAGTCGCTGGCTTGATTTTGACTCTGCAGCCCATCACTGGGGCCAGTGATAATACCCCGGACCTGTGGCGTCCTTCTGCACAGCTTTGGCGAATATGAAATAGAATCATCACCTCTCGCCACAAAACAAATAAATCCTTCCTCACAGCCTGTTTTGATGTATGAGTCAGTGTTTCACTCTTCTGAGATCTTGTTATATGAGTGATGTATCTCTCTGAGGCCACGCTTCATTCGTCAAACTGGATTTTTCCACCTCAGAATAATGATCCTCTGCTGCACAGAGGGCCCCCAAGTATCTGCTTACTTAAGATGGCTTTGCACTGTTGCTCAGTGTAGACAACGCGGGGCCCCCAAGAGGCGCTTGCACGGAGTTACAAGTGAGAGGCCCCTAGCAGAGATGGGGAGACAAACAAGCATCAAGTCAGGAGGAAGTGGGCTTTGCGGTGTGTGGGTAATACTGGGATAATTGTCTCTAGATCTGCACCAATGATGGATGTCATGAAAGTATCTGAGCTGCAGCGCTGGACCCCAACAAAGTGATAACAGAGCGACACCTGAAGAGGACAACAAAAGAACACATACTTCAAAAATAAATCTGTCACGTTATAATACACCTTCACATATTTGAGACTTAATGATTTTCATGACTTCTCTAGTGTAACAATGGATGTCAAACCAAAAGAGGTCGTTCTAAAAATGTATACACTTACAGACTAAATTCACAAAATTCACAAAATTACAAATCACAAAGTTTATAAGCTAAGATTAAAGGAAAAGAATGGTTTATATGTTCTGTTTTTATAGCTGATTCCAGCAAGGAGCAGACTACACAAGGCATAGGACTCTCAGACATCATCCTCTAGATACATTTTTAATAACTAACTAAACTCTTAAGAGGAAACAAAAAGCAAAATTGTCATAAAATAAGCAGGAATGGTAAGTGGGATCTTTGTGCAATATTTTAAGACTCAGTCCATTGAAAATAATGTTTAACATGTTCATATATATATATATATATATATATATATATATATATATATATATATATATATATAAATAACAACTTAAGGTTAAGTCTGCATTTCTGAACATTTTTAAATTCAAATTGTATTGGATCTGAAGCAGATGAAAACCCGCAGTTTGAAAAAACTCAGATTTGTTAACCAGCAGCCGTCATGGACGGCCCAAAGTCTCCCATGTGGTGGAAACTTGTTAGATCCGATGGAATGAAGAAACGTTTGTCTAGCGTTTTCAAGGCTATTTATTCAACATAGTAAAAGAAAAGAGATTCACGCTGGAAAGATGTGTGGAGAGTCTGCAGATTCTCTGCTTGTTAGAAGAGGCCATCACCTTTTATACAGTAACACAAACAAACTAATCAGGAACTTAAGATAGTGACGTGTGGTTTTATATCTAAAAATGGGCAAGATGTTCATAAAAATGTTTTAACATCCTGATAGAATGACCTGGCAAGAAACAAACAAATCTTGGGACTTCTAACTGTGTACAAAGGTTGCTTGGTAAATGTCATGGATGAAAACTATAGGAAATGTATAAATTCCATCACATCCGTCTCCACTCAGAAATGAATGCATCCACTTGCAGATAATTAACTTCTTTAGTTTCCTTGTTTAAACTGGAATCTGGCTCAAAACTGTACCGCTGGATACAAGGTGTATTTTTTTGTACGCTAATGTTAGCTTCAGCTTTTGAGATGCTATAAGCTAGAAGGAGAGAGTGTAAACAAAGGGATGATGGGAAGTAAGCCAAGCTAACTTCCGTGCTACCAGTCCCTCCCACAACCAAGAGGTGAATTTCTAATGAACTTCTGCTGTTAAAAATAAGTCTTAAAAATGACAAAAGCTTTTTGATTTTGGTTAAAAACCGCTTAATCATAATTAAAAGATCACTGGGAACGCTTTTTCAATAAATCAAAATACAGTTTAAATCAAAGTGGTTTGACTAGGGGTGTAACGATTAATCAATGAGTCAATTTATCAATTTCTGTTCTCACAATCAAACCAGATGGATCTGTATGAAATTAAATCAACCTATACCAGAGGTCTGCAACCTGCGGCCTGAAACATTGTGTATTTAAAACTTTGTCCATGGTTGTGGACTGGTCTTATTTAGCCGCTTTTTTGCTTTTTTGGAGAATACCATCTTTCTTTAGACAATAGGTTTCTTTAATGTTGCTGTTAAATTCTTCAACTTCCTGTGTGAGCTGAAAAAAACCTTATTATCTGACAAGTTCACATAAACCTGTCAAAATATCACTTTCTAAGCAAAAGGTCAATTATACAAAATGAAGACTTTGCTTTTGTCTCCAGCAGTAGAACGGCAAACTGAACGACTGAAGAAACAGAGAATAATGTGTTCTAACAAGTTCTCCTCCCTCCTTTCTTTGTCCTTTAAAAAGGAAATTAAAGTGATGATGGGGCTTCATTAAAGAGGTAAATAAGAAAGAGAGTGCGTGGCCTCTGTGCCACATCTTTGTTGCAAATCGGCTCAGCGTGTGGTTTGATAAAGAGAGCTGTGTAGGGAGAAGATATCAGGGGTGGGCCTGGCGTGTGACCTGGAGCACGGCCGGCCTGCAGCGCTCCCCTCCTCGCTCGCTCCCCCGTGATCATGCTGCTCTCTCTGCTTGTTTGTTAGGATTTCTAAGTCAAGGTCTTCTCATTCATTTTAATGACTCCGCTTGGATGTAAAAAAAAACCCAAAACTAATTGATATTCTTAAAAGCAAACACCTTCAGGCTCATTAACCAATGTGTCAGTTTCTGTCTGCCATACAAACGTTTCTTATAGGATAATTAATTTCCTAAAATCCTCCATTCATCCTGGAGCGCCCTCAACTTGCAATACTTGACATTTCCCCTTCAAAGAGAACTCAGAAGATGAAGTCTTGAACAAAACACCACAATTGTAGTGTCTGCTGTTTCTATATCTTTGGGATATTGAAGGATATTTCTGGCTTTCTGACCATAGATGCTGATATTGCTGTGAATCCCCCTCTTAAAACTGTCCAGACATCAAGTCTTTACATTTACTGTAAGTAGACATTGTCATAATTAGTAATACTGGTCTCAGTACCAATTTGTGAGGGATCCCAGGGTCAAAACTATGTCCTTCTGAACTGTAGATGGAACCTATTTAGAAATCCTTTCATACATAAATCACTATTTTTAAATTAACAGAATCAAACAAACAGAAGGTGTTTTGAGGAGTTAGGCAGAGAGAGGAGTTATAAAAATCTGCGACAGCCCGTGGATTCTGCATAGTGAAAATGAAACCCTAAGGGGAAGCGGGACATTCATTGGAGTTTGCTTCACTCAACTCAACGTTTTAAAAAGGAAAATTGGTTGAACCAATGAGTATAGGCTAGAGAGGCTACACGAGCCTGCTACCATTGTCCAAAGCAATTAAAGAACAATGCCATATTGGAAAGGGCAGTAAACAACGACACATGGATTAGCAGATCCAGTAAAATGACCATAACCCAGCCAGCAATGCTAAGTGGGCCCCATACTGTTTCAAAGTGGGCAAAAAATGTGGTGAATTGGATTTGTTCACAGCTTCCGTGGTGGTCCCACATGTGTTTGCCCACATTGGCTCCGTTGCCCAGGGACTGGCAGCCTGGGCGGCAACCCTGCTAGCTCTGCTGGCTCCTGTGTGGTGCCACTCGCTATGCTTTCCACCAGGCGACTGGCTAGAGTAGCTAGCTAGCCCACTGAGTGGGGTCATCTGGACAAGACAGTGAGCTGAACTTTTTTTTCAATGATTTTTCACTGGTATCCATGGCAGACATAAAATCCTGTCCTACGTGATCCACATATCTCATGCGATGGACAATAGGTCAATGGAAGGCTTGGGTCATCTGGACCCCATAAGTGAGCAAAAGGGTAAAGCTAATGTGGGCAAACCCAACTGGGGTCCACATTACATGCCCATTTTTAAACCACGTAGGGCCCATTTGGCCTTGCTGGCTGAGAAAATGCTCTATTTTGGTCAGATTTAAAAAATAAAACTCTGTAAATAAAAAAAATAATAATAACAAGACCCAGGCCGTGGTATTAGTGTTTTTGTACAAAGTGCAACAGATGAACGACAATGTACAGCTGATGCATGGCTGTGAATATATTCAAATCAAAATATCGACTAAGATTTACACAAATTGTGTTGCCACAAATTACACAAATTGCCGCAGACCCCTTGATCTCATTGAACGTGGACCTGCTGCTCCGTAACCATGGTGCGGTTGGAGCGTACAGGGAACAGTTCGCCCTGGTCGACAGTTGCTCCGGGAGTGGGGGCCCCTTTACTTTTTACGGATGGAAGAGAGGGTGCCGCCGGTGTAAAGCACACAGCGGGCAGAGCTCGCCCCTACTGGGGGAATCCTGGTTAGTTTCTTCTCCTCTGCTCAGTAATACACTTCAATTCAGCAGATTGGTGGTCTTGCAAAAAAACATGGAAATTGTGTGAAGTCTAAAGCTACCATTGACTTTGAATTGACTACAAGATCTGTCAGGAAGTGGTAGTGGGGAACCCAAAAGCAGGAGACCGGGCATGGTGACAGGAGCTTCAAACATTTAATAAATGAACCCAAACATGACAAATACCGAAAGAGTCCCAAACAGAGACAGAACAGAGTAGATGACCTCGCAAGGAAGAACTGAAAACCAGACACTTAAATAGACTGGGGGTAATTGACTGAAATTAAGACAGCTGTGAATCATGATAATCGTGAAACTGATGAGACTGAGGAACAATTCAAAGCAGAACATGACCAAAACCCATAGCGTAACTGACAAAAACCAAACCAAAATCCACAATCCTCAAAGTACCCCTCCCCAAAAGGGAAGAGCCCAGATGCCCAAAAACAAAACACCTGGCAGGAGGGGACATGGAGAAACAAGACAAAAACAAGTCCAGAAAACATTCAGGGGTCATTCAGCTAGACAGATGTGAGTGGTATCAGTACTTTCACTATCACTAACTTTTACTTTTCTGAGAGTAAACTAATCAGATCTTCCTGCAATGTTTTCTAGAATCTCTCCTTTTTTAACTTACAGAAATAATTTACTTGTAAGTATGGCGTTCAACTTTGCATTTGCAATAAGCTTCCCCCAAATGACCTCACTACAAACAGTAACTCTCACATCTCCCAGTGTATGTATGCATTTTGAGTTAAAATCAATCACTTTATGTTTTATCTTTGACTCTTTCTAGTAGTCAGTGTTAAAAACAAATATCAAAGCAACTTCTTGTTCTGTTAACCATCCTTTATAGTATTTGGCAACACAAATCTCTGATTTTGATTCAGACTCAACAGTGAACAGCTCACTTTTGAAAACTGCCTCCGGTGGTCTTTTGGGGAACTGCAATATTGAAATACTTCCAAGTTTTCAGAATGATGGGGGTCAACTTTTAATAGACAGGATTTGCAGAAAAGTTTGACACCTTTTTGTGGTTCAGTTTTCTTTCCCACAAAAAAGACCAAACCGCCTGAAAAGGTTCAAACTGCTGCTTGTTAGAGGGCGGCATCACCCGAAACCAGATCCAATCAGGAAGGAAAGAAACGGACTGAAAAATCATTTGACGGTTTTGTTCTGTTAAGTGCCTCTGCCTCCTTTGGAAATCATCATTGGAGGTGAGACACTTATGTTACTGTAAATTTACAAAATTTCTGCACCTTCAAATTAACTCTTTGGTCTGTTTTTCTTTTCCTTCTCCATTTAAGCCATTTTACTTTATTTTTTTTTTACCAAAAATAAAAAAAAAAGCAACACAACTCACTGATAAGAAATTTTATTTAAAGAATATAGCAAGCAGTGAACAACTCGGAACAAAAAATAAATACACTTTAATGCACACTTAAAAGGCTTATATCATTCAAAACCCTTTTTTGGGAGTCATAGAGAGTCATAATGTCATTTTCTAATGATAAACAACCCCAAAGTGGTGTTTTGCTTAATTAACACATCTCTGAACACCAGCTCCTCGCAGTCCACAAAAACGAGCAGATTCTCACAATGTGACGTAAACAGTTGAGAACAGCCTCTTACAGGAAGATTCTGCATTGAAAGCACCACCCCCCGGCTCACACACACACACCCACACCCCCCCACACACACACACACACTTTCTACGCGGAGCTAATGGTGCAAAACACTTTCATTTTATACAAATAAAATGCACTTCCATCTTTAGAAAGTTCTGCCCTTGTTCGTTTTTGTGGGAGAAACGCACACATGTTGCCGAGGCCGGCTCTAGGACGACGTCATGTGAAGTGATGTAGGGGCAAAAATAAAACAAGGTTTTTTTTCTTGTCTCTCCTCTTTTCCTGTCATAAAGACATGTGAACTTGTGCTGTTTACTGAATATACTAATGTAATGTACTCTTCATGACAGGAACAAATAAACAAAAAGAAAATGAAGTCAACATAAAGCCTATCTCACTTTTAAAGTGGAATTCAGACCAAGGCTGAATCCGAATTCTTCCCCTACACCAGGGGTGGTCAACCTTTAACAGTAAAGAGCTATTAGGGCTCGTTTTCTACTGATCAAAACCTAGAAGGAGCAGTATAGTCTTACTTTAGCCTTTAAAAAATGTGGATTTGCAGTCATGACCTCCTGTTTTTTAATAATAGATATGAATCATGTCTATTGTAGGCACAAACAAAAGCAAAAATATGAAAAGAACTTAGCAAAATGTGATTTCTTTTTCTTTCTTTTTTTTCAAACTAATTTTAAAAATATAAGACGCTCTGTGCCAAACGGGATCATCCCAGTGTAGTTTTTGGGCAGATTGTAACCATTGTTGTTTAGTATAAGACAATATTTGCCTTTAACTGATAAAAGATCAAATTTTTTACCAAAGGTTTGCATATAAAATCTGTTCATTCTGGAGGTAGAGTTGAGCAAACAAGACGTCTTCAGGTCAACAGGATGTAAAAACCTACATAGTTTATCATCTATGTGAACCTCAGACATTAATTTATACATTTAACTCATCTAAATTAAATAAATGCTAATTAAATAATTCTTACTTTAACATTTATTTTTCTTTTCTTTTTGTTATTTTTCCCCTCTTTGTCCTCAGGAGTCTTACACTGCTGGGTTTTGTTATTTTAGTTTGGATCTTGGTAGTCTTAGTTTACAGGCTTTGTTTATTTGTTTTCTTTAGGTAGTTTTGGTTAGGCAGACATTATCAGGAGCTGCTGACTCTAATGGTTCACATGTCTGGGTCAACAGTCTCCATGACTTATTTTATGTTTAGCAAAAGAGCCACAATGGAGAGATGAAAAAACCACACCTGGATCTGGAACTGGAGGTTGCAGACCTCTGCCCTACATGTACAGATTCTCCCTATCCCTACATTTATCCGTCCAAGTGGAGAGACATGGTAAAAAATAATGTTTTCAAATCCAGACATTACTAACACTCAATGACGTCATCAATAGTCACCGGTCATCTATGGTCAAGTAAACAGATATCTCTTGGTAATTTTGTCACAGAAGAGATTGTATTTATAACTTTGTCATAAAGAATTAGTCTTAATCCTTGATATTCACAGAGCTGCTTTTTCAGTCGGAGGTCCAAATGCTGCATGAACATGCCTGAAGGAGGATTTTCTCTGCTGTTGATTCTTGTTGATGTCTCTGTGGCAAACCTTGTGGAAAGAAAGGCGTTTATCTCCTCATGCTGCTCTAAATGCAGTAACTCTAATGCTTCTTTGACTCCCACACCAGAGTGGACATCTTGCTGTGAAATTAATGATTCAGCACTCACACATCAAACTGAGAGGCAGGAGAGAACATTGGAATATTTGATTTCCCTTCATGCAACTGAGCATACATAACACCTTGGAAAATGTCCAATAAGTGATTTACTTTCTCATGGTTTAAACAGATATGAGCTTTACATAGTTCATAAGAGCAAAAGTCTTTCATTTTTGACAAACATGTGATTCAATCATTCAAGGTAGACAGGATTTATGTAGTAATGGGATACAAATTCAGATAATCCTCATCATATGGAACTTTAGGGATCAAACCATGTGTTCAGTGGATGTTTAGCACATCTGAATCCTTTCAGAATAATTCACAACTATTATAGTTTTACTTTATTGGACGCAAATATTCTCTATCTGGAGAATAAAAAAGATTGCATTATAAGGCTTCAGATATCTGTCACAGAACAGGCAGACGGCTGCTTCCAAGTGCAGCAGGTTTCTTAACACAACTAAAAGTCCACAAATCTAAATCAGGGTCAGGCAGGCAAAAGTCAGCAACGAGCATGGGAGCATCAGAGATCAGCCAGAGTGGTCAGAGTCCAGGCACGGGTCGGGGCAGGCGGCAACTAAGCAGAATCAAAGATGGATCAAGTGAACAGGGGATCAGGATCAAATGCTCAGTATGCAGGCCGAGTGGCACAAACAAGACTTTGCAATGCGTGAGCTTCTGAGCAGTGCTTAAGTGTCCTGTGGGTGATTAGCAAATGAGTGTCAGCAGCAGTATCTAGGAACGGGGCGCTGGGGCTGCTGGGAGATGAAGTCCATTCAGTACTCTGGAGATGGCTCCCGCCGGTGACCACAGGGGGAGACAGAGCGCTGACTCCTCACAATATCATGGAGCTTCAGGGATAGATGGATGGATTACAGTCTCTTATTGGTCCAAGAAGCGTGTTATACAGTCCACAGGTGTGTTTAAATAAATAAATGACCATTTTTAACCTGAATTTTACAAAAAAACAACAACAAAAAAACTTTTTCTTGTTATGGTTGCAGGAAAACAGAATCAAATTTAGACTTTTGTAATTGTTCCTCTATAGTTACACTATGGTTACGCTCTCTTTATGAAGAATGGAAGTACACACAATCATTTATACCTACTTCCATCACTGACAGAGTTTTATGTATGATGCAGAAACATCAACCCTATTTTTTCATTTAAAATTTTTATCGAGATTAGCCACTTATTTAAATTAAGCAAACCATGTTTGCTTCAACTGAAAATACCAGGACAAACATCTTGATATCATCTATTACTGAATGTGCATTAAATCAGAATAATCATGGAGAAACAACTATAGGAGAGATGCTTGGTGGCAGAAACCGAAATATTCCATAAATTAACTAGAATATGACCAAAACCCATGGAGAAAACAACGGACTGACCAAAGAGTAAGGCAGACTTTCATGAATCTAGCAACAAGTGAAGGATCTAACCTGATTGGTTTGACAGTTTCATGCAACAACAAAAAAAAAAAGCAGCGTAGAGCTGTGAGAGACGCTGACAGTTGGAATGATCTATAATGATTTTTTTTACAAATTTATAGATAAAGAAAAAAAACAATTCCCTGTGATTTAGATACTTCTTTTAAAATAATTATTAGGCCTTCACGGAAGGCCCTGATGGTATACTGATATTTTTTGGTTCTATGATTGTATGTATTGTATGATCTTGGCCCCCACCACAAATCCCAGAATGTAGCCAAGAAAAGAAGTGGTAAGTGATTTGCACACAATTAGCTCAAAGCATTGCAAAAACAAAACAAAAAAGGAATGCATTAGTGTCTGTGTTGCTGTTGGAAAAGCTTTGAGCAGATCTGTGCATAATTTGGCAAAAAAAAAAATCCAGTTAAATTTCAATCCAAGCAGCTAATCCTCCTTTCAGGCCGGTGTGGCGCATCATTATTCAGTAAAGAGGAATATTTACCAAAGCAAGCCACAGTAAATCCTTGGCTCGGGGCGGCAGCACCAGGTTTGTCACCATATGGCGTGAGCATGCAACCCTCCAGTCATCCACCTAAACCGCGGTTTTGAGCTTTAAAACACAAGACAGAGTTTACTGATTAACATTTTCTGAAAAATTAGGCCTCAGCATTATGTAGAAAATCTGTTTCTCCTAAATGATTCATGCACACCAATATGTTAAGACTGGGAATGATACTTCTGATATTTATTTCATGCTATCACGCCCATGGAAACAAATAGAACTTTATGCTGAGGATGAAATATTAAAGTCAGATCTGTAAAATAAATAAGTGGAAAGACCAGTATACATATTTACAAGAGACATGGTGTGATAGTTGAAAATAAATGAGGACTCATCTAGCATACTTAGAAAATGATGTACAATGAGGCAAAAAGTGCTTTGGGATATTTTGCTGAAATTATTTATGAGAAGAAATAAATAATGTATTCACCCGAGCTTAAACTATTTATCTAAAATGAATGCACTGGTTTTGGTAGCTCAGCATTTGGTTTAAAGAGGATCTGAGGAATACACCAGTTGTGCAGTGAGAATCAGAAGAAAGTCAATAAGGTGTTGAACACACACAAACCGCTGTGAAATCTTATTTACTCAGACCTCCTTTGACCTGGGCGCTTCTTCTGAAAAATAACACTTCTTGCAGTTTCTTTCTTTTTGGATTTTAATATTCTAAGACAACTTTAGAAGCGTTCAAACCCCCACTATTGAGCTAAATCTTATTTAAGTGTTGATGTTGGCTGGAATCTAAATGATGTCTAATCCGCTGAAATGCCAACAATTTCTAATAAGTGCTTCAAAAACGTTGCAGCAAAGTGAATCCATATTTACTGCATCTAATTAAAAATAATGTGAGCTGCAGATGAAGTGATCTAAGAGAGCATTTAACTGGTATAAATTGGAAAAAGCAAGACATTAGTGTGGATATACTGAGTCTTCAAACTTCTTACAAATAAAGCCGGTTTGAAGCATTTAACCCATTTTGCTTCACCGTACTTCACATATCAAAAGGCTGTTTTTGAAAAGTGCTCACTTTTATAACTGGAGGGTACACTTTGTACGCTTTTTACCCTCACCCCCTTCCCTGGCCTGCCACCCCTCCACTCTTCATTTCTGAAGAAAGCTAGGTGTTAACACTACAGAAGCAAGAGGAGCAAGAAAAAATCCTGCAGCTACCCTGTGGGTATCTTTCAAATTAATCGTCTGGCTGGTCTGTCTTATGTGCAGTTTTGAAACATTAACAAGACCTTTGAGAGCAGAGGAGAAGGAGAGAGCGGGGGGAAGAGAGCACGACATGGCATGATGCTCTTTAATGTTTTATTGAACAGATACAAATTATTTTGGCCCTGGCCTTCACTGTTTGCTGTAAGTCAGAGAGAAAGCACGTCAGGGTATGCCATGGGCGCTGAGAGGGGACCAAAGAGGTGTGCATGATTGAGGGTCCAAGGCTTAAAGCCACATTTGTTGATTTATTTATTTTGTTTTGCAGTAAAGAAGTACAATGATTCTTGGAAAAAGAAAGAAAGACATGGAATGGAAAGATAGCGGCATGGACACATCTCAATATTGAATAGCATGTCCAAATGACCTGCTCAAGACGTGCGTTTCCTCTTTCCATGATGGAAGATATTTTATTATCATTAGCCATGATGACTTCATCATAACTCAATATTTGATCAGTTCTTGAATGGATTGTTTTAGAGGTTTTCTAGATGTAGAGGTCATCTCTTTATAATAAAGAAACATACTTAAAATAACTAAATGAATAAAACAGTAAACTGACCTCGTTATTTCAGATTTTTAGTTATTAGATTATAAATATACATAATTTGCTACATATGAGTTGCAAATATTGCTTCATATTTGCAGTACATATATGGTTGATAACAACTATTAGTTAATGTATTAATAAACTTAAAAAATAAACAATTCCAAACTCTTTGTGTCACCTTAGTCAGGATTCATACTTCATAGTGATTTGAAATCATACCAAAGACTCTTTGGTCAGTGCCTCCCTGTTTGACACTCAGCACTAAGGGATCGGACTGTGGGGTGAAACCACCAAATGGTTCCTGAGCGTGGCTGTGTCTGCAGCTCACCGCTCCACCAGGGGATGGGTCAAATGTGGAGAACAAATTTCACACACCTAGGTGTGTGACAAATAGTGGGACTTTACTTTGAATTGTGAAGTTTAACCATAAGTTATTACAAGTGATTAGAATATGCGATGGAGAAGATTAAAAGATGCCTTGCACAAGCTCAGTTCAGAGAATTGTTCTTTCCATATTCCAGGATTTCGAAGACGAGGCCATATTATAGTATTCTAAAAAACACGAGGGGTTGGACATTACTGTGTTCCCCCACTTATTCGTGTTTCTTTATTTGCTTTTTCACATATTTTCGCAGATTTTTTCCAGTTACGTGACTCGTCTGTTTCATCACTAAAACTCCGACAACTCAAGATGCTTGTATGAAATTTTGCTTCCAAAGGTGCTGCAGGAGCTGCAGAAATTTCCCAGGAGGGGAGCGCTGTTGAAGAGCACGCCAGCCCAGCCGCTACTTACACACAGGCACGCACACACTCACAGCGGGCCTGCATGGAGAAATGGCATCAGCTATTATTATCCAGAGCAAGTGTTTATTATGGACGAAATCAGCATATTCTTGATAGAGATGACATCTTGAACTTGTTTGATGAAGGGGAAGCATGTGCTTTTAAGGCTTAGAGAGAAAGAGTGACAATCCTCATGAAAAGTTTGCAATCTATTGTTCTGGATAAAGAAAAGAAAAGAAAAGAAAAGAAAAACTCCATGTTGAGCAATACTCCAATGTTCCTAGCTAACAAAATTTAGAAATTCTAGATTCTAATATTCAACTATGCATGTAGATTTTAAAAAGTTGATAAAATATTACTTTTCTAAGGCAAATTTGATTTAATGCATATACAGTATATATATACATCATAAGTGTATCATCTATTCACAGTAGTTTTTTTCTTTAATAAATCTTTTTTTGACTATTATTATAAAAAAAGTCAAAATCTAGATTAACTAGCAGATGAAAATGGGCGAAAGAACAGAAATAATCAGTATTTTAAAACTTTTATTTTTCTTTTACTTGTGTGCATATGTTAAATAAAGTATATACAGCTTCTGTTTTCTTTTCTTAGATAATTTAAACTTAAAATAAATTGAGGTTACCTGATTCTAGCACATTTTTTATGACTCTCATTGACTAAAAACTACAATTAAGGTAGCACTGAAACACAAAGAGCTTCCTGCTGCTTCTGTTGTTGAGACCTTATGTTCCAATAAAGCCAAATTAGCAGTAATGATACAAGACCAGTGATTCATTTTAATATTCTGAATAAAATATGAAAGATTAAAAAGTAAAGTAATTCTCTTCAAAGGTCTTTATGGGGGTTCTTTAGTATCATGGCCCCCAGGCAACCGTCTACCTTTGGCTGATGACTGAGTCTGCCTCTGGCAACAATTTCAACATTCACTCACTAATGTCCAACTCTCACTACAGCAAATTTACTAACCATTTTGGGCTCAGTGGGGGTTGGAAGGAGAGCAGCTCACAACATGTTTATAAGAATTGAAGGTATAACCCTTTTAAATAAAAAAAATAGTTTTCAGATAAATACATTACAAATAAAGACAATACAATGATAAATAAAATGCTGAAAGATACAGATTTGTTTTAAAGGATAGATTTGCACAGCTTTAGTGTTTTTCTATTTAAAAACCCACTCCAATCATTTTTTGATCTATCTTCAAAGTGTTCCCAGTTTATATATATATATATATAACCTGTGTTGAAAGGACACATTTCTGCATAGTTGTTCATAAGAAACTCACGTCTGAGTTGTGGGAGGGAATGTTGGGACAAAGTAAGCACCCCTGTTGCTGAGAGCTCTCTGTTTACTCGTTCCCGCTAGCTTCTAGCTTGCAGACCCTCAAATTCACAACCAAGCTTTAGCATCAAAAAATGACGAGCAATATCAGAGCTATCCACCTGCTCAGCTATGAGTCAAATTCCAGATTCGTCCGTGTTGATAAACGAAGAACGTGCTCATATTGAAGCTACCCTTTGAGTCAGTGGAGAGTGTGTTTGTGATAAAGTAGGTTTACTTAAAACCTTCAGATCTTTCACATGTAATTTGTTAAGTTATGTGACTGTAACTGTAATTACAGCATTCACACTATAGTGATTCTCCTGATTGGTCAAAATTAAACGTTAAAAAAAGGTTTTGGGCTAATTTGGAGTTTAGCAAACATTTAAGCATTATGCTAGGTGTTTGTTCAAAATTTGACTTTTTAAAGTTTTTTAGGAAAATTTGGAGTTTAGCTATAATGTTAGCAATATGCTAGCTGTTTTATCAAACTTAGACTTTTATTAAAATTTTTTAGGCAAATTTGGAAATTAGCTAATATTTTAACGTTATGCTACCTGTTGTCAAAATTAGACTTTTTTTTTCTTTTTACATTTTTTGGTTAATTTGGAGTCAAGATGATAATTTAGCATTATGCTATCTCAAGGGTAGGGAACCAGCCACCTTCCTGCATGTTTTCCAATATACCCTGCTCTGGCATGTTCTTATTGGCTGGACACACCTGAACCAGGTAATTGTTTGAGTCTCTACTCATGACTGATTACCTGGTTCAGGTATATCCAGCTAATAAGAACATGCCAGAGCAGGATATATTGGAAAACATGCAGAAGGTGGCTCTGGAGGACCAGGGTTCCCTACCCCTGTGCTAGCTGTTTTGTCAAAATATAATTTTTTTCGTTTGTTTTTAGGCAAATTTGGAGTTTAGCTAAAATTTAGCAACATGCAAGCTGTTTTATCAAAACTGGACTTTTTAAATTTCTTAAGACAAATTTGGAGTTTAGCTAATATTTTAGAATTATGCTAGCTGTTTTGGCAAAATTAGTTTTTTTTTTTTTCAAGTTTTTTGGCTAATTTGGGATTTAGCTAATATTTTGGCAAGGTTTCAGGTTCAGTGTTTTCAGCCATCAGCTCTGGCATTTTCAGCGGCCACATTCAGCTTACAGCATTCACATTATTGCAGGTAATGCTATAAATCAGTTAAAAGTTATTTTGTGGAGAAAATGAGACAATGTTTCTGTTACGGATATCAATTTCTATTGCCGACATAAACTTCAGTTTACTGTTCATGGTGTCCGTGTGTACTCGCTGACCAGAGTGTCTGTTGTGGATGAAGAGATTCCAGCAAAATGCATACAATTTCCCCAACATGGTGTATTTTCTACATCTCTTTCCAACAGTATGTTTTCATCTGCTCCTGATTCACAACAATTTGAATAAAGAAATGCCATTTTGATTAGAATTTTCTTCATATGTCTTCTATTATGAATAAAAATACAACAAGAACATGTTAAAAACACCAAAAACACAACTTTCATTGAAGTGGGTCTTTAATAAAACATGGAAAGGCAGAAAAAAGAAAAGTCTGGGTTATGGTGCTTGAAAAAGCTTAGTTGATTCATTGCTTCTGAGTTACATATTTACATTTATTTTCCAAATTCGCCCTGCAGTAAAATGAGGGTAAAATGAGGTCAAAATGTTGGAAACATTTCTTTTCACATCGGTGAGCATGAACCAGACTTTGGGCCAGATGTTGCATTTTGGGTCCGATGATAATCCACAACAGGCTGAGCAAACCAGCAGGTTTTACCGCACGCAGACCAAATCGACAAGAGCTTCACCAAAATGTGGAATCACAAAAACAAAGTCAGACATCTAATTTCTGAGGAGCCCAACGTCCACGTGTGACCTGCGTTTCCTGCTGATGCAGGCGGCTGAGGTAAAGTGACAGCAGCTCATCTGATAAAGCTCTCTTTAAAGGAGATGACAACAAAGAGAATCGGTGCCTACATTTCTCCTCAGAGTACAGTCACTATTTATGCATGATTAACAGACCTGCTCATTCAATTAGTGTGACGAGACGCGTTATTTTCCCTCCACTGGATGGTTTCAAACGTGCTAATGATGTATTTACATTGTTAATTCAAGATGCGTTATCGTGTTCGGCGTAAGAAAGACTGGTTCAGGATTGGGAGCAGTCTGTTTTCATTACTGCTGTTAGAATGAGCCGTTGCTCAACACGGCGATGAAGCTGCTAATGCATGCAGTGATGAAGATGAGCAGGTCCACGTGTGTCCAGCCTGTGTCAGCTTACATGTGCGCTCGTGTTAGCGCCGTTAACATTGAGCGGGGTTGTTAACATGACACATTCTGTTAACCGATGTCTTCCTCAACCTGCAATGCTCCAAAGACTTCACACACAAATTATTTATCACAAAGTACAGCCTGACAATCCGGTGTTTGCTCTGCAGTGTGGAAGACAGACTGAACCCTGATTTAACGGATCAAGACTTTTAACAAATCACCAAAAGTTTGTCAATAACAGGAAATGTTTGAAGTTATTACTGCACCAAGACTAAGAACAGTGTTAAATGTTCATAATGTGATGTATTTATTTGGATTTATTTTTATCTTTTGTGTTACGTTAATTTTCCTTCCTACCTTGACTGATTTGTTCTTGAGAGCTGCTCTAATCACTCATGGACTGACGCTCTTTGTCCAATAATAGCAGTGGCGGGCCGTGCATTTCACACCTAGGCCTTCAGTAGTGCTCCATCTGAATCAACCCAACCCTCAATAACTATTTTATGGCTATAAAACTTCTAGTGCAGGTACAACTGCGACACACATAAAAAAGCATAAAAAAATAACCTGATAAAATTGCAATAATATTTAGGCATATAGCAAAATTTTACTCACCAAAAATCCGGATTATTTGTACACAAAATCCATCCTTTCTATCCTCAAGAAGATTTCAATCACTCTGTCGTGCAGAATCCGTGCGTTTCGCAGATGGAAAGTGTTCCGTGGCTGTGATAAGCTGGAAAAAGCTGCATGCGGGAAATGTTCTGGTATTCCTGAAGCCTCTCGTGGTCCAGGAGGGAGACAAACATCAGTTTTTGTGATCGATCATGGTCTGTGTCTGGAAAATAATATTTGCGCGAGGATTTTGCGCTGCACGCGCCCGCGGTGCGTTCAGGAGCCTCGTAGATTTCAGCTTCACTCCCGCTCAATGGAGTCACGGAACTCCTTTACCCGTGCCAGACAAAACTGTGCCACAACTTTACCCAGACATTCATTTTCCACCAAAAATCAGACGATGAGACGCTTTCCACTGGTAACATCTTCAAACCTGACACGCCGCTCCTCGGCACCTGTGTCCGTCACATAACGCAGAACCAGAGCGAGCTGCGAGCTATCCAATCAAAGCTCGTGAAAATGATGACGTTTCCGTGCGCCTGCTAGCTGGCCTTGGTTTCGCCTACTCCAAATCTGATTGGTTGAAGCAACAGTTTGGTCGACAATTATTTTATGCTACAGGGCCCGCAGAACTGATTGTGAAGGCCTCCGGGCAGATTTCTTTGACCCTAGCAACAAATGGTGCTGCAATGTGATTGGTTAATGCTTAAATAGGAAAATACACGTCTGGAAGCAGCGCAACCAGGGAGACAGCAATGAAAGGACGAAGACAGAGCATTTGGAATTATAGAATACGTATTCACGGAAATAAATAATAATTAATATCAGTCTGTGATTCAGATATTTTTAGGCCAGCAGAGAAGGCCTTGCAGGCCCTGACGGCCCGCCACTGATTAATAGCAACTCCTATCAGAAAACGTGAAGAATATCATTAGAAAACTTGCAAATAGTATTTAAAGTATATTAAAAAAGACCCGCTCTAATAAAAATCATGTTTTCAACATGTTCGTGTGGCATTTCCTTGTGCCGGAGGACATATATAAAGAAAATTCAGCTTTTTTTGAAAGCTTTTTCAGCCTAGACATTGATGTTCATGTTTAGTTTTGATCTTTTTGGGGATTTACTAGTGCTGCCACAAACGATTATTTTAATTGTCGACTAATCACCGATTATTTTTTCCGATTAGTCGCCTAATCGGGTCATGTGCAAACTGCATGTGAAGCACACATCTTGACCATTATTAGCTTTAAACTAACTAAAAACTAGATATATAGAATTACCAGCGATAATTCTAGTGTGAATGCTGTAAGCTGAATTTGGTTGCTGAAGATGCTGAAATTGATAGCTGAAAACACTGAAGCTGATAGTCAGCTAAAATATTAGTAGAATGCCCAATTAGCCTAAAAAACGGAAGAAAAAAAATCTAAATGATCCAAAATACCTAGCATGTAGAGGAAATATTAGCTAAACTCCAAATTAGCCTAAATAACCCTAATAAATGCCAAAATAGTCCAAAAAGCTAGCAGAATGACATAACTTTGAACTTTACCGCACTCTATATACTTTATGACTCCATATAATATAAAGTAACAACTAATCAACTATTAAATTAGTCGTAGACTATTTTAATAGTAGATTAGTCGTCGATTAGTCGCCTAATCATGACAGCCCTAGGATTTACTCATTTTGAGCTGATTGTTTTGTTTTTGGTCAATACAATCAATTGGTTATTTTACTCGGCTGTTGCGTTTTTTTATTAACACACTGGGCTCCTATGACGGACGTCTCTTCTATAGTCAGTACACGTAGTCCTAAACATGTGTTACAAACTCTATGGGTTAGGAATGGGATGGCACTAAAGTTCATATGTGAGTCAAAGCAGGTGAAATTTTGGTAATATAATGTGTAATACCAATTGTGCGTATATAGTACGTGTGTATGTCAAACCAGCTTTAGAGACAGCTTTCAATTGGAGACCAGCATTTATTCTATCTCAGACAGAATCATGATGGCTAATGGGTTTATTTTCCAGTCAAATTTGATCAAGAAATGTGGACAACACCAGATGAACATTTTAGGATTCATTGAAATGATGAGAACATTGTCTTATGTTCTGATTAGCACTAGTTGTGAACGTTTTTGTTCTCCGTGAATCTCCGTATCAAAAATCCTTTTTTGCTTTCATGGAGATCATTTTCCTGGAGACACGCGCAGCTTTCAGTCTTTGCTCAGTAATCCATGGTCAAACCGGTTCTAATTTGTTCCTCGCTTTCTTTGCATCTCCTCCACGCAATCATTAGCTTGTTTCTGCAGCCGTCTTCTAAATATCATCCATCTGATTGCGCCATTCTCAGATACTTTTAGGATCCACCCTGACGTGTTGTGCAGATTCCTCATCAGAATGTTCTTTGGCGTATGCCACTGCACGAAGTTTAAATGCTAAATCCAGTGAGCGCTTCTTCTCCATCACTACACAACACAAATATTAACAATGATGAACATGTTAGCCCCAGCGTTTATGGTAGATTGGTAAAAAATTAGAGATGGGTCACAGTTGAAAGATATATAGTACATGCATCCGCTGACTGTGAGTTGAAAGTTAAACCAGCTTGAACTTTAACCAATCAGGGACTTAGATTTGATAGTGACATACAGCGTCCCTTTGATTCGCCAGGTTTGGTCACACTTTAAGTCATGGAAGCACCATCCGTGATCATGGAGCAGAAGCTGGAATTGTATGACACCAAGTCTTTCATGTGTCCGAGCAGAACTGTAAAATAAAAAACCTGGATCAACATTCACCAGGTTTGCACCGTTTCAACATTTTTCACCAAACGCCTTTTTGTACACGGCAGCAAGAAGAAGCCCCTACCTGCCTGCCCAGTGTGAACATTATGCTGAACCGTGAACAGTGAATCTGGATTTCTTTAGCATGTCTGATATGATGAACAGCGAGAGAAAACTGTGGTTTAAGAAAATAGAAAATAGTGTTTCATTTTCAGCTTCCCACTGGGTCACTTGCCAGATTCAGTACTTTTAAAACGTATTCATTAAACTTGTCTGTGTGTTTTTTTTTGTTTGGTTTATATATGTATATATATGGCAGTTTTGGTTTCTAGTTTTGGTTTCAAAACAAAAAGATGAGATACTTAACAATCACACACTAACAAAATAAAAAGTAAAAATTTGTTAATTCCTTTTCATTTATTTTGCAACCAGTCTCAGTGTTTTGTCTTTAAGTTTTTTTTAAAGTTTCTTGCAAAGTTTTTGAATCTCTATGTTCTACTTTTAAAATGCCAATAGAATTACGAAAATAATTCTGTAAAATGTGATGAAGATGGAAAAATAGCTTTTGACAAACTTTTTTACATTTGATTTTTAAACACAATAATTGTACCATATTTAAAAAGCAGCAGCAGCAGCAGTTATGTCGTCTGTAGAAACACAAATGCTGTTGCTACAAAAATATTACAATATGATGACAGCAGATGTGAGAGCTAACAGATAATGCCAGGAGCTTCTTCATTACATCGACAGAAAAAGTTGCCTGTGTTTCAATGGAAACAAACATTGCTCTGGGCCTCTTTGTAAACAGCACACAGCTGCTATTTCGAGTGATGGGAGCTCCACCTTGTCACAACAATTCCCTTAAAGAGGAACAGTTTAATGTCAACAATATTTTCTCCATCTGCCTGCTCATGAAAACCTTCCAATCCACAGGGAAAATCTTTCTTGCACGGCAAAAGGAAAAGGCACAAAAGAGGAAGAGAACTGGTGACACGGAGCTCTGATTGCAGTCAAAGGCGCAGCATTAGCCTGCTGGAACGAGAGCTTTTGGCGGCACACATCCATCTGTTCGCGTTTTTTCAAAGAGATGTCATTTTAAAATTTCGATGCAATTTTTTACAAGGAAACCATTCAAGCTGTGCCAGCTGACTGATATGCATGACCACGTCTGCTGCTCCAGCAGGAGTTTGATTGGTTGTTAATCCGATCAGGTCAATTCCATTTCTATTATCAAACCAGATTAGATTATGAAGAAAAATGTATCGCAAATTATCCCAAACAACCCCAGATTTTGATTATTTGATCAAATAAATCACTCTTGTTAAGTATTTGCAATCCAGTCTACTGTATGTTAAATGTTGCTGGTGTCTGGGAGCAGCTGAGTGCCCCGAGGCTGGGATCAGGCCCGGGGCAAAGACTCCACCAACCACAGTGGAGAGAGACGCGAGCAAAGGTGAAGGTGGGACTGACAGAAAGGAGATGTAATCTGATTTTTTTTTCATCTTTTTCTTGGGAAAAGTGAAAACACAGTTTGGGAATAAGGGATGATCCCCCTTAACAGGAATATCAGCACTCCTGTGTCTGTATGATATCCAGACGGGACATGTGGAGAATAAAGTCAGGCGCCGCTATGACGTTTTACATCTTTTCTAGTCTTCACAGCAACACCGAAGAATAAACATGTTAACTGTGGGGTGCAAATACGAACGTTTACTAAAGTTTTTCATAAATAACTGGAATGTAAATTCAAATATTAATTCAAATATATGATTATACAGAATGTGCATTAACTAAAAGAGAGTTTAACCCATTAGAGTCACTGACGCTAACGCTAGGCCAGGCGTCTGCAACCTTTAACACTAAAAGAGCCATTTAGTCTTACAGACCAGAACCCAACGAGAGCCACAAAGTCCCACTTTATAGTTTAAAAATGCACAATATTTATGCTTTTTTGCCAATTAAGCAATTATTCATAAATTAAGTTTTTAAATAGTACAGTAATTAAATTACAACAGTGTCCACATTTTTATAAGTGTAACAGCTGTAACTTTTACTTTTGACAGCAGCACACACTAGTTCCTTTCAAAATAAAACTAATTCTGTGTTAAAAGGTCATCCTGCTGCAGCAGCTTTTCATATGCTGAAAAATGCAAGACGGTCAAGCATAATATTTTTTTTTTCCAAAAGGATTTGTGTGTTTTCCTTTTTAATCTAAAAAATAAACAACATTTTAGTAGACTGTTTAAAAACTCAACGCATTTAAAATAATCTAAGTTTTTTTAATGAAAACACACAACTTTTATATTTTCAATCATTTTAAGCCACATTTGTTCAAAACTTTAAACACTTTTGTGTAAAAATAAAAATGAAAAACTTTTAAGACTTTTTTTGACTAATTGTAATTTAAAAACACAAATTTAAACAACATATCTTCAGAATTTCTGACAGTTATTTAAACCTTTTTTGCTTAGTTGCTTGACAAAAATCTGAACGGAAATGACCAAACTTAACTAATTTCTAATTTATTCAATAATAAGCATTTTTCAGTTTCACTAAAGAGCCACAATAAATGGATAAAAGAGCCACATGTGACTCCAGAACCACAGGTTGCAGACCCCTGGTCCAGGTTCACACTGGATGCGGAAGCATTGTGGAGTGAGCACGCTCGGAGTCTGCTCTCTCCTGCAATTCACACCAGATGCACATCTTTCTGCAGCGGTCGACAGGCGCATCTGCTAGAGCTTTTTTTTTGTTTTTGCCATCATGGGCAAGTTCATAAGCTAAAATTATTACCCCATGTTTCTGCTTAGAAGAAGTAAGTAGTTAGTAGGCCTACACTTCTATAATTTATCTGTTGTTGAGACACAGAGAGAAGTGTGTGTGTGTTGTGATTATGTGATTATTTTCATCTCTTGATACAAAAACTTGATCGCATTTGTCAATCGCTGTGTTTGTTTGTGAAAACCTTGTTTTGAGAATAAACCAGATTTTTTTCATGTATCTTGACTTAACTTCCTCTCAGAATAGACATGTATCGCTCGCTGCTCGCGCACAAAATAGACCAGACGCTGTAACGATCCGCTGCACGGCGCGAGCCTTCTGTGGAAGATCACAGAACTCCGTGTCTGGTGTTAACCACACCATAGGTTAACAAGGATAGCAAATGGAAGCAGCCTCTGTTCCGCATTGCTTCCGTGTCGCTTCCACATCCAGTGTGAACCAGGAGTTGAACACAAAATCTTTAACATACTGTAACTTTTTAACCGCTAACACAATCAACGTAATTCCAGTAGATTTGGAAACAGAAAAGCTCTGCGCCTGATGTGAACCACACCAAAGGTCGACAAGGGCGGCAAATGGAAGCGGCCTCCATTCTGCGTCGCTTCCGCGTCCAGTATGAGCCAGGCGTTACACACAAAATCTTTAGCACCGCCGCGCCGCTTTTCTCTTTCAAAATCTGCTGGAATTACGTTAATCATGTTAACCATTGAAAAGTTACAGTAAATTAGAGAACATAAACACTGGCGCTCTGGAGTTAAAGGGTTCATTTTATTGCTTCCTTTGTACGTGATTCCATTTTGTGTTGTAAGAACAGAAACAGTTGTGTTGAAGTATGAAGTTTGACCTCTTTATTTCCACAGGATGTATGTAGGTTTAACCATGTGAGGGATGTTCTCGACCAAAGTTGTAGAAGTACCACTGTTGAACCTTAGAAATCACTCAAGATTCTACTTTGAAAATTATCAAAAACTGTACAGCAGTACTGAGAAAAATTATGATAAAAATTTAATCCCAGCACAAAATTCACTTTACTATATCCATGAAAAAAGAAAAAGCTGTTGAAGGCCAACCAAAAAAAAAAAGACTTTCTCTGCACCTGAGCTTTTACCTGATCACCAATGCGCTCCATCAAACAGTTTTTCTCCTTCTGGGTTTCTGCAGCAGCTAACAGTTGTGAAAGACTGAATCATCACTGACGTTAGGTCCGCCTCTCCTGTTTCAACTTTGAACTGTTGTTTTCCACACAAACCACCAGCTCTGGGTTTTCGCTTTAGCGGGCAGGCAGAACATTTTTCACTGCACTTGTTAGATGTTGGAGGTCTCTCCTATAAAAGTTGTTGGCTGAGGAGAATGTCAGCAACACAGGGAAGCACTGTAGGTGTATAAAATAATGAAATTGGTGAAAAAATTAGCACGAGGACACAACATGGCCAACTACTGAACTACATGGACTACATGCAACTACAACATGCAACATACAACTACATGGACAACCTACTGAAGACCTAAACCACGGTTATTTTAGGAACCAGCAGTTGGCAAAAGTTTTTACACTGGTTAAAAAACTATTGTTTGCATTACCATGCATCTTGAGATAAACTATATGATTATTTTTGAGTCTCAAAAACTCTGATTGCTGTTCATTCGTGTGAATTCAAATTTAATGTCCACATGTAGCGTTTTAAAACTTCAGTTAGATGCTGAAGGACGCTCATAAATAAACTAAATATCATCTCGTCTTCATTTTAAGTACTGCTAAATGAAATATCACGATATATTTCCAAATCGATTTTTCCCTACACCCCTATTATGGAGAGTTAATGAAATCTATAGAAATACTGATTAAATGTAAAGGACAATTGCTCCCTCACTAATGAAAAAATGTTTTTAACACTTAAGTAAACAAGAGTCTATTTAAAAAGCCCCTTTCACCAAGAAATATCACAGTAATGCTTCATAACACAATAGCGCTCATTAAAAAAACGCAGGAAATTCTACTTTTATTATTTTAATTTAGCCCTATTTGTTTTTGTAATCCCTTTAAAATGAAAAAAGTTCCTTTTGGTTCCATGTGATCAATAAAACATCTCAAGACTGACCACAAAAGCAGTCCTGTCTGCAGTTGCCTGCTCTGAGATGCACCCAGCGTGAGGCCTGCTCAGATATGAAAATATATGGAGAAATTTGCAGCATTTAATTGGAGTTTGTGCACATCTTTGTGTATGTGTCTGCATCTACGAGGCTGGCGCCTCATGAAATTAAAGTTAAATTCTTTCATCTGATATAAGATTTGAATAGTTGAGATTTAAATATTTAAAAGTCTTCTGCAGCATCACTTTGATCTCTGAAATGATTAATAGGCGTTTGTTATAGAAAATGCACTAAACGGATCAGCGAGAGCCAGCCCACTGTAATTGTGAGTTGTCTCACAGAGTGAGGGTAAATTACACATCTTAAAGTAACAGGGCAAACAGTTCGTTTGAATTCTGTCTCATTCTTTTATGTATAATGAGACAAGAGAACAGACAGTGACTTCAAAAAGCCCAATCTAATGTGGAGAAGATTTACTCCAGGAGAGAATGACACTTGGAAGGGAAGGGAGCTTTCATCGCTTACGATGATGATGAGGAGGAAGAGGAGGCTCTTTGTCTCCCGTCCCTGCCTTTTCTCAGCAGAGAGCTCAGCCAACACCCAGGAAAAGCAACAATGAAATGATGCTCGTGCTGAGAGCGGGGACGTTGATTATTTCATGTTGCCCACCCTCATAACTTCTTACTCTTTAACTACGGAAAAGAGATTCAAGTTTGGATATGAAGCCTGACATCGCAGCTCAATATCTCATCCATGCTTATTCAAGAGACTTCATATCACTTGAAGACATAGAGACGGTGGAAGGAAATGTCAATGCTCAGCGCAAGTTTATTAGCAGCAAAGTAGAGGAGAACATTTTTATATTTCACTCACTGAAATGTATTTTGTAAAGGTTTGCCAACTTTTTATTGACAGAAAAACTAATGTCCTGCAAGAAGCAGGTATTAGGACCTCTTTATTTTCACTGTTTTATTTCTAAAAATATAACAAAATTCAAAGAAAACAGAAGGTTTAAAGAGCAAGAACCTTAAAAACCTACAGAGACAGAAACAGCTCTAAGGTCCTGAAACAAAGATAAGCAGACATGAAAAATGCAAATAATCATGCAACAAAATGTTTTGTTTCCTTAAATATACAAAAAAAAGTGTGTAAAAGTAATGTGCTTAAAAAAAAAGTATGTTTGCATTTTATGAAAATTTCAGATACAGAAAACCATTAAACAATTATTATGTTTTTAATAAATGCATTTCAAAAACTGATAAGATGGGATCTTTTAGCATTTTCAGTCACATCACAGTGATATACCATAAATAATTCATATATAATATTTATCATTTGAGGACATTTTGATGAGACATTAAAATTTAAGAAACACTTTATTTTTGCTCTTCTTCAAAAGAGCAGGACATGAAAAGTTTATAATCCTAAAAAAGGATGAAAATCAGTTGAAAATATTTGATTGTTAATAATTAAACAGTTTTTACTTTAAAATAGTTTTAACTTTAAATATCAACTCTGGAGGTGGGACTGTTGGTGCAAACACTGTGGTGTTGAAACATTCAGCTCTCTTGTTTGTGACCATCTTTGTGGTTTTTGATTCGACCACTCTACCAAAGATCCTAGAACAGTTGTTGAGGCAGTTGAAGCTCTTTATTATTACTCATTATGTGTGTGGTTTTTTTGGGTTGTTTTTTTTTTTTTGCAATTATCATGTCGTTTTGGCATTTTTGGTAATTATAAACTCATTCAGACTTTGCTATTTTCTTTACGTTTGAATACATTTTAACATCTTAAAATAACTTTTTGTCTATCAGCATTCACAGATTCATCAGAAACATTACAAATGTTGCACTCTCCAGCCAAACTTTAGCTCAAACTCACCAGAGATTTGGTTTTGAATACATTTCAGTCTGATTCATGAAGAGAAAAGAGTCAAACCAACCAGCAGCACTGACCTTTCCCATGATCCGTCATCACAAAAACACACTTTTCATGCTACTTTTCCCAACCGGTTTCCAACTAAACGCATAAATGCACAATCTTTAGTGGAGCCCACGTGAGCCGAGCGTGCGCTGCTGTGCACAGGCGTGTGCGTTCATGCAGCACTCCTCCTAATGGCGGCCACAGGTCAGTGAAGATACATCTTCAGGATCTGTTGTCGGCGGCTGACAGGTGACCTACTCGACCATGAATTGCCTGTGTAACATTTCTGAGCGCCATGCCAACCACTGTTTGCAATTGTAGTGGCACAGAACACGTGAGCCACCTGCTCACCGACCACACTGATCAATGGAGATGATCTTTTCTCTTTTTTTGTGTCCGTGTGTGACACAACCCAAAGGAAGTGATATTGACATATGAGGCTGCAATCGATAGCAAGCAGTCAAGCCACCTGACTGAGCAAAACCCATAAACGTCGAGTGTTGAGGGTCGAGGATTGATTGATTGTTGGAACTGCAGATATTAACAGATAGTGTTCCTTTTATTCACTTTCACACCCAAACAGAGGGAAAAAAACAGTTTTTATATTTTAGTCAATCAAAAGTATAAAGATGAGAGACAGAAAGACCAGGCTGTGGTGTGTGAGTCCTGCTGACTGTTTAGTGTGTCTTTTGAATATCACCCTTCAGGAAGTAAAAGCCTCTGACGGCTATGATTTAGTCATTATACCTCTCAAAGGAAAGTAGATTTCCTCACTAATCAAACTGACTCTCTGTTTAATAAAGCATGAAAAAAGCTTTCCAATGGACGGTGTGCTGGAGCGGAAGCCATCTTCGCAGCGACGCTGGAAGATTAATCAACAGATTGAATGGCACTGACCTAAACTGAAAGCTTTAAAAGTGGAAGCTGCAAAGGCTCTTTTTCTATTTCAGGAGAAATTAAAAGATAGACAGATGTCTGTTTCTTTGAGAGCCGGAGAGGGAGCTGCCACCCCGCATGAGCGAGTGTCCCCGGCACTCACTGTCAGCGCGCTCGGTAAATGCTTTAAAAGACATTGGGGGGCTGACACCGTGCATATCAGACTGGGAAGTGGACGGGAGCGGGTGTGGCAGGCACTCGTTTTCAGGTTAGTCAGTGACGAGATCCGAGATGAAGTTGCGGCAATCGCTACAAGAAGGAAGCTCAAAACACAAGATAATTATGGAACTAATTGAGCCATGGAACGGTTATGCAACCCATGCAGAGAGAGAGAGAGAAAGCTGCTTCTCGCCTTTCTGCTTGTGCAGTGCAGCATGAGGGAGGTAAAGGGCAAATTTTCCAAAATAGAATCTGCCCTGTCTTTTTCTGCTCACTGCGTGAAAATAGTATTGATTAATGGTCATCGCCCCTTTTTTCGCGCAGAATGATGTAAAGACCCTGTCACTTACCATCACCTTCTCCCAGGATGTGTTCCATCAATCGCACAGCCGAAGCGGGCGAGCGCTGGCAGGTGGCACATATTTCACCTGCCCAGGCAAAATGGGCCAGCAAGTGGGACAAGGCGGGCAGACGAAAGTGACACATGCGAAGGTGACAGCTTTTCACACCTGGGAATAATGGTTTTGATAGGTGTCCTGCTTGTTTCACCGCTGTGGACTGGACGCGGACCAAAAATGTGTGATAATATACACAATTAGCTCATGGCACCAAAAGGACCCAGGGCCATCACAAGCCAGGGCAGATCTAAACTCTACCTTTCACCAGGAGGTGCGGCGATCAGCCTCAGCACAGACCCGAAACAATTCTGTGTTTTGACAGATCAGAGATACAATTATTGGAGCCTGAAGCAGCACTTGTCCACACACGCTCTGAATTGTTGTGCGATTCAGCCTCATTCTCCAAATTATCATCATCAAAACAGGCACATTTCTCGCATGTATGCTTTGTATAAGTCTGTGATATCCTTGTCTCTTCCTTGTCAGCTGATATTACCCACGTACAGTCACTTCAAAGTGTTTGCATAACTGTCTTTGCTTCTGTCTCCCTCGAGTTTTGTAAAGGAAGGCAATAAAGCCGTCAGCAGAGGAGCCACGCAAGCTATTTTTGTTTATTGGTGCGACCGTGACAGAGTCGAGGGTGTGGGACTTTTGATCATCTCCATGGTGCATTATCCATATTCAGCCGTTTGCATATTTTGTTGTTGCAGCTTGTCAGCACAGGACAAAGTAGCTCTGTGTAGTCTCAGAAGGACATCAGCTCTTCACAGCCTCATCCTCCGCAATGATCCACAGCAGTACGGCTGCTGGCCACCAGACTGAAGGAAGAGATCAATAAAATCAAGCAGCTAATAAGACGAGAAAAACAGCCGACGATGTTCAACATTCCAAACACGAGGTGGAAAAGAAACGTAGAAAACTCATACAACTGATTTTATACCTCAAGACTTAATGTTACTGAAAGCAAATGAAGCAAATTTAAGGAGTCATTTCTATTTAATGTACTGTTTCCTCACAGACCCAATAATCAGTTACTGTTGTACCAACCATATCAAGCTACAGTTCATCCCAAAGTGTTCACAGCACCTCACTTCTTCCATATTTTATTATGTTACAACCTTATTTCTGAATGGATTAAATCAGTTTTTAAAAATAAAAAACCTCAAAACTGATATGTACATAAATGTTCACAGCCATTGCTTTGAAGCTCCAAAGTGAGCTGAGGTCTATTCTAGGTCTGAGTTGATAAGATCAATTAATCAATTTGAATTGATTTAAGCTTAACAGATCAATAATCGATTCATAAAAAATATAAATTTATTTAGCATAAAGCTAAAGTCTGCTAACTTGATGCTAACATTTAATGGAATTTCCCATAGGACGGCTAATGCTACATTCATTGCTGACTAAATAATCTTTATAAACTCACAGGCATGAATTTAAGGAAATATTTTTAAAGTAACCATTTGTGGTCTAAAACATTGTTTTTAGCTCATACTTTCTTCTTCTGGAATGAGGTGTACTTCTATAGCGCAATCGCCACCTAGTGGTCAAACTGAAACGCTCTCCAGGAGAAGCAGAACAATGTTTACAATGTTAATGATCTGAACATTTTTGTTAGAACTTCTCCTTTTGAGAACTGCATCAAACTAATATAAATATATTCAAAACATATATTAGATTAACTATGTATTTCTAAAAAAAATGTGTAAATGTGTAAATTCAAAATTGAATTGAATTCAAGAATCGAAAGAAAAAGAACATAACGTAACATGACAACACATCGCTGAGCCCGACTGCAGCGCCAAAGGAAACAGATATAAATGGCGATCGTCATGATAGGTTAATGAAAGCATCAGTTCAGAGAGAAAGTTCGCCTCTTATTACTTGTTTTTTCTAGAAGATGAAGTAAACCTTTCATTAAAGCAGCTTGCACAGTGATTTAGAGCGTTTTGGCTAAGTGATCAAAACTACTATATTTTTTTTTTTTTTTTTTTAGGTGTGCAGGTTTGTTTCTTACACAAATTACACTTTTGGGTTAACACTTGATAAATTAGAAAATTTTAGACCATAAAAATGAAGGAAACATTTTCTCTCTTTCCTATTTTTGTTCAAAAGCTGCATATGTAAAATGCACCTAGAAAAACCTTTCAATTATTATGATTAATCTGATTCATTGTTTTTATCAATTGAGAGCATTAATAACAATAAATGTTGTAAATGTACAGTTTTATGTGTGATTTCATATTGTCATTATTTGCAGATAATAATTGGTGGTCAAATACTGTACCCAAAAAAAGCGATTAATCGCGATTAATTCTTTTTTCCAGTTCGCGATTAGTTAGTTATTTTTTTAATCAATTCTCAGCCCTAAAATAAGAGCAATTTTTGCTACTTTTACGTCTGTGCCTCAAAGCTAAAAAAAAAAATATAACTGGAGCACACGTTACAGTTTTCTGGACATTAACATTTAGATGGACAGTAACTACATGTTGGTAACAGATCACAATCCTAAACTCTACATGACATTTTGTCTTATTGTTCTGGATCTCCTGGGATGTCCAGGCAGCAGGAGGAGTGTCGAGGCTTTACTGCAGGGATGGATTAAAGACAGCAGATCCATCCTTCTGTTTCTCCGATTCTCCTCAATCCAAGTTGGGTAATTAAATAAATCAAGCTTGGGTTATTTCTTTCGAGTTTCATTTCTCGTATTCCCTTTCGTGATGTAGTGCATGTGGACAGAGGTCAACACCTGTAGGCAGGCTGAGCGGGTTTCCTGCTCCGCTGCGAAGGCGCTGCTCAAGTGATGCAGCGGCTGCAGGAGTTCAGAGGTCAGGGTGAAAAGGTAGAGCCATCAGAGATGAGCTGGGTCAAGCTCTTTAAGTCAATACAGCTCACCCTGTCTGACAGCTGCAGTAACACCTTCCTGATCCTCAAGGCCAGCGGACAAAGGGAGGCAGGGGGGCTGCACTTCATCACTGCAGAATGGCTGGAGGGGTGGAGGCATGTGTCCGAGGGCCCCTGTGGAGGGATTCAAATGAAGCGCTCACTGCTGTTGACCTAGCCACAGGCCATGTATGTCACCAGCACAGCCATCAATACCACCATGTTACCATATTTGCACTTCAAAAAAAAAAGTCAACTGCATCTGAAAGCAGCTTCAGACGAACTTGGAGATTGTTTGAATTATCTTTTGGACTTTCATGAAGATGTACATTCATTTTAGGTCTTCAATCTTTTTTCAATGGCAGAAAGAGAAGATTGGATAATAATTCTGGGTTTATAAACACTTGAGCCAAACTCAAACATGAAGATAAACGTGATCTCAGAGTTCATTTTTCTAGACACTAAGATGAAAATTTGAATTAACATCAAAGCCATGTGACACGTGTACAATTTGCACATATTGTATGAATGGAAATTGGTCATACGTGGATATACTTGGAAAAAGTGAGAAAAGTTGTGATCTTTTATGTGAATTTTCACAAATTAGCCTCCAGCTAAGAAACACTTCTTTTGACAGGCGGCTAGCAGCGAATTCACCATGCAGCAAAAGACATGCAAATTTGTTGCGCGAATCGCGTTTGCTGTGAAAGTACCTTTATGTGCTTCCATCTTTGAAAAAGTTCAGATGTTGTATGTTTTAGTGGGAGAAACTCAGATACGCTGCAGAATCCCGCTCTAGGATGATGTCATGAAAGGGGCAGGACCCACGAGGGGGAAAGGCGGAGCCTCAGAGATCGAGTGTTTACTTCCGGTGAGGAAAAGAGCTCACAAAATTAACTCATATTTGATTCAAAAATTGTTTCTCTAGTGTTCCAAAGGTAATATATTAAATGAATATAGTTACTCTGAAAGGCTTAATAAAAGTATGAAATAGGCCTTCTAAACAGGTATATAGCAGCTCCAGGTTAGCATTCTTTCTAGAACCAAATAGTTGGAAGAAACGGTTTGTGTTTTGATTGGAAAGTTGCTTTATGAGGAATACATTGTTTGAGCATTGTGGCTTTGAGTGTAAGTAGAAATCTTGTTGTAGCTAGATCTAGGAAACATTCAAAACTGAGATAAAAGAGGTGAAAAAGTAGTTTCATCGACCGATAATTCTTAGCAAACCTTCAGGATCACTTTTCATTGAAAAAAATGACAGAATGATAAAATATGTTTTAGTTCAATCCGGACTCATGCAGTGAGATAAATACTCTATGAATCAGAAGATGTTTTCAGTAAACACTGAACTTATTTTAAAAAGAATGTTTGAATTGTGTATTATAATAATTTGTTGTATTGACCCATGCTATACTAAACAAGGCCTTGTGTATTGGAGAAATCTGACCTCCTGGTATGAGGTCAACTATACCACAACTTCTCAAGCTCGTCAAATGTTCTTTATCAATATTTTAGCACATGAAGTGTTACCCTTAGTAAACACATCTTCTGAAAAGTAAATGATAAGTGGGCATTGTCACAGGGGATTGGCTGTCTAGGGCACTGTCAAGGCCTTCCCTCAAACACCGCATCAATTCCATCTTTGAAGGGACCAACAGAACCCAGCAAAAGCTCTTGTTGAGGATTTTCTAAGCTAAACAATGCCCTGGGCATTTTGTATTCTCCTGAGAACTGTTGGCCAAAGTAAGATATGCTTCATTTCCCACAGCACTGAACATTGAGCAGCATAGTCAGAAGTCCGTGTACACAAGGGTATTGATTTTTTTCATCTCAAGAGTCAAACTGTGGCAGATTGTAGGGCCATCAGAAAGGCAGAAATTAGCATTCATTTAGACTCTGAGGGAAGAAAATACAAAGATGGGCACGAAACATGTTTTGTGTTACACTGTGGCTCATTAAGCAAGTGAACAGATTGAGAACTGTGTTTTATTAAACTGTGGAGATGACTGCATAACAGATAACAGCCCCAGGGGGAAATTTCAGCCAAGGATGACCTCGTCCCAGACACGGGCAAACACAAAGCTTTCACCCTCAGACAGCTTATTATGCTATCCAGCTGTGCATTAATTGGAGAGCTAACTGTTCTGTTAGCTTCCCAATTGATAATGCTCTTCGTTAAATCCTAGAACCTGAAAAAAATAAGATCTTATTCCTCAGCTTCAATTTCTCTGACAGTTTTAGCATTGAATACTTTCTGGTGAAGTGTTGAAGATCACTAAGGTTTCCTCTGAGACATCAAACATGAGGGCTGATGGATCCCAGGTCAAATTGAATGCACAATGAGTTGACAACAGTGTTATGTACTGTGATCGTCTGGTGGCTAAACTGAGGAGTTCTGAAAAGAAACTGTCAATACATGAGGTTTAGTGAATCGTCAATGAACAAGCAAAGCTGATGCTGGTAACAAAAAGAAATTACATTTTTTCAGCAATTCATTCCGTTAGTATTATCATTATTATTATTTTTTTGTATAATTCTTTTTTGTGTGTTACTCATTGATGTGTTGACAACGTGATCCGTTAAATTTCATCAACAATTTTGGCAAAAATTGTAACAACGACAAGCCAATTAGCAAACAGACAAAAGTCCTGGACTGCAGCTTTCTTCTCCCGGTGTGTTCACACTTGACACATTTGGTCCGGTTAAAGTGAACCAGAGTTTCTTTCCCCCGATAATCCGGAACAAATTTTTAGTCTGAATATGTGTAAGCAAACCCTGGTCCTGGACCAGGAACCGCTTTTGGACCCGTCTTTCAAGGTGGTGTCGGTTTGTTTCCCATCGCACTGAACTTTGTTTCCCTCTGAGGTTCTTCAGTCTGAATACCATCTGGACCAAAATGACCACCGTAGCCAGACAAACGTGGGACAGCGATGCAACAGCAGTTCATTAAAGTGTGGTCAGATGAATACAGGCTCATTAAAACGACTTTATCCATGATACACATCGATTCTCACACTGTTTTACAGAAATTCTTTATGTCATAAACCTTTATTAGCATCCTCAGTAACCGCCTTCCAGCATGCCTCCATAATACCAAAGTAGCAGCAGAAAGTGTTGAACCTCGCCTTTATACAGACTCTCAAAATTGACCAGAGAAATAAAAAGTTTGAATGAGTGAACTGTCTTGACTATCTCAACCTGAGAAAAGGTAGTTTGCCCTCTCTCGGTGGGTGGAGTGCTCCTGCCTCAGGTGGAGGAGTTTAAATATCTTGGGGTCTTGTTCACGAGTGAGGGAAGATCGGAGCGTGAGATTGACAGGCGGATTGGAGCGGCGTCCGCCGTTATGCGGTCGCTGTACCGGTCCATTGTGGTGAAAAGAGAGCTGAGCCAGAAAGCAAAGCTCTCGATTTACCGGTCGATCTTCATTCCAGTACTCACCTATGGTCATGAACTTTGGGTCATGACCGAAAGAACGAGATCCCGACTAAGAGCGCCTGAAATGAGTTTTCTCCGGAGGGTGGCTGGGCGTTCCTTTAGAGATAGGGTGAGGAGCTCGGTCACCCGGAGAGAGCTTGGAGTAGAGCCGCTTCTCCTCCGCATCGAGAGGAGCCAGTTGAGATGCCTCCTGGACGCCTCCCTGGTGAGGTGTTCCAGGCATGTCCCACTGGGCGGAGGCACACCAGGGAAGACCCAGGACACGCTGGAGAGACTATGTCGCTCGGCTGGCCTGGAAACGCCTCGGGGTCCCCCCAGAGGAGCTGGAGGAAGTGGCCGGGGAGAGGGAAGTCTGGGCATCTTTACTTAGACTTAGGGCTGCCACGATTATTCGACTAATCGACGACTAATCGACTATTAAAATAGTCAAAGAATAATTTGGTCGTCGAAGCGTCGTTTATTTGTTTTTTTTCCTTGTTTTGATCTTAAAACTACGGTTCGCGCTTTCTAATGTCGGGTCTGCCTTTGTCTCTGTCACACATGTGCAGTGGTGCTAATCCGGTCAGCAGTGACGTAACAGGAAGTTCTCCGTAGGCTCATAACAACACGCTGGGAAACATAAGGAAAATAAAAGAGGAAAAAGTGTCAAATGTAATTTCTGCTAGACAGAACTTGTGTTCCATGAGAGCACGATGGCGATAAATGATCACCTGAAGATGAAGCATGTTGAGACTGAGTTTGATCACGCTGAACAGAGAGCTTTGTCTAGCTATGCTAACATCGGCGCTAACACAGCTAGCGCTGCCGCGGCTGTCATTACTGCGCTGTTTGGAGATGAACCACAAGATCTGCAGCAGATACGTGTCTACGGCGCTTCTGTCTGCATAG
>NC_050517.1:12840486-12847384 GCF_002922805.2 Oryzias melastigma
TTAGCTTAAAGAATTAGTCTTAAGTTGAGTTTAAAAAAAATGAACAGGGAAGTTGCTTGAGCCCAGAGGAAGGAGGTATAATGAACAGAGAAGTGATCCTAAAATTGAGCCCTGAGGAACCCCCCACAAGACAGAGGAGCTGTTGTAGATGTAAATCTACTGTAGATAAGCTCACACTCACAGTTCTGTCCGCTAGATATGATCTGAACCCACCAAGAGAAGAACCACAGATCCTTACCACGTCACTGAGCCTGGACCATAAAATGTTATGGTCTACGGCAGGGGTGTCAAACTCAGTCACACAGGGGGCCAAAATCCAAAACACACTTCAGGATAAACATTTATTGAACATACTAAAACTAAATATTTAAAGCTTCAAAAACGTAACGTTTTAACATTATTATGAATAAAAACAGGCAGGAATATTAATCCAGAAGAAATCAACTGTCAATATTTTACTCTCCATTAAATACATTTTGTCAGATTTCTACAAGTTAGAAATAAAAGCAAGGTAATCGGACCATTAATAACAACAAAATAAAATGATCTGGAAGGACGGATATACAGTAATTACCTGGCGGCCCCCGGGCCTTGACTTTGACACGTGGCTTATAATATTGTAAAATTTGATTTTATTTTTCTTTGTAAAGTACATTTTATTTATATAAGGTTGCTCCAGTTACGTTTTGGCAGAAGATAGCAGAACAGTTGCAATGAAAAGATAATTTGCATGAAAAAAAAAAAAGTCACAGAATATTTTGACTTGCTGTCAATCATGGTAATGAAAATCTTCTTTTTTAGGTGGTACTGTGTCTTTTGGGATGATTTTTAGGTCTCGTATTTTTGGGACAGCTGAGTATTTTCTGCTTTACAGTTGGTGTTATGCATGAGTACATATACATTCAGCTTTAGCCATAAACGGCGCAACATTGTTTGAAATACTTATCTCGAGTGCTACCCAACTGGATGAGATTTTATTTTTCTTTATAAAGCACATTTTATTTCTATAAGGTTGGCATGGTTACGGTTTGCCGGAGGGATATGTAGAAGAAGAGAAAGGAGTTGTTTGGTTCTGGAAGTGTTATTGTACGGGAAACAAGGTATAATACAAAATGTCTTCCTAGAAAAAGAAAGCAGGCCTCCCTGTGCTGTTCTTACCCACATCCCTGGAAAGCAACACGTAAGGGTGGTTGCTCAAGAATCGTGTCCTTACAGTATCAAATGCAGCAGATAAATCCAGTTAGACAAGAAAGATCAACTAGGTTGACAAAGCTGTTAAAACAGACATCTGCTTTTAGTTTTAACAATAGGAGGAAACTCTTTATGTAGATCTACATTACATTTCTAATATCTCTACATTGACTCATGCCACAGCTCACTGCGTTTCCCTTTAAAACTGCTAAAACTGGTCTGATCAAGTTCTGTTACAAACCTGAGATAAACTCCCCCACACTTCAAACGGCATTACAATAAAACAGCAGAATTCTTCTTTTTGTTGAAGAAAACTGGAGAATTTAACCCTCAAAGAAAGGCCATTTCCTCTTTAGAAACAGACACACAGGGTGGAATACAATGATCATTGATGCTCCAAGATCACAGTCAGTAAGAAGCTCCACGTGCCCAGAATCTAGAAGTTGGGTCTGATGGCGTTAGTTGGTCTTCCAGTAGTAAACAAAGGCTGCAACCAACACTATTGAAGCTGCAATGGTCACCTTTTTCCATGGTAAAGATCTTATGATAACACCATTCCAGCCTCCCTGCTGTACCAGCCAGAAACAAAGCCGTTCTCTGATAACTTGCAGTGTCCAGTTGATTACTAATCTCATGGTCTCTTCATCGTTGGTGGTCAGTGCCTTGTGTATGAATTTGGAGGCCAGGAATAAGAGACTCCACTCGACCCCAGTGTATCTCATCATCAATGATTATCCTGGCAACTTTCATGAAGATGTGCCGTGCATGGCCTCCAGTCTGCTTGATCAATCTCTGTATCTCTTCATTTTTGCTTAAGTTTTCTGCATTCTTCAGCAGCCTCTCCACCACTTCTTTGATTTTTGGATCTTCCTGTTCGTTTGGGCTTCCTCCCAGATCCTCACACGACACACGTAAACCAGGGTCTTCTAATTTAATGCTTTCAATCACATATCCTCTTAGGATCACCGCTCCTTTCTTTAAGATTTGCTCCAAGATGGGATCATCAAACACATCTTTGGCGCCCCACAGCTCCTCGCCCTCTGTGATATCCTCCCCTCCGCCGTTAGCAGCCATGGACCCAGAAGACGGGAACGTCAGACCTGTGCCTCCAACTTATAGCGTCGGTTCAAACTGAAAGTACCACGGAGGACGTGAAGTCTGCTGCCAGTCTCGAGCTTCATTAAACATGCAAGTCCTGTCAAGCCCAGGAAAACCATGACGGCAGGGCCAACCTTTATCCGTATTGCTAAAAAAAAAAAAAAGAGGTTTCATTGTTTGTTGGAAACTCACTTCCTGATGACATTACTTTAGTCAAGTGATTATCGACCTAAACGTGACTTTCCTTTTTAAAAAGTATTTTATGTTCTGCTTTGTTTTTAACTTTCTTTTTTTGATGCAAAGTGACAGAACAAACACATATACAGAGAGAAAATCGACTCATCTGATTTATGACAATATGGAGAGAAAACAGTATCATCTTATTTGTGTGTGTGTATTTTTGTAAGTAACTCGTGTTTGCATGTTTGTGAGTGACTTTGGATTTGTGTAATTCATTTTTGATTTGTAACTCATCCAGTACATTTTTTGTGTAACTTTATGCACTTGCAATTGTGTATTCACATGTAAAACATGACACAATACATTCAAATGTACGCATGCACAACTTTAAAGGGGCTCTACCATGAAAATTCTACTTTTTGAGGTTTTAAATGCATTTTACTGTTCATTCCTCACTATCAAGAACCTCAAAGTAGTATTTTGATGTGTTCATGCTTCTAAGATTAATCCTCTAACAACCTGCGCTGTCTGCAGCAGCCCCTCCCATACCCATGAAAATGAGCGGTTGGAAACGTGCTGACTCAAGAACAATGCCAACAGCTCCCTCCAGTAAGAGTCTCTGCTGCAAGCTCCGCCCCCAGGCTACAACGAACACACCCCCACTTTCTCCGTGGAGCTGTGGTGCAGAGGTGGTTCTCCCCTGCCACCAGACTCTGTCTCCTGGCAGGGATAACTACCTTCCTCTTCCTCTCTCTGAGACATTTTCCAAGGTGGTCTCAGTTCGTTTCCAATCGGACTGAACTTCGGTTCTCTCTGAGATTCCTCAGTCTGAATATGAAACAAACTGAGAGCGGAACAACTGAACCAAAACGGCCACCCTACCCGACAGTTACGTGATGTAACAGGTGATCGGAGAGCCGCGGACAAATGTAGAGCATTAGATTGTCATGTTAGCCAAAAGGAAATTATTAGTTCAACTGTTTACTTGTTAGAACGTTTATTTTATCATCACCAAAAAAACATATAACTCGTCATCTTAAAAGCTCTAAAGCAGTTCAAACAGAATTCTCTTAAAAACAATGTCATAAAACCACAACGATGAGACACGGACACTAATTTAAATGTGGTTGGATGAATTCAGGCTCAATAAAACAACTTTTAACATGATCCACATTGATTCTATCGACTTGTTTTTAGCGTGTATACCTGTAGCGTCTCCAGTAACCGTCATGCAGGATTCCTCCGTGGTACCAAAGCAGCAGTAAAAAGTGTTGAGCCTGGCCTTCTTACAGATGCTCAAAATCCATAAGTAAAATAAAAAGTTTGAATAAGTGAAAAATCCTGGCAAGCAATTGCAAACTGCAGCGAATCCATCTTTCTCTTCTGTTTTGACCCACTCCTATTGCTGCTGGTCAATGATTGAGGAGATCCTTAGTCACGTGGTTTTGCTTACAATGTTTGGTTGCTGAGGACGCTCAGGGAGGCAGGCTCAAGGATGACGTCATGAAATTGGTGGGACCGACAAGGAGCAAAAGGCGGTCCCTCATAGGTGGAGTCGTTTTACTTCCGGGTATAAAAACGGTCCACAAAAATGACTCAGATTTCATAGTTAATTAGTTTTTTAGTGTTGCTAAGTTAACAAATTATCATAGATATGGAAATAGTTTACTCTGAGAGGCCGATGAAAATCATGGTAGGGCCCTTTTAAATTACAGCAACTTAAAAGACACACAAATCTTCTTGTGTGCTTTAACTAATATTAATTATTTCTTTTCCCTGATGTGTTCTATTTTATTGTGCTCAGGATCCTCCCTGTATAAGGTTGTTTTTGTGTGTTCAGTCTCCCTCACAATAAAATTCATCCTGTAAATTAAGATTTTTTAACATATTTTTTTATATCTTTGTAACGTTTTAAGTTAGTTGTGAGAGATGTTATTTACTGATGTAGCTATTATTTTAAAAACTGTACATGAATAAAGTGTGGTTGGTTCTAACTTCGACGATGTCAGCCTTCACCTGTAGAGGGCGCTGTAGTCCCGCCCCAGGCAGCAGAGTGGCTCTCTCTCCCACGTGCTCCTGTTTGTGATGTCCAGCCTCTCTGACGATGACGGTGACTCGATGCCCCCCCGCCAACCGGCGGCGTAGAGCAGCAGCGGTCAGCCGGGACAGGGGTTTAGTGAGGTGATCTCTTTCTCTCTGTTTCTCTCTCTGTCTCCTGAAGAGCGCGCGCGCCTCTAGTCCTCCATCTGCGAGTAATGCAGTCCAGTAAGATGAAGAAGGACGAGTCCTTTCTCGGGAAACTGGGAGGCAGCCTGGCCAGGAAGAAGAAGAGTAAAGAAGGTGAGTCAGCTGGAGCAGAACCGTGCTTTCATTCTGTAGGAGCCGCGTGTCTGTGGGTAAAAGGCCATCACTCCCTCTGGATGGTTTCTGTCCATGGTTCTGCTACAGACATGCTTTATGGTACAGAAAATGTTCTCTTTTTATTTAATGATTTATTTACCATCAAATTCCACAAATATATCAAGTTTGTTGACATAATTGTTGCCCTTTGGTTTAGACAACAGCAAAACCTTCAGGCATCCAAGACATATAAATAGATCACACACACACACATGGTGGCCTGAGGTTGGGTTACCAGTGTATTAAGATATAAGGATACAAGAATGTGACTTCTTTTGTTTGTGGGGAGTCTGAACTGCTTACTTTTCTGCTATATCTGGGTAGTACCACCCCCACAGAGAGTGACCGCTTAGGTGGACAGTTGCAAAACTTATTTCCTTGGTGTGAGTGTATGAGTGTGGGAGTGAGTGATAGACATGTGTTTGTAATTTCCATTCTTGGCTGGACCACCAGCAGAGCGTTTGAGTCATTTGAGCTGTTTGGTAGCCTTGTTTCATTCAGTTTTGGACTTCTAATCTTAATTGCTTCTCTTCATTTAAAATGTTTACTCTTTTAGCTAGGGGTGTATATTAGCAAGAGTCTGACTATACGATACTTATCACGATACATGTGTCACAATGCGATATGTATCCCATAATATCCCAAGACAATATTTTACGTGTTTTTTAAAGGTTAAGACAAAGAAAAATACATATAGAACTACATATTTACTTATAAATAATTAACTAAATATCCTCTTGGCAGCTTTTTAAATAGAAACAAGTATCAGTTTTGCCAAATGAAAAATCGCGATATTTCTCTGGATTAAGATTTTCTTACACCCCTACTTTTAGTTTTCTATTGTGGCTCTAAAGGAAAAATAAATGTTATTAGTAGGGCTGTGAACATTAACGCATTAACACACGTGATTAATTAAAAAGAATTTACACGTTAATATGAATTACACAAATTAATTGAAGAAACAGTCCTTCACTTTAACTCGGTGGTTCAGGGTTCCACATCATGCGTTAAAACATTTGGTCGGTATTAATCCGCTTATACAATGGTTGCTTACAAAATAAGTAAATATTCAATCGGCTTTTAGTTCTTTATTCTTGCTATTTTTGTGGTGTAGATAACTTTTTCACAAAAAATGATTTGATCCATAGTCTGATGCCATATTGTACAAACACATTTTACCAGGTAAAACATTGTGATTATTCGTGATTATTCCCATCACAAAAGTGCGATTAATCCGATTTTTTTTGTAATGAATTGACACGAATCAAAAATGAATGTTGTAAATGTAGAGTTTCGTGTGGGATTTCATAGTGTTTATTCGCAGATAATAAGTGGTTGGCAAATACTGAGACTAAAAAAAAAACAATTATAGCGATTCATTGCAATTAATTTTTTCCAGTTTGTGATTAATTATTAGTTTTATTAGTTATTAGTTTTAAAAATTAACTGTAAAGTAAAAAGTAAGTGGTAAAATACAAAAGTTGACTGACTTAAACTTTATTTAACTCATTCACAAACAGTTGAAGGACAGTAGTATCCCTCAATAAGACTCCTCACAGCTGTAATTCTCCCACAATCCTTCATAGTTTACCAATGTCACACAACTAAAACACGAAGAGATTTTTTTTAGCTTTGTTTACATCTGAAAATCAATATGAGTTTAAAAAAGACAACCAGAATTCATAATTAAGTCAAAAAAGACAACCAGAATTCATAATTAAGTCATAATCCACCAGATTAGAAGGCAGATTTTCTATTTATAAGGATTTTAAGTGTGGTTCAAAAATACAGTTGGGGTCACTTAATTAGCTGTGATTTAACTTTAGTGATTTTATTAGATTTATTAGTTTTTGTCTAAGATTCACCACAAATATTCACCACAAACAGTCATTTTTTAAAGTCATTGCTGATATTACACTACCTGCTATTACTACATTTACTTCATTGAGATGATTTTATGTGACACAAAATGTATTTTATTTTGATAGGAAGTCATGTGAACCTCTGTCAAAAGTTAACTACTTAATTT
>NC_050517.1:12847465-12855787 GCF_002922805.2 Oryzias melastigma
GGCAGGCCGTTTTCGGCTTCCGTACAAAAGCAATAGTTTATGTTTATCACAATAGTAGCAATAATATAAATACAAATCAGTCTTATTTTGCTAAAAAGTTAAAGTAGGATTTTGTGTTTTTTATGTTGAAGGTTTCAGAATACTGTTTTATACCAACGATTAACATTAGAGACAGTATTGGTAGTGTGTGGGTGAGGGCAGTCCTCCTTTTTAAACCTGTTGTTTTATTTTCCCTGTACTTCTGGTATCTACCTATAGATGGCGCACTATAAGTACATTGATCTTTGCTTAGATCCAGAAAGTTGTTCAGATTTCATATGGTGTTGGAATCTTTCCTGTTTTTCTCATGTTCATGTATGTTTTCCGAGTCGAACAGGCATTTTTCCGATCATTCCAACACCACATGAACTTTCTCAAAAGTGTGTTTTTCCCTGAGGGACTCCAACCCAAAAGCCACAGTTTTGACATTAAAACTCCAAAATGTTGTGTTTAAAAGTTTATATATTCATTTCAATCAAAAATAACACATGTTTCTGCCCAGATATCAGGTTATTTCCGGCTCTTTTGTTAAAATTTAGAACCCTTAGTGGTCAAAAAGTTCACCCTGGATTTAAACCATAGATCTATTAACCATCCAACAAAAGGAAGTGAGTCTGTTTTTTGACTTTTGCATGTGGTGCTTTATATTTGTTAAATGAAACACCCAGACTTACTACTACTCATACGAATCATAACAGATAGACTTGTATTGAAGCTCTCTTCAGTGCTCCAGTTGATGAAAAAAACACAATTGACAAGACACTGGACTCATGGCAGAATTTCCAGTTAGAATCTTTTTGTGTATCCTGTTCAACTCAGAGGAAGCCTGCATCTCTCTGACAACACTACAGTCTGTGTGTCAGCAGCAGACCATCACGCCACTACAGTCTATCAGGAAGTTTGAGCGGCTTTTCATATCTGTTTTAGAATTCTGAAAACAGTCGAACTAAAGACTTCTAGAAAAATGGATGCAGATAAAAGTAAGTCAGTTTTATTTAGTTTTTTGTTTTTTAGGAATGAAAATATTCCAAATACCTTTTTTATAACCAAACTGTCCATATATTTCAGTTTTTTTGTACTTTAGTTGACTTTAATTTTAATGTATATAATTAAAGAAAACTCCACATCATACTGGATATATCTTGACTACATAAAATAGTGTATGGCTATAGATCTTAAGGTCTTTTAAAGCACTCCAATAAAAATTGTATTTTTGGTCCTTTAAACTTGTTCTTGTAGCTTTTTTCTGACGATGGAGGACATATGTGAAATAATCTAAGCTCAAAACAGTGTTTTTGAGTATGATAAGCAGACCAAAAAGAGACAGAGGAGATCATCATGGAGTTTAGGAAGGACAAAAGAGGCTTGCATGCCCCCGTCCACATCCATGGGGTACCTGCGGGTCCACTTCTTCAACATTCCACCACTCATTGGGCCGGCTGAAAGCCCAGGTGGCTGATCTGCGGTGGGTTTCAAGAAAAGGGGAAGCGTCTTTAAAGACAAAGAAGGAGCAGATAACTTAATACACCATATCACTGTCATGTCAAATTTAATACCACACAATATACTTGACACAGACAGCATCATGTATAAAATTAAAGATCAGAAAAAGGAAAATGAACTATCACTTTTTGTGGTTGATGTTGTAATATACATCAATGATTTTATTTTATGTAATCCAATGAATGTATATCAGAATTTTACTGAGTGACCTCTCCCTCCTCACATTCCAAATAGGAAGTAGCTGGCGGTCAGAATAACCATTCTTGTTCTGGTACCTTTTTTTTTTTTTACTTGTTTTAGCTATAATCTTCTAGTTTTATATATTTTTAGTGTTAGTTATTCAAGTTCTAAATTGACCAATCAGATGCCTCAGTAGAAGCATGTGGTGCCCGCTGGCCCCCACTGCAAACGTTTGATCGACAGATTCTTCCGAGCCCGCTTTCAGCAGAAGGGGTGTTATTTGGAACAAACTCACTCCTCATTGGTGACAGTAGTTGCCATAGAAACGTTGACTCAGACCAGTCAATGTTGTCTGGCTCCAAGATGGCGACGTCCACATCGAGGGGAATGAATTTGCTTCATTTGGCTGAAGGCATTTTTTATGGATGATGTCACATTTGCTCTGTCCAGTTCTCTATATACAGTGATGGTGGAAACACTTGTTTGAATTGCGTGGATCATTCTAAACCGTGCCATACTGCTCAGTGGAAACAAGGCTTTGAAAGGCTTTTCTTGGACCTCCAGCCTGGTCAAGAAGCTCAGCAGTGGCTGCTCTGCTTAAGAACACTCAAGAGGAAACGTTTTCCAACGCCATTTTGGTGAACTTCCACTGTTTCACAATAGATAGCATCCTAACCAACTGTGTGACAGCTCTGCTGCTCTGCCAAAGACTCTTCAGGAGGTGGTGAAAGCCTCCCAACACATCAGGATCTCCACTACCAGCCATTGAGGTCCTCTACCGGAAACCCCTCCTGAGTTGGGCACACGGTATCCTCAAAGACTCCACTCGCCCCGCCCACAGACTGTTGTCTCTCCTTCCTTCAGGCAGACTTCAGGATCCCCAGGGACTACTAGCAGACTCAGGAACAGTTTTTTTTTTTTTTTGCTGCTTCCTTCCTAAACTCTGCCCCCCACTCATACAGCCATCCGACCTTTTATTATTGCTCATGTCGTTAAATAAACTCATTTGTAAATGTAAATATATACTTATACCTGTACATTTCTAAACTGTAAATCTGCACATAGCTGTTTATACAATAACTACCTTGTATATTATATGTATATCCACCTCATATCCATATGCATATTTAACTTAGGTAAATTAGGTACATTCCAAAAATATCCAGGATCTTTTTCCTGCTCACCAACAAAAGTCTGTAGTTGATTTGTTTGTGCATTTTTCTTTTACAAACCTTTCTTTAGAGCAAATTTAATTCAATAACTATTTTTAACATCTAAAATAAAGCTTAAACAGAGGATTTTTTTAAATTGTTCCTGATTATATTCTCCCAGTTCATCATTAAAAAACTGGACACAAACAACTGAAAATTAGGAAGAGGAATTTCGAAGGTTCCTAAGCTCTTATCTCCAGTTTATTCAAAAAGTATGGATATAAATGTAAATTATTCAAATGGTCACACTTGATGTTGGCCTTCAGTGTTCATGCCGGCGTCAGTGTAAATTTCCACGACTATATTTAAGCTCCAGACTGCCTTCTCTATTCTGCCGCATTATTTTTATCTCCCCGTCCCCTGACACTACCCCCTCCAAGGATCACTGGAACAAAAGCAGTTCAATCTTAATCAACTTAAAGCTTCATTCTGTACTCAGAGGCATCTGTAACGCAAACGACATCCGACAGTTCTGAGAGTAACCGTTTGACGTCCAGGAGAGCGTCATGTTTTGTGAAAAGATGCTTGAAGATGAATGTCTCTAAGTGAGAATTAGAGTAATTCTCTTAATGGCTGCAGAGTCAGTGCCTGATTGATCTGCAGCAACGTCGTAAAGACCGCATTCGTCTGCAAAGCAGATTTAATCACCTAGTGCTTCTGCAGGTGGAAAATGTTCCGATTTTTAAATGTAGGAATAATTCAATTGCAGAACGACATAAGTGGACATCACGTTACCTGTGATTGGCCTCTGTGTTTGTCATGATGCTTCCCACTTCTCCTCCCACCCCCCCTCAGACACTCCTGTAACTGGAGCGCAGAGGTGGGGGGGTGGTTTGTGACAGAAATAAACACGTGATGACGCCCCTGCTACTGCTCAGCTGCACTGACCAGCACACACACACTCACACACACTGATCCATTTCGCTCCCAGCCATCAGGGGAGAATCTGTTGATGTTTTAAGCGGGGGACATGTCAGGCCTGCTGTGTGGGACTAAGAGGAAGAAGCAAGGTAACGTAAACGTCGGAGGAACTTTAAAGCAGCAAATGGGGAAGCAGGACCTGTCACATTAGTGATTTAAATTTAGACATTTGTTTGCTGAGATTCACATTCAGAGTTTGTTGGGTTTTTTCAGCCTTAATTAAAGAAAAGATGAGTTTTATGTGATAATGTGATTGCCAAGGCGTTGCTCGTCACAGTCCAAATGAGCATTATTGCAGCGGGACAGACAGGAAGTCGGACAATTATGATTAGATAAAGCAAGCCTGTTCTGTAATCACAAGCCCAAATACTGATGTGTAGTGAGATGAGAAATCTGATAATAACTCTGGGGGGGACCACGCTTCCTGGGCTATTTTTGTTTATCTTCTCCTGGCTGACGCTTTGAAACCACTGTTTGGTTCATGTTCATAGCTGGTTTTATTTTAGGTTTTAAAATGAAATACGACTATTTCCTTATTTTTTATTTTCAACTTTACCTCAGGCTTCGTAAAGTCTCTGGTCAAATGATTGATCTGAGATCATTGATTGTGATCTAGCCTGCTGCAGGAGGTTAAAGTCAAATCCAGGAAGATCAACTCAATAAGACCATTATGGTAGAAAGCCTCCAAACCCCTGGAGTAGCTATCCCAGAGTGAGCGGAAACATGTTCACTTTCAACGTGTTTTGAAAAGTTTATTTATTTTTTTATTGTCTTAGTTATACATTTATTTTGCACTGGGATTAACAAAATAAAATGACACACTGTTTAACAACTGCAGCTTTTAAATACTAATTTAAAGTGTGTTTAGAAATGATGAGAAGAAGCTAAAAAAGGGAATAAAAACTGACTACAGATTTGAGGTCTAAAATATTTTAAATAATTAAATATATAGCTTTTATTTTGAAAATCCTCTACTACAAGGGTTTTCTATATGGCTGGGTATTGATGATAATTTCCAGAATTAATTTGATTCAGTTCTATTTTTTTTTCTTTAAATCCACTCAATTCAACTTGATTCAAGTCTGTTTTAAGTTTACACATCTAGACACATTTGTTTAGAAAAACGTGAATAATCTACTATATGTTTTGAATATATTTATATTAATCTGATACAGTTCATATACAGTCAAATGCATCTGTGAAATAATGAGATAATTAATAACATACAGTGTTATTCAGATTCTCTAAAGGAAAAGTTCTAACTAAAATGTTCAGATCATTAACATTGTAAACATTGTTCTGCTTCTCCTGGAGGACGTTTCAATTTGGCCACCAGGTGGAGTTCACACCACATCGGTACTCTTTTTTTTAAGGAGAATAAGCAAAGAATGAGCAAACAACTGTTACTTTATTTTTTTTCCTTAAAAGAGTTTAGAAAATTCATGCCTGTGAGTTTATAACAATGTTCATTTATTCAGCAATGTATGTTTATGTCGAGTGAGCGTTAGCATTAGCTCTCCTATGGGAAATTCCATTAAACGTTAGCATCAAGCTAGCGCACTGTAGCTTCATGTGCTAAACGATCTCTATTTTTATGTCTTGATTATTGATCTATTAATTGATTCGAATAGATTAATAGTTTATCAACCCATCCCTAATTTTCTATCTTCCACAAATAAAAAATAAAAAAAATAAATCAGATTTGTCTGTCATTTTCTTTTGACAACATCAAAAGAAAATGACATGAAAGGATTTTGTGCTTCAGTGGAATAATGTTGCTTCTGTTATCTCACTAGTGAGCGATCTACATGAGGAAGGGAAGAACGCCATTAACGCTCCCCTGCTTCCTTCAGGGACAGAGATTCATCCAGAAGACGCTCTGCTGGGTACGTGCGTATTACTCATAATCACATGCACTCTCGGTTACATTTAAGAAAACACACACCTTATATTTAGAAGAATCAACCTGAAGCTCTGGAGCCACATGTGGCTCTTTGGTTCATAAGAAAAAGGTTAACGATTTAAATAAATGATGGTTTTGTAGTTTTAGTTTAACTGTTAAGTAGTTTTTGGGGGGTTATTTTTGGATAATGCTTAGTATATTACTACCAAGGGGAAAACACCTTAAGGATTGAAATATATTTACGGTTGCAAGAGAAAATATGTGAACCCTTTGAAATGATAAGTTTTATGCATAAACTGGACACACGATTGTGTTCAAATAAAACATAAAAACATATTTTGGTGTGATTTAAGCAATGTCTTTCTCCATCGTTGTGATACAGATTAAGGTAAAAAAAAATCAGACGCTTTAAAGGGTTTACATACTTTCACTTACAAATGTATTTATAGAGTTATTTTTAAAATAGGATTCTAACCTGTTGTCTTATTTAATAATAAAAGGATAATAAGGATGTATCTATCATATAATGATAGAAAACACAATGTTTGACTTGATTTTTTTAAATTTTTTAACTCCAGTAAATCTGTTTTTGACAGAGTGCATTTTATTTTGAAAGGAGCTTACTTGTATGTGCTGCTATCAAGAGTCAAATAAATTAAAATGATGTTATATAGGAAAAATATAACAGTTAAAATTCAATTATTGTAAATATCTACATTTTAAAAATGAATGGCCACAAAAATTGAAATAAGTTTATTATATTCAAACAATAGTAGTGTGGCTCTGGCTCTCTTAGAAACTGGCCTAAAAAGCTCTTTTAACGTTAAATCCTGCAGAGCCCTGGTCTATATCTACACTGCCACACCCCTAAAGTCAAGCATGACTGTAAAGATAAACCACTTGTGCTTTTTATTTCTGTAAGTGTGTGACAAAAAACTGAATTTAATTGTAAATAGAGAACTGATGACATGTATTCTGGTGGAAACTGACTGCTCAGGAAGTGAAAGTGGGTGGAGACGCTTCAGTCACTTAAGTGACTATGTGAATCATAAAAAGTTGTCAAAAAATATTCCTTTTTTTTTTGGATTCCTAAAATTGTATTTTTGATTAGAAATGGACCCACCTGCTGAATTCTCCTAAATTCTCCCCCACAGAGGAAAATGCAGAGAGGATCATGTTGGACCCCGCCTCTCGAGAAAACCCTAAATTTAAGGATCTGGTGAAGGTATTGCCCACGATCACATTCTGTGAGGAATAAACGGAAGCAGAAGTTACAGGGAGATCTTTTTGTTGTAGACTCTGACTGAGTGGATCAACAGTGAGTTGGAGGAGGACAGGATCATAGTCAAAGACCTGGAGGAGGACTGCTACGATGGACAAGTCCTACAGAAGTTGTTTGGTGAGAGATTTTTTTTCTTTTTCTGTTTATAGTCTTTAACTTAAAAAAAAAACGTGTACATTTTTTTCCACTATCATAAAGAAAAAAATGGCAGTAAAAACTGATTATGCTGACATTATTATAAGATGGGATCCCCCTTGTGGCTGTTCGTGGTCTAACAGGTAAAAATATTTCTCATCTTTTCTTCCACAGAAAATATGTATTTTTTGTCATCTTTTTTAAGGAGATAAAACTTTAAGAACTCCAACTTTTATATAGTTGCACAAACTTAAACCAAGAATTTGATGGTAAGGCAGGAAAACTGTATTAGGTTGTTTTCTCTTAAATTTCCTTCGTATTTTAACTCATATCTCTCATCACTTACACATCTTATGCAATCAGACTGGTTTGCTAGAGTTGAGCTAAATATTAACTTATCCAATGGAGAAAAACCAAGGGAATTTTTTCTTAATTACCGCTGGAAGCAAAGAAAAAAAAGGGTTTTTTGCAGACTAGAGCCCTCGTCGTCGCTGCTAGAAGATATTTTACTTTGCAGAGAATAATACAAAACTGAAGTAAAGTAAGAATTCATCACTTTTCTGAATCTTCTGAATCCCTTCCGGGTTCCCTGGGTTGTAGGAGCTTGTATGCTGTTGTATCAAGTCAGGATACATATATTTTTTATCATTGTGTAAATGCTTTACATTGTTTTCATGAATGTTTTTGGCACGTAGAACTCAATCACACTTTCAATGATATCAGCAATCTGGGTATCAAAATGTTTGTTGTTCAGGACATCACTTGCTTGTACTTTTGGTATTTGTAAACCTATCGTTTTTTAAATATTGACCAAAATATCCCCCATAGGAAATGAATCAGAAATTGCTCAAATCCTTCAAAAACTTTGTGCACTTCGAAACTTATGAGCTTACAGCTAGAGACACCATTCAAAGTTTAAAATGTTCAGCAACTACTGGGTTTTTTAGGGTCATTTGGAGCGTAGCTTTTAATTTAGCAACATGTGAGCTGTTTTTGGCTAATTTAGTCATTTTCCATTTTTTTCCCAGCAAATTTATAGTTTAGCTAATATTTTAGCATTATGCTAGTCGTTTTGACAAAATTCAAAATGTTTCCAGTTTGTTGGCTAATTTGGCATATAGCTAATATTTTTGCATTATTTTAGTTGT
>NC_050517.1:12856508-12857701 GCF_002922805.2 Oryzias melastigma
AAACTTTAAGAACTCCAACTTTTACATAGTTGCGCAAACTTAAACCAAGAATTTGATGGTAAGGCAGGAAAACTGTATTAGGTTGTTTTCTCTAAAATTTCCTTCATATTTTAACTCATATCTCTCATCACTTACACATCTTATGCAATCAGACTGGTTTGCTAGAGTTGAGCTAAATATTAACTTATCAAATGGAGAAAAACCAAGGGGATTTTTTTCTTAATTAACGCTGGAAGCAAAGAAAAAAAGTGTTTTCTGCAGACTCGTCGTCGCTGCTAGAAGATATTTTACTTTGCAGAGAATAATACAAAACTGAAGTAAAGTAAGAATTCATCACTTTTCTGAATCTTCTGAATCCCTTCCGGGTTCCCTGGGTTGTAGGAGCTTGTATGCTGTTGGATCAAGTCAGGATACATATATTTTTTATCATTGTGTAAATGCTTTACATTGTTTTCATGAATGTTTTTGGCACGTAGAACTCAATCACACTTTCAATGATATCAGCAATCTGGGTATCAAAATGTTTGTTGTTCAGGACATTACTTGCTGGTACTTTTAGTATTTGTAAACCTTATCGTTCTTTAAATATTGACCAAAATATCCCCCATAGAAAAAGGAATCAGAAATTGCTCAAATCCTTCAAAAACTTTGTGCACTTTGAAACTTATGAGCTTACAGCTAGAGACACCATTTAAAGTTTAAAATGTTCAGCAACTACTGGGTTTTTTAGGGTCATTTGCAACGTAGCTTTTAATTTAGCAACGTGTGAGCTGTTTTTGGCTAATTTAGTCATTTTTCCATTCTTTTCCCAGCAAATTTGGAGTTTAGCTAATATTTTGGCATTATGCTAGGAGTTTGGGAAATTTCAAAATTGTTCTATTTTTGTTTTTGGCTAATTTGAAGTTTAGCTAATATTTTAGCATTACGCTAGGTGTTTTGGCAAAACCCCTTTTTTTTTTACCAATTTTTGGGCTAATTTGAAGTTTAGCTAATAATTTAGCATTATGCTAGCTTTCTTGACAAAATTCAAAATGTTTCCAGTTTTTTGGTTAATTTTAAGTTTAGCTAACATTTTAGCATTATGCTAGGTGTTTTGACAAAATTCAATATGTTTCCAGTTTTTGGTAATTTTACATTGAGCTAATATATTTGCAAGCTTTCAGCTTCAATGTTTTCACCATTTTTAGCATTCT
>NC_050517.1:12858146-12870535 GCF_002922805.2 Oryzias melastigma
TTTAGGTTTTCTCACAGTTTGCTCACATGTCTTTCCTTCTTGTCTTGTCGGTAACAGAAAAGTTGTCCGGCAGGAAGCTGAACGTGGCAGAGGTGACCCAGTCGGAGATCGGCCAGAAGCAGAAGCTTCAGACGGTTCTGGAGGCTGTTAATTCTGTGCTCAGACCTCACGGCTGGACCGTTGAGTGGAGTGTGGAGTGTGAGTGTTTGCTCCTCTGAGCGTGCTCTTTCTACATAATGCTGCATCTTAGCAATGTCTGACAAACTCAAAAGAAAATGTTACAGTCAGAAACAGTGTAGGAGAGCCACTTAACTTTGTTTTATTTTTTAAAAATATTGTCCTATTTTTTTTTCTTCTAAAGCTAAAGGATTAAAAGGTTTTATTAGACTCAAAAATACAACATACTAACAAAAGATGAACCTAGACATCATTAGACTACCTGCACTGATGTTTCTACGCTGTACACACCAATAAATGCATATTTCTCTGCCGTTTTACTCCTGTATCTCACTACTTAAAGGAAACTATAGATTTTAAAACCATTTTTTGCAGCAAAAAATACAATATTTAGCCATTTTTTAATAGCTGAGCTTACTCTATTTATGAACAGATCTTGTTATAGATTTGTATAAGCCTTCAACTCTAACAAACTGGATCATTTCAGGTTCTGAAAGGATAAAATATGCAGAATTGATGAACATTTTCTGAAGAAAACTCCTTTTTACTGTTTTCTTTGGCTGCTCAGCCTGACTTTAACTAAAAGTCTTCACAATTATGGAAGTTCTAAAAGGAATTTGGTGTCAGCAGGTTCTTTGAAGCGAGGCAGAACCGCTCAGAACTGAACTAAACCAGTTTGGAGTTGGAGCTGAGTGCAAGAGGAACTTCAGGGTTTCATCAGATTCTTTACCTTCAATCCCTGCAGAGCAGCAGAGGATTCTTGGAAAGGATTCACATTTTGGATTGTTGCGAGTTATTAAAAATTCTGGAACCTGCTCACCTTCCAATGAAATTGTTGCATTTCAACCATCAGTCATGACATTTTTTACCCCCCAAGCTAGGAAAAATAGAATGCATAATGAACAAACCTGAATAGACTTGGAAAAAGAAAAAAAAATGATTTAAAAAAAAAAACAGCTAAAAATCATAAACTACAATAAAATAATAATAAAATCTAAGGCATGATGGGAAAATGAATCAGCCTCACAGATGATTTAACAAGTTAAAAAAATAAATTGACAATCAAAAAATCTGAAAAAAGCATTGATAGTTGTTATATAGCTAATATTTGGATTGGAGAAGCAGAACAAAATAAATTCTAAAGTTACCTAACAAATATAAACATTTAGTTTAGCCTAAAAACAACCAAAATAACAAAACCAGCGTATTAAAGTAGATGCACACCTGCTTCTAGACTAAATGTCTTTTTTGTGCTTGTATTAAATGTCTTTATTTGTTATTTTTTTAATTATAATTTTATATTTTTTCATTTTCTCTTTTAAGCTCAGACCTGAATATGATTTCTGTCTATTGGAATCTCATCCCACAGTTTGAAAATGTCATATTTTTTTATAAGTAGTAAAAACTGAGACAGAAGAGCGACAATGATGACCAAATTTGGCACAAAAAGGTTGAATTACAATAAAATACCAGAAAAAGCACAAAGAATAATTAAATTGCTCAACATTTATAGTTTTATTTGCATTAATAAAGAACAGAGTTGGCTAAAACTCCAGAAAAGTAGCTCACACTCCTGTATAGTTTTCAGGATTTTGATTGCTGCAACGCATAGACTTGTGTTTGTTAAGATTTTTTTTTATTTTTTTAACCTTCTGTTCACAGCCATACATTCAAAACACCTGGTGTCAATTGTTTACCTGCTGGTTGCTCTGGCGATGCACTTCCAGGCCGCCATCAGACTCCCTGAGCACGTCTCTGTACAGGTGGTGGTGGTCAAGGTAAATCCATGCTCCTTATGGTTGAGCATTTTATTTTTAAATACTTATTTTATAGCTGAATAACTTTTTGGTTTGTTTCTCTGAGCAGAAACTTGAGGGTATCCTGCAAACTGCTGTTGTAACCAAAGAGCTGACGACCACAACAGAGTAAGAGCGAGTTTTCCAGCATTTTAGTGTAAAAGTTAAAGTTTATTGACTCTAAATTCATTTTAAATCTGTTTAACTCTTTTTCAGAATGATGATTGGAAGATTTGGTAAGTCCCAGCTCTTTATTATGCTAAAGTGTCAATAAAATTATATTTTCTAGCTAAAAAAAATTGATTTAATTTAATTTTCTTTTTATCCTTTCAAAATAAAGTTGCACATTTTTGATTGACTGCAGTCAAGAGTGACTGGAACTTAGTCATAAAAATTCCCATGTTTAAAAAAACTTAAATCTGTCTCCAACAAATATATTTAAAATGTGAATTCAAACGTGTATTCTTTAAACTCCTGCTTTCATGATCGTAACCTTTGTGTGGTGACAGAGAGGGACGCGTTTGACACTCTGCTGGATCATGCTCCAGATAAACTTAATGTGGTGAAATCGGTAATGTTTCTTTTACACTTTAGTTTTTTGAAAATATTATGTTTTAGAGAGGACATTAAAAAGGTTTGTCTCCACAGTCTCTCATCACATTTGTGAACAAACACCTGAACAAACTCAACCTGGAAGTCACTGAGCTGGAATCACAGGTAAAAGAAATGATAGTCAAGGTTTATTTCATCTTTAGTTCTCCAATTATATTGTATTGAGATAAAAAATTCGAAATTGCAAACAAAATTTAAAGTATTAAGAATAAAACTTCATAATTTGCAGGCTGGCACAAACATTACATGAAACAGAAACGTATAAATGCAAATTAAAACGATATGTGACACAACACATCTAAAAACATTCGGCTGGAAACACAAAAATATTTTTTGAAAGCAAAAAAAAAAGATTTTGAATGCAAATGTTTAATATTTTCAATTGCAAATTAGGTTTTATCCTTAACACTTTGCATTTTGTTCACAATTTCGCACATTTTGATGTCAAAACTGTGACTTTTGCTTGCAGAATGTTGGCACAATAGTCACTCCAGACAACAGGTCTTAAAACCTTGAATTGGATTTTCATTTCTTCCATAAATGTGTGTTTAGTTTGCTGATGGAGTGTATTTGATCTTACTGATGGGACTGTTGGAGGACTACTTCGTCCCGCTGTACAACTTCTTCCTCACACCGGAGAGCTTTGAGCAGAAGGTAACCTCTCTGTAGTTCAATAGGAAGTGACGTGAATTTAAAGAAACGTTTTGCTTCCTCTCAGGTTCATAATGTGGCGTTTGCCTTTGAGCTGATGCAGGATGGAGGTTTGATGAAACCCAAAGCGAGACCAGAAGGTAATTCACATATTTGTTCTATCATTGCAGGAATAAATAAAGGACAAAAATCATAAATGTGATCAAGAATTATTGATAATAGCACTTTAGAGAAGAGTTCCTGTTTCCTTCCAAAGTGGCGGTCATACTGGGATCTGTCCAGTAGGTGGCCCCCTTGTTTCAAGTTTAAACAGTGGATTGACTGCACAGGTTATTCTGGCAGAAATAGAAGTTTGCAGGAAATATCAAACTTTTGTAAAGTTTATGTTAAGTTATGTTTTTAGTCTTAAACATTTTTATTTGGTGACTTAAAGTCTCATTCCAGTTGATCTATTCTGAAATTGTTCTAGTGGTATTTTAATTATAATTATGCAGCTTTTAGCCAAAATTCAAAAACCTGAGTCATTTTCTTGGACATAGTTTCCGCAGAGCAGTAAGAGTTCAGTAGAAATTCGCCTCTGAGTTGTGGGTGGGACTGTTAGTGTGTTGTAAGTCTGCCGCCTTTTCCCGTCATCCATTAGTTTACATGCTTTCCCCCTAGCTTACAGCCCCTCACAATCCCAACCAAACATCACCAGTGCAACAAAAATGCTGAGAAATACTACAGAAATTCAGTTGCAAAGTTTTTTTTTTAAATTTCAAACACCAAATTAATTCAATGTGTTAAAAGTTAAAAGTACAACGGAAAACAATAAGAAAAATCTTGTTTGGTCCCGCCCCTTTTTACAACACCTGTTGTTGTGCACCGTTTTAAGCCAGATACCAGTTCAGACGGGGAAAATGAAGATGCACATACAATTTTTGGCTTAAATTTCTTCATCTATGTCCTTATTTATCAGAAAAATGCTACAAAAAGCAACGTTTTCTTCAGAGTGTGTCATTAACAACCTGTGAAGTTGATGTTTTTGCTGTTCTACATATAGTACTAAAATTAATTTAACCAGAAATATGCTAATGTTCATAATAGTTCATAATATAGCTAAGAATGTGCAGTCCTGGTTAAGTAATGGAACATGCTTTTCCATTATGTATTTATTACATTACTTCCATTTTTCAATTGTGACTAACCTAAAAAACAAAGCAAGTTTTGCAGAAACGTTTTTATAATGTCAATCATCTATAAATCAAGTTTCTCCCTTTGCTGAACGTAAAATCCTCCTCTGCTGTTTTCTGGCTTGCCGTAGCTTCAATGCTCACGCTTCAGCCCCTGATGTGGAACATTCATCTACACATGTGCCTACAAGCACAACAGAAAACCGCTTTCCGTTTATTGACCGGAAAGCTCGAATCATATGATAATCATTTGAGCAATTTCCACCCAAATTATTGATTTGACATCTTGAAGGAAGTGAGTCCAACAGTAATCATAGTGGAGTTTCTTTTATGTTTCAAATATGACTTGCTTGGACAGCTCATTTATTTTCTGCTTCAAAATCCCAAATTTTGACTAGTTTGTGGTTTATATCACATTTCTGTTTTTTCCCCTCAAAGCCGTCCAAGTCTGGTAAATTCCAATAATTGCTGTGATCCTCAAATTTTTTTGTTTTCCAGATGTTGTAAACCTCAACCTGAAGGCCACCCTGAGAGTCCTCTACAATCTGTTCACCAACTACAAGAACTCTGAATGAACTCTGAGCTCTCGTGTGTCAGTCTGACTCCTGGGCTCCGAGTCGACCACCGGGGGACTAAAGAGCATCACGCCGCACACCTCTGAAAGGTTTGGGCCAGGCCAGACGGATTAGTGCTCAGAATGTTGGTTTACGATGGTCTCTAAATGTCAGTGTTTATTTATTTCATCCTCTGAGATTGTCTTCTGTGCAGGAATCAGGGTGACCTTTAGCTCCTCACTGTCACTGAAAAACAGCCCTGGAAAGCTGGAAAATGTCCGTGTGTGGAACTGAAATTCACATTAAATAATGTCTCAGTACACATTCTACTAATGCAAAGTAACTGAATTCTTTAATTATTATGCAACTGACGAGAAGCTTGCAGGGGGCAAAGCTGGTCACGTTTGTTTGTTTTTTTTGTCAACAATTTTTATTTGAATAAATCTTTATTGTCATTGTCACCGGTACAACAAGATTCAAACGGTGCAACATTCAGACATTAAAACAATACGGTAAAATTTACGACTAAATTAAAATAGTGCATCACTCAGTCACAAAAACAGGAGATACAAGTTAAAATAGTTGTTGTTTGATAAAAGTCATTAAAATATAAAATACACAAATACTGCTGTAAAAATAGAGCTGAAACAGTTAAACACAAATGTACATAAAGGAAAGCACCACTTGACTATTGTACAATGAATTTAGAAAAAAATCAGCCACAGTTTTTGCACAATTCAAGCATTCTAAAAGTAAAAGTCGACTTCATTTGAATGTTTTAGCCTCCAATCACCTTTGGATTGATTGTAAAACCTTTATGATGATCCCATTTTTAGCCAAAAAAAACTGTTTTCTAGGACATAGGTTCTGCAGAGCAGCAGGAGTTCATTAGATATTTACCTCTGAGTTGTTTATGGATCTGTTGCAACCCCGCCCCTTTTTCCCATCATTCATCTCTTCACACGACACTTTGTCACCCCCATCTCGTCATATATGGGCGTGTGGTTCCGGCTTTTTCTGCATCACTTTTTGACCTTTGACGTGCTGGTTGTTCCTATTGAACCACGGATCCAACCCTCAGGACGCGGTACCGGACACGGTAATGTAGGCAGAACTGGTACCGTGTTAGGGTACTGTTACGTTTTGGATGTCCCTAACTCATGTTTTTTTTTGGTGTGCTGGCCATTCCCATTAAATCAGGAGTCCTTAACCTCGGTCCACTTCCCGAGGATTCACGTCTGTGGCCTGGTACCAAGCAGCCCTCGGACCGGTACGGGTTAGCAGCCCGGAGGTTGGGGTCTCCTGATGTAATGGGAACAGCTAACACATCCAAAATCACTAAGGTGGGGACACCCGAAACGTCAGAAAGTGACATGGAGGGGCTTAAACCATACGTCCATATGTGACGAGTAGGGAGAGACAATGTGTTGGTTTACACCAGGGGAGGGCAAACTTTGGCCCGGGGGCCACATGTGGCCCACTAAACCATTTAAGGTGGCCCACTGCACTGGAATGAATTATATTGATAATCTATATTAATGTTTTATATTTCCCTGTAAATTTAGTGTCTCTCCTTAGATGTAAACAAATAAACTGTGTTTAGGTGCAGAAAGTTATTTTGCATTCATGTTGTGTTGGAATATTTGTTGTTTTTCGATCATTCCAACACAACAAACACAGCATTTTTCCAAGTTTGTGTTTTTCCCTGAGAGACAAACAATTGGGACTCAAATAAGAACAAAAAACACAGTTTTTTAATCAAACAAAAGCATGTTTTGTCCAGATTTCATGTTGTTTCTTTCTCATATGAAGTCAATCAACAAAGCACTTCAAGCATCTGATCCGGCCCACAGTTGTCAAGTTTCTGAACCCTTTGTGGCCCACGAGTCAGAAAGTTTGCCCACCCCTGGTTTACACCCTAACAGCCCCTCACAATCTCATCCTAACATTAGCGGTGCAGCGAAAATGGCGAGCAATATTGTTAGCCATCCAGCCACACAGTTTTGAGTTTAATCCCAGCTTGGACAAGAAAAAATGGCGATGTACATGGATCTATTTGGATCTAAATGGAGTGGAGCTGGAAGCTCATGGCTCGCCTCTTTTAGCTTCTACCATTGATACTATTTTTCCTTCTGCTCCAACCAGTTGAATAAAGAAATACTCAGAAATATGTCCTCCGTCATGAGAAAAATGCTAAGAACACCAAAAAACACAATATTTATTGCAGTGGAAGTTTCTTTGTCTTGTAGTGTTTGCCTGAAGGCAACAAATCAACTTATTAACTGGATGAGTTTTACTTAACCATGTTCACAGAATAAGTAAATAATGCAGAATATCTGAAGAGTTGGAGCCTTAAAGTAGAAAATAATAAGACAAGGAAAACATAGCCAAAGAAAATGTTAGCTTGCTAACTAAAAAACACATTAAGTCAGTTCATTAGACTGATGTCCATGTGTGGTTTGTAAAGGACTGGAATTCTTTTTTTTTTCACATCTTTTCTCTGCGTGACAGTTTGGAAAGAATCCAGCTTTTGCTGTTTAACTTGAAAAAAATATATGCATATATAAAAAAAAGAAACTTGGCATAAACATTTTAAAACATTTGATTTTTCCATAAAAGGAAGTTGCAATTTTCAGCCTATGAAAGAGTAAAGTCACGAAAGAATGTAGTCATCTGGTTGCCTCGAGCATCAAGAAAATACAGGAAAATACTTGTTTTCTCCCATCGTGCAAGAAAGGGAGGCTTCACATTGGAAATCAAGCATTTGACACACATGTTTCATATCTTTACTTCTAATACTTCATATTTATGCTTCAAAACTCGTGGTTTTCATGCAAGACAAGCCTTGTTCGTCTCATAGCAGCACAGAATCTCAGAGAAATATTCTAGTGCTCCAAAATCCTGGTGTGACACCAACCAACCAACTCAAAAATAGACCTGACAGCTGTCGAGCAGTTCAATTCAAGCTGCAGTTGGAAAAGTTTCTCCTTTAGAGCCACATTGGCCGGATCGGCTCTACACACAAACAGAGAATTGTCTTAAAAAAAAGGGAGGAAGAGGGCTCTATGGTAACCATTCCTGTCATTTCTGCGTCACTCCACATTTGATGTTGACTTTCTGCTATTTTCAGAGGTTTTTTTAAATCTCTTTACGGTCTGACAACAAATGAAACTATCTTTCATCGTAATATTCAATTTTTCTGGGGGAAATAAGGAAGTTGACAAGACATTTTTGTGTATTTTTTTATATTATGATTTGATTATAGCTTCAAGCTGCAAATTTGTTGTTAGTTAAAAAACAAAGGAAAAGGTGTGATGTCATCTTACATGACCTGAGACTAAATAAATTCAGAAATGTCCTTGAAAAAGTCATCTTTATGTTGTATTATATGATGTCTGACTGATTTATGAAGCTGTTTGATTGTAGCATCCTTTGTTCACACTGACTTGAATGTATCTTAATGCATCTATTCCACTGCTATTAAAGCTGGATGGACTCTGAGGCCGGACAGGCTGCGAGTAACGTTAAAGCTGACTGCGGCTGTAGATTCTCTGCAGGAGTCTCACTTCTATTGACCGGCCCTTCAGAGGCCACCTGGAGACCCACTGCAGCACACGCCGCACTCCTCCTCATGCATTTTACAGGCAAACTGAATAATTGAGAGAATGGATGAGTCAATCTAGACCTGATATAGGAGTGGATGGATCGAGCCTTGTGCATTTTTCTTTTTCATCTCGCCTATCAGGAAATAAATGCTTGGAATCAGACTGAGCGAGTGTTTCATTTGATCTTTCGCGTTTGGCTTTCGAGGACGACGGGCGCTTTTGAACAGCCAATTCCTGCAATTTTGGAATTAGCTAAAGGAATTATTTTAGGCCTTTTTTATTTTCTTCTCTCATACCTTTGTTGCTATGGTAACCTACATTCCCCCAAATTGCCCCTTGCCTGGTTTATGTGTGGTCGTTTCTCCTCCAAAAAAAAAAGAAAAAAAACGCAGGTGCATGCATGCATTCCTGCACAGATTTTCTGATATTATTTGGACTTCATGATGTAAAATGGAGACAGCCCAGGACCAGATGTCTGATTCCATCACAGATGGAGGTGTGTGAGACAAACCTGAGTGCCTCCGGCCCTCAAGAGTCACGCTTTTCTCTGTTCCCCTGTTCTCAAACAAATCATTTGCACCCGAGAGTCGTCCGTGCTCTTTTTTTCTTCCTGAAACGCACTCGTCTTTGTGCAAGTCTCAAATGCAGATTGTGACGCCGCCGCAGACGGCCTCATCAGGAAGACGCTCCGCTGCATCAGAAAAAAGAGGAAGTTTATGTTTTTATTGCCACATCTATTCGTTTACGCTGTTTTCCCTCTGAAATAATGGTTTGAAACGGAACACAGCGCTCTGAAGGATGTCACAACATCCCCTTTAGACCTGAACGCAGCCTTAAACGGCTTTTTGGTGGTGGAGTCGACGTCTGGGAAGGAAATCCGGTTTGCAGAGGATTCTACATTTCTTGATCTCAGTGCGCTTGAGGTAAGCCGTTTATTTTTATTCAGAATCTGTTTAAAATGTTGCGATCAACTTCAGGAAAAGGGAAGCATATAAACCACCGGAGGAGGAGAAGTGACTCACCCAGACTTGGTGGAGATCCAGGAAGCAGCAGTTTGACACAAGCAAGACATGACGGTTTGGTTGTAAAGAGTGACTGGATTGTAAACGTTTGTAAACACAGGAAGTGAAAAATATTTGTTCTTTCTTCAAAGAAAATAAGTTAGCATTCAGAATATTCAACTTTCAGACTTTTTTCAGAAGTTTTTCTGTGTGCTTCCTGTCTTCCTCTGGTGGTCAGCTAGTTTCAGCTAACATAGAAACCTCACCGAGGCGGTTTTATTGAATTCCTCTAAGAGGAAATGTCTTTTCCTACTAGTGTTGACACTTTTGGGCATTTAAACAGACTGAAGTCTCTTGCAGGCCTGCGGAGAAGAACCATCGTTCTGAGGAGAAAGCATGGAGGCTGATCCGTTTGACAATCCCACGTGCAAAACAACTGAAGATGTAGAGTCTTTTCAGGGTTTGTCTTTTTTTTTTTTTTTTAATAAATTGTAAAGTTATTGTTTTTTTCAGTTTTTCTAAAACTGAAAAACCTCCTAAAGCACTTTAATGGCTTGCTCTTCATTTTAAGGTTTGCTTAATGTTTAAAATCTGGCTATTTATAATAATTTCATTATGAATTTTATTATTTATTGTCTTGTTTAACCCTTTAACACCTGAGGAATCCCTGGTGAAGCTTAAACACAAAATCTGTAACGTACTGTAATGTTACATACATTTAAAGAATATAAACAATATAAACAATAGAACTCCAGTGTTAACGGATACATTTTTTTGTTAAATCAATAGCGTCTTAAAATAATTTAGTTTCTTCAAGCACAGTTTGTCTTATTTTAAGCTCTATCTCGAAAGAAAAACAACCCAACAGACTAAAAAAATAACTCAAAATTGGGTATAAATATAGATCTAACCATAAGTACAAAAACAATATTCCACAATTTGACATTGTGTTATCAATATCAATGTCTGATTTGGAAAATAACCTTTTGAGCACCACATTATTTAATTTTGCATTTTCTTTGCCAACAAAAGTCTTGTTAAAATGTTGAAATATTGAAGAATATTTCCAGGCTGCTGATAAAACTCTATATTTTACATGAATTTGACCATTTCTGTGGTTTTAAGAACCTTTTGATACTAAACTAAAAATTTGATGATCTGTTTATTGGGAATACTGGTCATTTTCACTTGAAATGAATATTTCCTTCTGCATAGTAACAAATTGAATCATCACAGAAGACTAAAAGATGTCAGAAGTTAAAAAAGAATGTTTCCAAGAACATGAACGATGTTTATACCAGATGCAGTCACTATGCTAAAAAGAAAAAGAGGATCCGGTTTGATTTATTATACATCCTACTTCTGCATTTTGTTTTAGTTTAATTAAACTTGAACAGATGTCTGAGCTGGATTTTCTTTTGTGTGTTTTACTTTTTCATATCAACCTTTAAACAAAAATAGTGTTTATATATTAGTTTAGTAAAACGTGATTTTCTTATTTGTTTATTTTGTCAGGGGAGAAAAGGAAAATTATTCAGCCAACGTCTCTAAAGGATCCCAAACTAGAGAAGCTTAAAGAGGTAATAAACTAATTCAACATTTACTCAAAGCTTTTTTTTTAGGAAGAATCTTTTCTAAAAAATAAAATGTGTCCCTCCATGAGCCAGTGCAACAAAGAACTAGAATATTATCTGATGCAAGGAGAATTAAGTAAGGGTTTGTGATTTTTTTTTTATTAACGCCATCAAAGGAGGGAATGGAAAAGAGATCAGAGAGGAGTCTGCTAGATACCATTTTAAGAGACTATTTAGTTTATTAAAATGTTTTAATCAAATATTACTTCTAAATACATCTGGCAAGTCCTGTGGAGAAATTCAAATGGATACAAGATATTAGAAATATAAGAAATAATTTAGTGTCTGTCACTATCTTCAGTTCATTTATTATTAGCTTGTGACGTAACGTAATACAAAGAAACGTAAAAGAGAATAGGTTTCACACTTATTTTCTCACCCTTGAAATGAAAAAAGAAGAAAAAAAACATTAGCAGGAGATGAAAGTGTTTGATGTCTCTGACTGTGATTAATTGTGTCCTGAGAGGCATTGGTTGATTGGATCAATAGGACTTTGAAACCAGAGCACATAGTGGTTCAGAGCCTGGAAGAGGATCTGTATGATGGATTGGTCCTTCATCACCTGCTGTGTGAGTTAATACACATTTGATATTTCATTAAACATAAAGCAAAACAAACTTACAAATGATGAGGGTCTGGTTTCTGCAGCCAGCTTGGCAGGCGTGCACTTGGGAGTGGATGAGATTGCCCTCACCACCTCTGCTCAGATCCAAAAGCTGGAAGTGATCCTGGAGGAGCTGAACAAGAGGCTGGGTCTGCAGGACAGCAGTGTGATCAAATGGAATGTCAAACGTGAGTCATACAAGTGAACAAATGGTCCCTTCTGGCACCAAATTCCCTTTACAGCAGGCTTTGATGGCAGCTCAAGGGTTCCATCTAAGCTAACACCAACTGTGAAGGATTTTAGTGAAGAAAAGAATCTGTCGGCATTGTGGCGTCCTGAAAGAATCGACCATCAGTGTTTCATTTGACGACTCGAAGAATGAACATGTTAAGCCAGCACAAATTAGAATTTTGCTTTAGTGACAAACTATTTTTTACTCTAGTAACATGTATGCACATATTTCTAAATGAGCCATCCTTCTTTTTTCATATGTGTAATGTCAAACAGCAAAGAGTCATCAAACATGGCAAAACGAGATGCTGTAGGCACGTGATCATGCTGTAGTATCGCGAGACTGACAGGT
>NC_050517.1:12870628-12872852 GCF_002922805.2 Oryzias melastigma
GAATGTTCTAATGCGGCTCAAATTATAAGGAGAATAAAGTAAGACTAAAGAGTTAGAGATAAGTCAGTCAGACTTTATTAGCTCCATTTATAGTAACTCTAAAGCTTATTTGTAACTAGCTCAACATTAGCCATGTTAGAAGAGTTAGCAGCATTAGCGTATCGGTATTCACAATACTTGTAACTCCTCACTTTATTTAGAATACATAAAAAAAACAGACAGATACCACTAAAACAAGCATTACTGTGACAATGCTAACTCTCAACTTTGTTAGTAACATGTAATAAAGACACACAGTGCGACACCATCGCTGCTTGTTAGCCATGCTAGCATTTTCACAATACCTGTTTGCAACATGTAAAAAACTGATAGATACTGCTAAAACAGATGTTATTGGGACTATGCTAACTCCCAACTTTGTTAGTAACATGTAATTCAGATACAAAGTGCGACACCGCTACATGTTAGCCATGCTAGCATATTCATAGGCCTACCTGTAACTCACAAACCTGTTTGCAACACGTGAAAAAACAGACTGAAAATGTGAAAACAAATGTTACTGTGACAATGCTAACTCCAAACCATGTTAGAAACATGAAAAGCACAGTCCAACACTGCTGCACGTTAGCTGCATTAGCATATAACTAATGCTGTTAGCCAAGATTGTTTGCAAGATGTAAAAAGACAGACAGATAATGCTGAAACAAATGTAACTGTGACTATGCTAACTCCCGACCTTGTTAGGAACATGTCAAATAAACATGGTCCAACACCGCTACATGTTAGCCATGTTAGCATAATCAAATTACCTGTTACTTTCATCCTTGTTTGTAACACATAAGAAAACAGACTGAAATTGCTAAAACTAATGTGGCCTCAATAACATTGTTTGCAACACAAAAAAACCCCAGACTTATACCGCTAAAACAAATGTTAATGACTACGCTAACTCCCATCCTTGTTAGGAACATGTAAAAAAATAAATAAAACACTCTATGTTAGCCGCATTCACCATAACATCCAACCAAACATTTTGACTGTGCACAGAGTACCTCCCAGAATTGCTTCAACATCAGTTAGCGACGTCATATATAGGCTGTATAAAGTGCTCCAGATTAGGGTGCACTGTCGTATTTTTTTATGAGGGGCTTTAAGTGTAGCTTATAGTGCAGAAAATATGATATACCTTTGTATTTTATCAAGGTTAATGTTATATTATAAGTTTGAAAAACATTTGAATATCACACTGTTATTAAAGATGTTTTTCATACTCATTAGCATTGTTTTGTCATGAATGCAATGACTCCATAGTTATCAGTAAATTTATGTATCATTAGGACATAAATTATGTTCAATTAGAGTCTAAATTCAGATTCACTTTTTCAAAAATGTATTAAGAAAAGCAAACAATCAAGATTGCAATCAATATTTAAGTTCCCACACAACAAAGAGTGTCGCTGATTAGCATTTGGGGATTTAGAGATGGCAGATTGCAGGCTACAAAGTCCCAGATAGAAAGCAAATGTAGTGAGTGGGTGAGTGGGCTTTGATAGTTTTTTTTTTTAGAAGAAATGAGGAGCTAGTTATGCAATCTAAACCTGTGGAATTTATCCAAGATGAGTATAGTAGAAGGATATTTATATGTAGGTTATTTTCACTTAAAACATTAGACTAGTTGTGTTTCAACTTGTAGTTTAGTTGTCATTTCTGCACAAATAAAATGTGTTACACGATTCTACCAAATGCACTCACATTAAACATAACTGTGCAATGACTAAAAGCAGAGATGCATTGATGATCATGCGCAGACATGATTTAATTCATTAAATCAAGCTAAGAACAACAATCGCATCAACTACAACAAACCATAGCAGGAAACTTAAAAATATAGTTCCAACTCCACAAAATGAGGAAGCTTTAATTATAAGGATAAAACACATGGATCCCTTTCAGATTTTTGATGAAATAACATTTTTTTAATGTTTGAATCTGTAAACCTATCTTACATTTAGCATCCTCTTTAAATACATTTCAAAATCCGCCTTAGAACAGTAGCTCACATTTTTTTTAATTAGTCTTCAAGAAAACCAATGTGTTAACATTTCTAATTACCTGACAGCATTAATTACAATATAAATATACAGCACTGCATCAACATCTTATTTTCCCTAGATTTTTATTTTCTGTCTTTGTTTTCATACAGGATGGTGCTGAGTTTTGTCAC
>NC_050517.1:12872884-12875597 GCF_002922805.2 Oryzias melastigma
GTTTGTTCTCTGTTGTTTGCCTGTCAGTCATCCACAACAAAGACCTCCTGGCCACAATTCATCTGCTGGTTGCCATGGTGAAGCACTTCCAGGCCGAACTAAATCTGCCGCTGAACGTGAAGGTTGAAGTCGTGGTTGTGGAAGTAAGTTGCAATCTGTTAAAGAAAAAAGAAGAAAAAAAAGCTCAAGAAATCGATGCACTGTTGTGACAAACTTCAATTTTCAGGTCAGTCGAAGTGGCATCAAATCAGAAGTGCAGACGGAGGTCCTAACAGAAGACAGGTGAGTAGATTTCTCTCCCTAGTGATTCTGTGAACGTGAGAAATGCTCACCTCCTTTGTCCTCCTCTGCAGCGGTGCAGGCTCAGACTCCACTTCTGAGAGTGAGTGAGGGCGGGCACAGGTTGAACTGACACGACATCTTGAATGTCATCCAAACACCATTAAAACCTACTAACACTTTTTTTGGCCATCTCATCACCCAGAGGAAGATCCCATCGAGCAACTGCTGAAGCTTGAGGCTCACAAGGTCAACACGGTGAAGAAGGTACAACAAGGGCAGCAGCAATGCAGAAGAGCTGAGGCTGATTAAAGTACTTTATACTTAACTTTGGAACGGTGGAGTCATACATTGTGAATTAATTTAAGTGGTAGAGCTAGCGCAGCTAAAAAGTTACCACCCTCTTGATGGTCTTTTTTGGTGCCAAGTCTTAATTTTGACCTTCATTTTTTTAAAAGTTTCACAAGTTTTGGCCAGAGGCTGTAAATATTTGTAAGTAGACCCAGTGTAGCTTATGTTAGGTTAATGTTTTACAGTTTTTTATATCTATCGCTAAAAAACATACAATCACCGGCCACTTTATTAGGACCCCAATTTGCCATAACTGCCCTAGTCCTTAGTGGTATAGATTCAACAAGGTACTGGAAACATTCCTCAGAGAGTTTGGTCCATATTGACATGATAGCATCAAACAGATGATGCAGATTTGTCGGCTGAACATCCATGATGCCGATCTTCTGATCCACCACATCCCAAAGATGATCTATTGGGTTGAGATCTGGTGACCGTGGAGGTCTTTGAGTTCAGTGAACTCATGTTCAAGAAACCAGTCTGAGATGATTCCAGCATTATGACATGGAGCTTTATCATGCTGGAGGAAGCCATCAGAAGATAGTACAATGTGGTCATAAACGGATGGACATGGTCAGCTACAGGTAGACTGTAAAAATACCTCCCACACCATTACACCACCAACACCAGCCTGAACCATTGATACCAGGAAGGATGGATCCACGCTTTCATGTTGTTGGCATTAAATTCTGACCTTAACATCCGAATGTTGCAGCAGAAATAGAGACTCATTAGACCAGCGAATGTTTTTCCAAATTTCAATCGTCCAATTTTGGTGAGTCTGTGTGAATTGTAGCCTCAGTTTCCTGTTCTTAGCTGACAGTAGTGGCACTGAGTGTGTTCTTCTGCTGCTGTAGTCCATCTGCCTCAAGCTCAGACATGTTCTGCGTTCAGAGATGCTCTTCTGCAGACCTTAGTTGTAACCAGTGCTTATTTGAGTTATTGTCTTTCTATCCGCTGGAATCATTCTGATCATTCTCCTCTGACTTCTGGCTTCAACCGGGCCTTTCCACCCACAGAAGTTGCTGCTCACTGGATATTTCCTTTTTTCCTGACGATTCTCTGTAAACTCTAGAGATGGTTGTGGGTAAAAATCCTAGTAGATCCTCAGTTTCTGAAACACTCAGGTTCAGAGTCACATCAATCACCTTTCTCCCCCATTCTGATGCTCGGTTTGAACTGCAGCAGATCATCTTGATCATGTCTACGTGTCTAAATGCACTGAGTTGCTGCCATGTGATTGGCTGATTTAGAAATGTGTTAGTAAGCAGTGGAACAGGTGTGCCCAATAAAGTGGCCACTCATGCAGGAAGTCCTCCATCACACAAGTGACAATTCCCCTTACAGGTGGATACAGGCGGTCTGTGGGCAAAATATGGGCAAATCTGTACGGGGTACAGGGGGCCACATAGCTGGAATGTTCCTACACATTTTTCTCTATGAGTATGCTGGGGGGCAGGAGGTCGTGGCAAACACTTTAACAACACGCAAGGATAAGTAAGGGTGAAGTAGGGGGACACAGGCAAGTCGTAAAAACTCTTACTTTTGTCACACCCCCCTCTCAAAAAAAAAAGACAAAAAAATCCATCCTGTACAGGTCCATGTGACATTAAGTTTATTTCAATGGTGAAACTGAATGTTCGACATTTTCATGCACACAGTGGTAATTTTAACAGAAATTGAAGTTTCAAGATTAGATGTCATTTTAGTTTTTGTTCATTTCAATGAAAACATTTCCTTTGATTAACACGTTTAATACAAATCAAGAACATTTAATGAACAATTAAAAAAGGCAGTTTTTTCCCCCAGAGGTCTGATACTCACCAAGGCTTTGACGTCAGGCTTTAAAAGCTCGTGCTACAGTGTAACTTTTGCAAGGACATAAAAAAACACATTTACTGTTTACCAGATCTATCAAAAGCTCATTACACAGTGGGATTACTTAATAAAAAGATCAAATTGACACAATCTAACTGTTATCAAAGGGATTGAGGCAGGGATGTAGTACAAAGTCAAAAATTAAATGCAATTTTAAGAAATATGTTTATAGTATTTTATTGTCGAGGGCTCAATCATAGTGTAG
>NC_050517.1:12875672-12883253 GCF_002922805.2 Oryzias melastigma
CTAACTGTTATCAAAGGGATTGAGGCAGGGATGTAGTACAAAGTCAAAAATACAAATGCAATTTTAAGAAATATGTTTATAGTATTTTATTGTGGAGGGCTCAACCACACTGTAGTTTTAGGACAGACAATCTGAAGAATAAAATTCTACTAAAATAGTTCTTATTTGGAGACAAATCGGTCAAATTTTATGGTTTACCATAAATTACCATAGATAGAGAGCAGATAGATCATAAAAAACACAAATAAAACACACACAAAAAAATACTTTTGGCTTTTGTGGATTCTCTTTAATTATTTTGACTTTAAATGTGTTCCTGGTTAAATGAAGATGTATTTTTCCTGTTTTGAAATGTGGTTGTTTAGTTAGTCGACTTAAATTTTTTATACCTGCATCTCAACCAATTGACATATATGTTACTGTAAAACCGAGATAAGCTTCTTTTTCTGCTTCTCTCACCTCCTATCAAATCATTTTTCAGGCCATCTTACATTTTGTCAACCAGTACATGTCAACCATTGGTCTGCAGGTGGCTGATGTGGACAAACAGGTACGGATGGTTGCTTATTACCGAAAGATCTATTCCTGTAAGATTTTATCAACTTCTGTTTTGGTCCTGTGGGATCTCATGTCCAGTTTGCTGACGGCGTGATGCTGCTGCTGCTAATCGGTCAGCTGGAGGGCTTCTTCATCCCGCTGTTTGACTTCAACCTGACCCCTGTTAATGAGTCTGAGATGGTATGTTGAGCTGCTGATGCCACAGATTCAAAATGAGATGTTTTAACCCATCATAGGCAACATTTGCAATGAAATTACAAAAATATCTAGATTTTTAAGCAGATTTTTAAGTTACTAGAAAATAAAAAGTTGAATTAAAATAAGTCACTTAAATAAGGTCAAAATATTTACATACAGCGTTATTTTTTTGTTAAAATCTTATCAAAACTCAAACCATTGATAAATACAATATACAAGAGATCATTAAATCTAATATTTTTGACTAGTATACTAAAATAAGATACAAAACAAGTGGTTTTGTGGCTTTCTTGCACCAATTAATTTACTGTCTTGTGGTAACAGTCATGAGTCTTTTCAAATTTTTAGCGCTAATATCCGTTGTCTGGTAGGTTTGTTAATAACGTTCTGAAGTCAGTAAGATCTACACAATGTTAACTCTAATTTAAAATAATGCAAAATATATTCAATATGTTGCATTTTTACTACAAAATTATTATTGAATGTATTTTTTAAGACCTTTTTTCTGATCAAGTAGGAGATACATGAAGAAATTAAGTTTAAACTTGCTTTTCTAAGAAAAAATATATTATTCAAATCTTTGTGAATCAGGAGCAGACAACAAAACACAGTTTGAAAAAGATCTTATTTGTGATGTTGAAAATACACTGCAGTTCACAAACTCACTGCTCTGCAACGGTGAGGGGTAAAGGGGGCGGGGTTGTCCGGATTCAGCGAGCTCGCTCAAAGGTGAATTTCTTATGAACCACTGCTGCTCTGCAGAAACTAGAAAACGACAGAAGTTTTGTTGGATTTGGCTAAAAAAGATAAAAAGTATAAACTGGGAACGCCTTTACTGTAGACCAAAAGATGATTGGAGATGGTCTTTAGTTTTGGTAGTAATCCTTAACTGAGTTTTTCTATATTACAGCTTACAGGATAATTATATGTTACTTTCGCCATACATATTACAGTAAAAAGTGAGTTGTTAGCCCAATATCAGTGAATTTAAAGACCTTAGCCATGCTTACTAAGATAAATTTAAATCTCAGTGGATTTTGTTAAAAGTGAACCAATGTTTAAAAGTCTCCTGTGATGTTTTAATGCTTTTCTCCCAACTTTAGCTTCATAATGTGACCTTGGCTTTGGATCTCCTGAATGACATTGGCTTGAAGTTGCCAAATATTGACCCACAAGGTGAGAAAAACCTATTTAGTTTTTATATGATATCGATTACTTAGATAATGTAGAACACTTGAAACATAGACTAGACAGCTGCTGAAACGTATGTTTCAGCTGTCATTTCTACTCAAATGAATACATATATTCATTCACATTGTATATATATATATATATATATATATATATATACTGTGAAGAATGTTTGTATTTGTATTTTCACAGCATAAAACTGTAATATGATGACAGTTGACCCCCATAACCGTGAAAAGCGCTCTAAAAACAAGTTTAAAAATAGTAACATTTATATATTTGCTTTGTATAAAATACATTAGTATCAAGTTAGATACTTGTCCACTGTATTTTATACTGTCATATACACGTAATAATATTTTAACAGTGATTGCATGAAACGTTTAAGGATTTTTTCAAAGTAAATTATTCAATATCATATAAAAATATTGAAAAATATTGTAATATACATAACAGTCAAAACTATAAATTATACTACAATTTATTGTTAAAAAACACCTCTAGCCATTAAATTTAATTTACCTATAAGTATGTAAAAACAACAACATATGTCGTGTATATATATGTTTATATACCGTGTATATGTATGTGCATATAATATGTATATGTATGTGTATATACTGTGTATATGTATGTGCATATAATGTGTAAATGTATGTGTATATACTGTGTATATGTAAGTGTATATACTGTGTATATGTATATACCGTGTATATGTATGCGTATATACACACACACATATATATATATATATATATATATATATATATATATATTGTATATACAAATGAAATGTACCAAAGAAAAACACCAAAGATGCAACATATCAACCATAGACCAAATCAAATGACAATTTCTATCATGAGCGTTTATCTGAGTTGGACAGAAATGTCAAAAGCAGTTTGCTTGTTAGGTGAGGACGCGACTCAGTGAGGTGGAGCAGTTGGAGTAAATCTGTGCTGCATCACTAGGTCAGGATTTGACAGCATCTTAGTGGGGAAAAGCTTTCAGAATATGAATGAGCGCGATCTGCGTCCTGATAAGAATCACTGTGGATGATTGTTTTAGTTGCTGGGCTTCATTCTTCATTCGGTGAGAAGTGATGGGCCAGTTGGCGTTGCACTGCCATGCGCTGATAGTCACAGAGATTTACCCTGACCCACCCCTCTAGCTACATCTATGGTAAAGAGTGTTTGTCGGGAGGAAATGATGGTATCTTTATTCATGAGCACTCTGATTAACATGCAAATGCCAAAATGCTCTGATTGCCTCCACCTTCTGTTTACTTGTCAATTATGTTTGATTCAAAACTTAAACTTTTTGAAACTTTCCTGATCAGGACATTCATCTCAAAACCAAAGTCATTAAAAAACGAGCGAAATTGCAGCTCTTTACATTGGTCTTAATGAACAGTCATGAAACTAAATGGAGTTTTTTTTCCTTTTTTTCTTTAACAAGGTTAAAAAAGATCTTGACCAGACTTTTATCTCTGCACTTTGAATTAAAAGAAGATTAGGAGCTCCATTCAGATCTGGAGCATGCACTAATGCACACATCAATCATTTACTCCTTCTTGAGCTTATGCAATTATTGTGTCAGTGTTTGAAAGCTTTTGTTCTAATTGTGGATTACGTGACTTACTACCACAGTGGAAAACGAAACATGATCCTCTCATAATCTTTCACATTAAAGACTAAATCCTTTTAAGTGACAGTTTTTTCACTTTTGCTTAAAAAGTGCTAAGTGTTTTTAAGACCCAAGCTCTGGTTTGGTATTTTATAATCATGTGGCCCCAGTTAAGCATTACTGTCGACCCACTCCAATCTAGAGTTTTTTTGTTTTTTTTTTCTCATGATAGAGGACATATGTAGAGAAAATTAAGCTTAAAATTGCATTTCTGAGTTTTTCTTTATTCAAATTGTTGTGAATCAGGAGTAGATGAAAAAAAATGTAGTTTGAAAAAGAGTATATTTGTGTCATAGAAAGTACACTGGACAGGCCACTGTAAATCAGTGACCGAGTCTTTTGGATCCAAATGCAAACGCTTTAATGAAGTTGAGCATGGGCAAGACATAGTATGTGGTCTAAATACAGGCAAAGGTAAAAATCAAAGGGTGAGGCAGATAAACAAGAAAACAGGCAAAGGTCAAGGCACAGAGGCAGTAACTAGGAATAATGTTGCTCAGAATGTCTGCTAGGCAAAACAAGACTTCGCAAAATAGAAGTGGCTGGTGGTTGTTTAAATGCTGGATGGTACTGATGAGCTGATGGTGATCAGCTGTGCTGGAAGGAAGGTGGCTGATGGGACTTGTAGTGAGGCAGTGGAGGTCAAAACGCTGGTGAGAGCTCCCCCTGGTGGACGGAAGTGAGAGCTGATGGTTGAATCACGACAGCCACAAGTTTCCTGCTTCTATCCATTCCAGTGCATCCACTTTTAGTTATTTGTAGTTATTTGTAATTTTATGGTCACTGGAAATTATAATTTATAGTTTTGACTGTTATGTGCATGACAATATTTTTAAATTTTTTCATTTTATATTGAATATTTTACAGTGAAAACCTTTAAACGTTACATTCATTTACTGTTAAAATATTATTACGTGTATACAGCAGTATAAAATACAATGGGCAATATAAACTTTTTCATTAAATCAACATATCTAAGAGTGTAAATTAAAAAAAAGATTTATTATTGACAAAACAAGCTTCTCTGTGTTCAGGCTTCTGTTTGACAGTCAGCGACTTCCCCACATCATAACCCACCATCCACATTCAGTGTTCAGTTCCAAAGTACATGCTCAGCATGATAGCTGCAAATATGAGGCCCTCCAGAATTATCCTAAGACAGGAACCGGTGACTAATTCAATTCATTTTTCTTGTCTTTTAATTAACAGCATAATTGCTGTGATAGAAAGAGGAATCCCATCACTCACAGCCTAAAATTGAAGCGTGCTGTGCGCATTAATTAGGTTAGTTGGTGATGTAGTTGGTCTTTGTGTCACTTTCATTCACTTGGTGTATCTCACAACAGCAAGCAATATTTTTCATCTCAGCCAGGACGTATTGATTAACTTTCAATCTCATGTCTTTTGTCTGCCTGATCCTTTGACACATGAGGGTTAGCAGCTAATTTAGTAAAAGCGTCATCATATTACTGATTGTGTCTCCTCTCCATGTTGTGATAGATATTGTCTCTCAGGATGTTGCTGCTACCTTGAAGGTCCTCTACGCCCTGTTCAAGAAGCACAGCAGTAAATGAGAGGCGGGGTCATGTGAGGAGCAGCAAACGCACATAAACAACGCTCAGTGGTGTTTGGCAAAATCCCAACTATGCCACAAGTGTAAAGAGCAAATGGGTTTCATGTAAACCACATCTTAGTTTAATAGTGTAAAAGCAATTATATGAAGACATTAGAAGTAATGCTGAGTCAGACTAATAAAAGCTCTGCAAAGTTAGGTCGTCTTATATAGAGCTGAATAACTCTCCGTTAAATTAAAACTATTAATATTTGGAGACCAGGTTAATTATTTTAAAAACCGTGTTAAAAAATAACCAAAGACTCCATGTAAGGATAATAAATACAGTTTCAGAGGATCAAATATTTTCTTGAAACCAGCAGCGTCTCCACATGAGGGGTTCACTTATGGAATAATTGCAACGAAGATAATAAAAATGCTCCATCTATTAAAACATTCAAAGTAATTAAAAAAAAGGGGGGAAATCAATAAATGGACTCAACAAGGTTAATTGATTTGTATTTCTTAATAAAAAATGTCTCTTTTTTTTACCATAATTGATTGTTTTCAGTGTTTATTTCTTGTAATTCTGTACAAATACTGTTTGTATGAATTTTAGTTTGGACTGAAATGCAAAAGAGATGATAGTTTGCTAATTTAATCCAAAACCCCCCTTTGAACTTTGCATTTCAGCCTTGTTTCCACTGTGCGGTCCGGTTTTGTGCGGTATTGTAAGGACTAGTACGGCACGGTCCAGTAAACTTTTGCGTGAGTGTTTCCACTCAGTTAAGTCTCGCTTCTACTGAGTGGTTTGTTTTCACGGCGCATGTACGGTGTAGACCATTTGCATGCCGCTAGCTCACCCTGTATCACTCTGTTGCCATGGACGTCAACAAACTTTGGCAGTTCCACCTCAGACCAGGCCTGGCTGTTGTTTGCAGACATTTTCAATAAAGACTCATGGCCAAAAGAATACACAAACTCAAATGCTCCCAAATGTTGGAAATGTTAGCTTAACTGAGTGCTATATTGGTGCTTTCTCATCACTTTCTGCCAATCAACAGGTGGCTACAGCAGCTCCACCCCGACCGTTCCATTCCACTTTTCAATGGACCTACAACCAGTGGGGGTACGGGTCACTTTACAATAGAAACTCTCAAAATACTGGACCGGACTGGAGCGTACTGGACTGCTCAGTGGAAACAAGGCTATAGTCATTTATTGTTATACTTTTGTAATTTTCTCGGTTGGAAATAAGGTGTAAGAAGTAAAACATGTAAAATTAACACCTTTTTTCAAAATTGTCCAAGTGAAAATGAAAATGTGGCTATACATGTATTTTAATGGTATTAACGGTAAATAATAATTTAAAAAAAGCACTTAGCTTTATTGTTAAAGTAGAATTCCACAGCAGCAAATGAATTTTTTATGAGTGTATCAGAAAAGCAAAAAGTGTGAGGCATTCAGTTCTGCACACCTCACTAAGGTATTGATGGCCAAAGAATGCTAACTGCGATGAAAGTCAGTTAAAAGAAAAGTGCCAGAACCGATTACAGCACCATTGCCCAGTCTGTTCATCCCTGTCCTCCTGTTAAACATTTATTGTGAATCTATCAGGGATCCCTCTAAAAGAAGCAGACAAGACTTACTGTTAAAGGAAGCTGAGGTCAGCAGATATGCTAATTTTTTCCACAGCTGTTCTGCTCTATTTGACACACTTGTGTTAATGGTGGCCCTTTCTGGACACTCTGCTGAGGTGTTTGAGTTCTTCCGTGGCGGGATTGATCTCAGCTAAAGCCATTATTTTTCTTTTTGTGAGGCTTCAGCCAAGAGTAAAGAGTAAAAAGCCTGCTATCCTACAGGAAAAACTGAAAAATTGTCATAAACAAAGAAAGCCTAAAATCTATTCGGATTTAGTTATTTTTCTTCACTTTGATCCGAAAATGCAATAAAATCAGGTGACACCATGTGCCAGTAATATAAACACATTTTTAGCATGGTAGGGCACACCTGAATATAGGGTGGATTAAGTGAGACAAAAGAATCCAATAAGTCAGTCAGTTATCAGCAATTACAGTAATTCTAGAACTTGTTTGCTACAAGCTAGCTATGTCAGAAAGAGCATATTCTCAAATCCTGTAACTCCCAACACAAAAAACACACTCATATAGCTAAAACAAATGTTACAGAGACTAAGCTAACTCAAAATTTTGTTAGTAACACATTAAAAAGACAATGTGACACTGCTACATGTTAGCCACGTTAGCGTTTTCACAATAACACGCACCCTTGTTTGCAACTCATTAAAAAAGAAAAAAAAGATCTTTTAGGGCTTTAAAGCCCAACTTATAGTGTGAAAAATACAGAAATAATTCTATTCTCAAAATATTTAAAAA
>NC_050517.1:12883448-12883675 GCF_002922805.2 Oryzias melastigma
AATTACTATGCTGACTTGTCTTGGGTGTGGATGGCAGAGTAGCTCAGTGAAAAGCTGCTTGATGGCACATTTATTTAGAGCTTTTCCTGCATGTTTTCTTCACAGTCACTCTGATTAAAATTCAGCATGGTGCTTTTCATTCTTGCTTTTTCCCTTCCATGTTTTTGTCACTTTTCAGTAAACGTCTCTATTTCTTCAGGTCTACATAATTTTTTATGTCTTCATTT
>NC_050517.1:12883815-12913760 GCF_002922805.2 Oryzias melastigma
TTTTTGTCACTTTTCAGTAAACGTCTCTATTTCTTCAGGTCTACATTATTTTTTTATGTCTTCATTTTAGGTGGAATTGTTTGAACTTTACAGCACTATGCAATATTAGACAATGAAAGTAAATCAATTGAGTTATGAAAGACAAATTCATTAAAAGACAACACTTTTTTCAAAATGGCAGCTTTTCTTTTAGTTTATCTCCATCTGAACCATTTTATATTGTAGTCACCAACCGGAGATAAACGAATGTATGTCATTTTTAGAGCAATTGGAAAAAGGGACCTTTTTGATTTCCTTGGCAATGAACTTTGTAAACCACGCATACATTCCTAATATTTTCATATGTCTTATTGTTTTGTTCAGCTTGAGCCAGGAATTAATTTATTTTCATCGTCAGGGAAAGTGAAATTAAATGTGCTTCAGTGCACTCGTACCCTAAAACAACCCATGGTAAAAAAATTATAATTAAGATAATAAATAATGAAAATACAAAAATAGTGTCTTTCTGGTAACTAAAAACAGGAAGTTAAATCAATTTGTTGCTAAATAAAGAGTAACCAAGTAACTTCTTAATGATGACAAAGGATTTAGATTTGTAGACAATTATTTTGAGAAAATTCAAGATGGTGGTCTATTTCCAAGGTCAAAGGTCAGTATAACATAAGTTGTGGTTGTAGATTTAAGCTGGTGGTGTGTTGATATTTTGTGAAGGTCGCTCAAATAAAAGTTTTTTTTCCCCATATTGTAGAAAAATGTAAAAGTTGACAAATTTCACACTTTGACACAAAAATTGCCTCCAAGCTTTAGGTCCTGTGGTCATCCCATAATAATGTCAAAAAATGTTACTAAAAGGTGCATTAAGAAAAGAAAGAAGAATTGCAAAAAAAAGTCCCTCACAGTCTGTGGGAAAAATTGAGTATTTTCTAGAAATGTGTTATATTTTACATTTCCCAAATTCTTAACATGAAGTTCCTTTCTGAGTTGCTCTTTGGGTTATGTCAAACTGGAAAAAGCATGAGGTTAAAGTGGAAACTTTTAGCAACACTAAAGGGTAACCAGCACCCTCACCCTTTTTAACTCAACCTTCCCCCCAGAGGCTTTGGTTGACATTCAGGAAAGTCATTTGTTTTCCTTCCATCCAGAGAATAGATATTAGCGCTAATTCATTTTTTATTTCCCCTGACAATTATGAAGATTTGCACAGAATTCCCTTGGCAACCAGATGGACGTACGGTTGCTGCACACTGTCTTTTCATTTATCATGTTGTGGCATTTTAGAGACTAAATTATGGATCATGAAATATAAATCCCTCATTTTAGACTCCATGATCTTTGGATAAAGTGAGTTAACAATGGCAAAAATATGAAAGCAAGAATGAATTAATAGAATTGAGGACTTCCTTTAAAATATATATTAGCAATAAACAAAAATATAAGGATTTTAAAAAACTCTTATCAAGTAGTAGTAAAATTTGCTTAATAAAAGTATTAATCTAGAAATCTACAAACCCCCATAAACATACATTTGTGTAAACCAGGAGTGTCACATTCAACCGCACAAGGGGCCAAAATCTAAAACACATCTTAGGATGTGGGTCAAACAGAATAAACATTTATTGAGCAAAGCTACATTTTAAAAACTTAATTTTTAAAATTACTGTGAAAAAAAAAGAATTTTATTCCAGAATAAATCAACTAAAACCTTAAATAACTTATATTTTACTCTCCATAAAAACTTATTTTGTCAAAATGATGCAAGTTAGAAACAAGAACAAGATACATCGGGCCATTAATAACAATAAAATAAAATAAAATTATCTGGAGGGCCGGATCCGACCCCTGGGCCTTGACTTTGACACATGTGGTGTAAACGGTCAAAGGTAACAGTAAGTCAAAGAGTGTTTTATTTAGGTGTAGCTCAGAGGTCTTCAACATGTGGCTCCAGCGTCACATGTGGCTCTTTTATCTCTCCGTGGTGGCTCTCTAGCTGTAGAAAAATAAAATAATAGTAATTTTCCAAAAAACTTTGAGTTTAGCTTCCATTTTAGCGACATGCTAACGTTTTTTGCTAGTTTGTTGTCTACTTGTGTTTTTAGACAAATTTAGAGTTTAGGTTCTATTTTAGCAGCAGGCTAATGTTTTTGACTAATTAGTTTACTGGGCAAATTTATGCTAATTTGGAGTTTAGCCAATATTTGAGCAAAATGCTGATGTTTTCAGCTAATTTGTTATCTACTGAAGTTTTTTGGGGGGAATATTTTAGAATTTAACTTCTATTTTAGCAACATGCTAACATTTTTGACTTATTTAGCTTGCTGGGGAATTCTAGGCTAATTTGGAGTTCAGCTATTAATTTAGCAACAAGCTGGCTTTTTTGTGGCTAATTTGGCCTCTAATTAGTTTTAATGCTAATTAGGATTTTAGCTAATTTAGAGTTTAGCTTTTCTTTTAGCAACATGCTAACATTTTTTAATGATTTAATTTATTGAGAAATGTTATGCTAATTTTCCGTTCATCAAAAAGCTAGAATTTTCACTACAAAAGGTAAAAGCATTTTTAAAAAAATCCCATTTTGAGACATACTATTTTCACTTTTGTTCATGACAAAAATATTTCAAATAATTCACATTTATTTAAAAAAAAAAACCAAAAAGGTCATGAATGCAAATTCAAATCTCTTAAATGTTAAAGGAAGACTATTTACAGCTTCTTCTAGGTTTTGATCAGAAGAAAACGAGCACTACTTCTACTGCTAAAGATAGCCGACCCCTGGTGTAGCTGGTTGTCAAAGGGTTAAATTAAAATGTGAGGATACTCAAAAGGAATTGCATGTTACATTTCAACACAAACTTGAAGATTAGCAGCAATGGTGGTCTTGCATCATCTTCTACTGCTTAAAGGAGAACAGAGCAGGTTGAAAACTGATTTAGTCTCTACAGGTTTGATGTGTAATTATTGCTCGTCTCCCATGACCTCATTTTCTTTTTTAGATATTGTAGCTGCAAGACATCTTCTCAGGTTAATTTTATTGTTTCCTGATTCACGCAAAAGCTGCTGGGATTTCAAGGAGGTCTGAGGAGTTTAGTTAGAGTTTTATATTTATCCATCCATCCTTTTTCTGAATCTGCTGAAGCCTTGCTGAAGGATGTTCTCGGTGTGACATGAGAGCGCTAACCTCTACCCTACCGTGCCAGGTTCCTCATATAAGCAAATAGTATATATCAAGGCAAACTAAAACAAGATCAAACAAGGATCAGTCTCTGATAAGCCAGTTTTCTCCTTTTTCTTGCTGAAATTGATACAAAATTGTTGCAAAAACTAAATTCAGAACATTTTTCTTTTCAAATGTGTCAGAAATATCTTGCTTCAGTGTGTAATTACTCACTTTTTCCATCGCTGCATGCAAAATATCATTTCCAAATAAACACCAGTTGGAATCCGTTCAGAGTGTTTACAGGAACCTACTGTGGGTCCTTTTCCAAAGGTGGCTGGAGCACAGAGGAGCTTTAATTAAGTCCTCGTTGGCTCCTGGAGGAACTGTTTGATGGAGGAGAAGGTCTTTGACTCTTTACTGGTGCTAGCCCTCAGGCTTAATGACTGGCTCTGTGAGACCTGGTTGTAGGCTCCCCAATGTGGCCTCTTCCTGCAGGGCTGGAGTGTCATTATTTTCCTTTTGTCTTGGTTTGATTTGGGGTTCATACAATCTTTCTTTTTTCTTTAAATGTCTGTTTTCAGCCGTCCTTCGGTGTCTCTGCCTCACAAACCATGTTTTCACACTCGGTGGCAACAAATGGGACCAAATAAAGCCTGATAAAATATCACAGACTCTTTGAGTAGAAGCCAAACACAAAGTGTGCCTTTGTTATGGTGTCCTCCAATTTAGAGTTAGAACGAATTAAGGACTTTATTTATTTATAAGTGTGTTTATTTTTTCTTTATTTACTTTTTATGTATATTTAAAAAAGTTGTACAGGTTTTCAATGCTGAGGAAAAAAAAGAAGCAGAACATTTTCAACAATGACTCAAGGATCTTCCTCAAGTATACCTATTAGGGGCTTAGAGAAATATCATTTTGGCAATATTTCGTTTGGTGATACTTGCTGATAAGATGATATTTAGTTAATTATTTATGCGTCCTTCAGCATCTTACTGTTGTTTTCTACTTAAACCCCAGACCACTAGTTGGCAGCACAGGGCACTTTGAGCAGCTATACACCACGACCATAACAACAAGAAGATCTCGCGAGACCAACAAGATCTCGTGAGGTTTTTGTTGTTATGAAAGATTTACTACTTAGTTTTTACTGGGGATGGGTACCAAACCGTAACTCTGTGACACGTTGCATCCAGTATCATTTATATAACTGCAGTGCTTAATGTTGGTATCATTAAATAAAATGAGTTTTACAATTTTATTAAATGAAAGACATATTAATATTCAGGTAGAGTCTTTTTTCTAAGTCGCACTCATAATAAAAATCGAAGTGAAAACTTGTTCTGGTAAACTCTTGGGATATATCACAATATGTATCATATCGTTAGACACATATCGGGATTGAAATTGAATTGCCAGGCTGAGGCTCTAACAATACACACCCCTAATACCTATAACATACATACGGTGGCCCTGAATGATTAATCATACATCAAATCTCAAACCGCAAAAAACATATTCTAGATCACAACAAAACAAATACTAACATTACATTTTAGAAACTTTCCTATTACCTGTCTTTTCTGTTTTTTTGTTTTTGTTTTTGTTTTTTTGTTTGTTTTCCTTTTAGTTTCTGGAAATTATTTTTGTTTCAGAAAATATTCAATTTTTATTTCCTTTATGTTTTTTTAGAATTGTGTTTTTTAAAATGTAATTTTATTATTTTTTTATTATTTGTTTTGATTTTTTTAAATATTGCATTGTAATATTATTGTCATGAATCAGTCCCCTGTCTCCCGGCCTTCAGAGTTCAAGTACTTCCTGGTTCTCCACACTTCACTTCCCATCAGTAATCACTCCCAGGAGTCTGAGCAGTGCTCAGTGTGAAGTCTTGATTGTGCAACTCTGCCTACATCACTGAGCGTTCTCCTCTTGACCAGATCTTCTGACCCTCACCTGGACCCTGACCACTCTGGTTTTTCTCTCATGCTTGTGCTTAACCCTTGCCGTCCTGACCCCGATTTAACTTTTTCGGACTTTTAGGTGCTTCAAACCTGTTGTCCAGCCTGTGCCACATAAACCTACAGCACTTGGATCCAGCTGCATGCCTGTTTGTGACAATTATTATTGTATATGTTTCTGTTACTAAACTGTAAGCTTTTTTTAAAAAGTTCATGCAGAAACCACCTTATAAAATGATCCAGATACTCAATTGAAACTGAAACTGTGGTTTTATTTTTTTTTATTTTATTAGCCGATTGACTTAGTATTCATCCAGCGTACATCCAGCCTGAGAGGCACTGAGAGCATGGAGTGGAAGGAGTCCTCCTGTGGAATTATAATGTCTTTTTGGTTTCTGCATTACATTTCAGGTCATTCCGCCTTGAGGAAGGACACTTTGAACTATTGCCCCAACCTTAATGATTATGCCTAATTTCAGTAGTTTACACATCAGGTCATAGTGCTACATAAAGAGTTTGGAGAGCAGTGACATCACATCCTGTTACCTTTGCTGGGACCCACCAAACTTGTTACCAGAAGAGAACTGTTTCTTTTGATTTTTTACTTTAGTCTAAAAGAAAAGCCAGCTTTTATATCTATACTTAAAAAAGCATTAAGGAGGTTATGATTATGTTGCAATGCAATCACAGTGAAGCTGAAAGCAGAGGCAGAGGTGTGCATAAACACCACAGGAGTGGAATTACTGTTTAGTAAGTACAACACCTCCTGTGGTTTTGTAGGTCTGTTGGCTCATGCTTATTGTACCTTTAGGCAGCAAAGAGGTTATTTCACATTTTATGTATTTTATCAAGTACACGGCATACAAGCAAGCAGCAACACATTTGTTTATGATGTATTTGTCTCTAAACAATTAGATATCTACTTTTTTCAGTTTTTTTCATCTGCAAAAAAATACAAATCAAACCACTAAAGTTTATTTTATTGATTATACGAATATATAAGTCATGCCTTTAAAGCATGACTATGTGCAGCTTTTTTCAGCTGGCCAAAGCAGATACACATTTCTATGGTGCTTCTTTTTCTTTTCTTTCTTTTGCTAAATATTTATTTTCTTATTTCTCAAGAGGAACTTTTCCATGCATATTTTCACTTCAATCCTTTGTGTTGATAACAAGCTGGAGCTGCAGCAGCTGATACCAGACAAGGCATCAGCTGCTGCATGTGAGAGGTTCCTGATGTAGATTCAAACGTGACATTATGCACAACTTAAGAGGAGGAGGTGGTGGCTGGAGAAAACTTGAATAAAAACAGAATATTGAGTTTGTATCACCTAATAGAAATAACCCAAAAATAAAAAAAAAACATGAAATTAAGCTGTTAATATCATAAATTAATCACTATGATGACATTTATAATTTCAAACTTAGCATCTTGGTTCTTTTTTTTATTACAAAAAATTGTTTTTATTTCTTTTGTCAAGTTTTGAGCAGTTGGTTATATGAAATGTTTTTATCCGCCAAAATCTGTTGTTAAAAACTCTCAAAAGACATAAATTAGTGTTGAAAAGGATTTTTATTTGCAGGTGGACTGAATTTAAGGGCTTTATTGTTTGATGTCTGTGAGATTTGTTCTGATTTTGTATTTTCTTTTGACTGATTCTATTAACGTTTTTTTATGTGACATGCTGAGACTTTTAACTGCGTACTTCCTGCACCTACTGCCAGTCTATTTTTTGTAGGTTAGAGTTTGAATCTCATAAAGAAAAACACTCTTTGAGTTGATCCAAACAATGCACTAGTAGCACCACAATTACGGTTTATTATACCAGTTTATCTTGTAGTTTCTTGCTATATATGTTTACTTTACAGAATGTTTTAAAAAGAAAGCTCCTCAGTAGCCTCAGCAGCCCAGTGACCCCAAAAGGAATTCATTGGAATCAGACACTGGATGGATGAATGGAAAGCTGCAGAAAAAAAACAAAACTATTTTTGGCTGGCTAACAGCCTGCAAGTAGCAAATGAATTGCTTTTTGACTCACAGCTGCAAAAAAAATATATATATATATATATAAAATAAAAATATTGCATTAGAAGCTAAAATAACAGAGTGGTTAGGTTAACATTTCAGGCAAATTGTGCATTTTGAGGTGCAAGCACCAAATTTGCTTTAGAATCCCTTCTTTCAGACAAGGAGTTTTGCTAAGAGAAAAATCAAAAATGGCGTCCATTTTTAAAGATGGCGGCCATACACTCAATTGATACAAAAATATTTGATTTCTTTTTGACCTTTTTTAAGCAATATGGAATATGAATGCACAAAATGCAGTCTCTAAACTTGAGGGGTATCCATAGAGTACTATATATATTTTTAAATATTTTTTCGCGGCTAACATGATTTTCTGAAAGAGGGTATCTTAAAGTACATCCATGCCATTCTAAAGTATTTGTTTCAAGTTATTAATATGGTTACATTTTAGCCTTTATTTAAAAAACATTTCAGAGGTTAAACAGTAAAAGATCAACTTTTTGTGATTCATTGTTTCCTCTTTATCACCTTTCTGCTGAACTCTGAATACCTGTGCTCCTAATGTGGTGTTGAACAAGCAACAGTTGCCACGAGGCCTCTGGGAGGTTTTCTGGGCAGAAAATAGTGTTTGATGCTCCAAACTGGCAGAACACCAGCTCCTCCTTTGTCCCTGTAGACACTCGTGTTTGCCTGTTCTGTCATGGTTTCTGCCTTCTGCTGCTTTCTTTGTGAGACAGAAGGAAGAACTTAAAGAAACTGTATTTGTCTTTGCCCTCTTCAGGTGGTGCCTATATGTGCATTTGGGTTCACACACTAAAAAGGAGGTCTTTCTCTTTATTGTTGTTTTGACATTTGAGATTCATGCCTTTTCTGGAGTCTTTTGACTGCCGTGGAGGAGAAGAATGCGGCCACGTGGGGCTGAGATGCTGAATCCAAATCAAAGCTGCCTTTTCTGTTTTGCAGGCTGAAATTTTGCACTTCTCCAGCTTCACAGCTGAGCTGCTACTTTTTGGAGTTTTTAGGAGCAAACTGTTTTTGTGCATTTCTTTTTTTCAGTTTAGTGCTCCAAACAAGATTTTTTTTTCTTTTTTGCTATACAACATGGCATCACATTAGCTTTAAAATCCCCCCATGGCTGCAGAGTACATGTTCATCTTTGTATCATTATAGTATTAACTCTATATGAAGACGTTCTGAACCCACAGATGGGTTTATGTAACAGCTTCTTTATTTTCATTTGCATCAGCGTGTTAAAAACACATCTCCTCCACTGAGCTTCTGTTTCGCTGTGACCTTACTCCTACTCTCAGCTCCTATTATGATTTCCTGGTAATATGCTACTTAATATTGCTCCATTATTCCATGGAAAGTGTTTGTTTATGCAGCATTACATTCAGCCAGTATCTTTTGTGTCTTCGTTTACTCACGCTGATTGTGACGGTTTAGAGTTAAATGTTGAGCTTTGCATATACTTCACTGGAATATCTCTAATAATAAAGCTCAATAAGAATAATTTGTGTAACAATCCAGATCAACAATCGTCTAAATCCACAAGTACATTCAAGTCCCCCCCGAGGAAAATTGTGTTTTTTGTGGAGAAGAGAAGATGGTATCTTCACATTGACTGCAGTCAAATGAGCGGCCGTTCGCATTTCTGTGGTCAAATCAGCCGTCGATGGGTTTTATGTGTGAGTTTCATCCAATACTTACGGTAGCAGGACTGAGAACGCTGGAAAATCTCTGTAAGACTCCATGAACTTTCTTGATGTGACCACGGAAATGTGAACGGCGGCTCATTTGACCGCAGTTGGAAAGGGTTGTAAATCAATGAACGAGCATTTTGATGTTAGCTTTCATTATTTTATCAAGAACTCTGAGAAACCAATGATTGAATGTATTGATCACATCAACGTCAATAAACATTGGAGAATTAGCTAAAAGAGTCTTTGGTGAACTGAAGGAGAAAGAATCAGGATTTTGGAGGAAGTTCTGTCCATGAAGCTCTTCACTTCCTCGTCCAAACTGACGTCCAGCTCAAAACAAACAGCTGGACATTTCCGATATATATTTACCCCAGAGCAATAATCAGACGGGGGATTAGGGGCGAGGCAGCTCAGCTCAGCTCCAAAAGCCACACCCCCTCAGAGGAGATTTCAGATCAACATGAGAAATATAAAATAAAAATGTCGTAGGGGGACTTTAAACAAGCCAAAACACACACACACACACACACACAATCACTAACTATAAGTCTTCTGTTAAAAGAAATGAACTTTCAAAAATGCATTTAAAAAAACATTACGATTGATTTAGTCCAAATAATTATGTCACGTTCCCTTCCTCCAACTCTCTTACAAATATGAATCAATAGCATCGTTACATTAGGGATGGAGATATATAAGTTCGCTCCTTTAACGGGTTAAATGTCTCATATATTGTATATAAAGGCACAAATGTGTCTATTTTTATTAAAAGTAATTGTAATGGTATCATTTTCATGTGTATGTGGACGTATTGTATGGATATGTATATGTTTTACTTTTATTCTTTTCCAATCAATGTATATCTCTTTCATTTGTCTTCTTTAGCTATGTTTTTCTGTTGCTTAAAATAAATCAAATCCAAATCTAATTGATAAAACCAGTTGTATATTTTTTTCCACAGTTAAAATAACATGAATGACATGGTTCTAATACCTTTTGCAGTAATGTTGGATTGGTTGCAGACTATGAAATTTGATTATCCAAAGACAAATAAAAGAATTTTACAGAATTATTGATGAATAAATCAAACATTACTCGAGGACCTTCAGTATTTGCAGCAAACTAAATATTTCAAACCAGTCATATCAGGCGTTATTGACTGGAAAGACTTTACAGAACCCGATAAAAACATTCAGCAGACCGGATGTGTGTTAGAGGTTTGATGTTATCTTCCTTGGTATTACAGATCCACTCTGAAATTTGTATCCACGTCAGATGGATCTTAATGTGGTTTAAGTGGCTCGGAGGATCCGGTCCGCTCAGAGGACATCATTGCACTGAAATCTAATGGAGCTTTAATTGATAATTGTTGGACGGATACATCCCAGGCTCCTCAATATCTGCAGGATGTGGAGATCCAGACAAGGGTTTCTAAATAATGATGTATGGCAGCAGCAGCTCTCTGAGAGACTGATAGCTTTGCTTACTGTCAAACAGGAAGGACATAGGTGGACTGAGTGGGCAGAAAGGAACCGAGTGTGCAGCAACCTGGCCAGAATAACTGGCTAACTTAGGTGGGGGTTGGGTGCAAGTCAGAGCTCGTTAGAGGAGCTCAAAAGGACCTTGAGCATGTGGTTACAAAGTTTGTGCTGGCCTTTGTTGAAGGGGAGCAGCTGCAGGGGTCTGATTTGAGGTGAGGTGTTGAGTTCTGATACAGTCTGTCTTACTTTTGAAGCTTCTCTGCTTTAATGATGTTTCTGAGGTGGCTAACCCTGCTACAAACGACGCTCCCGCAAAGAATACCTGCATCTTTTGAAGCCAGGAAAGCGGGTAATCTGTGTGAATCCAAAACAAAGCAGACAGAGTATTTTTTTAAGTTTAAGCTTTTTTATTTTGCATAGTTTGGCTGAGGGTGTGGCATGTGATTAAAAAAAAAAGGCTTATGTTTTGCTATCTTCTCCATAACAGCCACTAGAGGGCACTGTGAGTGTGTGTATCCGTATTTTTGCTACCTAGCAGCACAGAAGAAGTGTAGGACTCAGCGAAGTTATTAAAAAGTGAGAAAAATCATAAAGAATTTAATGGATCTAGTGATTTAAAGTAATAAAAACATTAGTTAGCGTGTCTTTTATTCTATGACTATCTCACTGTTTGTTAATATACTAGTGCAACACAAAACTTATAATAAAAAAATAAAGTGTATAGCCAACTGTTAATGCTAATAACAGTGATGATCTACCTTTGTTTGTCATTGTAACCTATAACCCCCAAAGTCAGACTAACTAAAAATACTCTAAGCATTAGAAGCATTTTAGGCCTTTAACAATCAAGCTTTTGTTCCAGTTTTTACAGGACATTCTTTCTTGTACTATAACTGTTCTGCTATTTACAAAATTAGCATAATTCCAGCGAATTTTAAACTGGAGAAAAGGAACTTTGCATTGATATGCAACACTTAACAATAGTGAAGTGTTTACAGAACCAAGATAAATCAGCTGATTCTGCCACAGGGAAAAGCGGCTTGCAACATTATGCAACACTATGTAAAGTCTTGCATAATGTAAATTTTAGAATATTATGAAGTGTTGCATTTCGTAAAGTTGAGAATATTTTAAAGTGTTATATTTCGTAAAGTTTAGAATATCGTAAAGTGTTGTATTTCGAAATGTGTATAATATTATTAGAATATTTTTTATAGTTTCATATCGTAAGGTGTTGTAAAATTCAGCGAAGCGTAAAGTGCTGTATATCATAAGTCAACAAATTACGGGATTTTAAAGAACGTGAGTCATTTAGGTCTCTGGCAACTAGTGATAGGAGTGTCGATTCTAAGGTAGTGAACTATGGATATCGTGTTTTACGGACTGTAAGTCGTGTTTTTTTTCATAGATTGGCCAGGGTGCGACTTATACTCTGGAGCAACTTATTTGGGATTTTTTTAGACATAAATAAGCTCATATATTCTTTATTTTCTCCACTAACAACCAGTTGCCTTTTAGCGGTTGTTTCCCGCTAACAACCACTAGAGGGCGGTGTAGGTTTGTGTATCAGTATTTGCTGCTGACAGAAACGCAGAAGAAGTTCCGTTCAAAACAAACATTGCTGAGAATCTAATAATTGTCCTCATGGATGTTATGTTTTTCTTATTTGCATCGAGACATTTTTATTGTTTTATTTTTCTCTCCGTGGACTAATGTGGGACAGCAAGCCATCAAACTGGGTTATAAACAGACAGAAGAGCAGCTAAAAACAGTTATTCAGATGCAGCTCCTGCAGGCTAAGGTAACGATCGCTGTAAGCAAAAGAAAAAAACTGCTGTCTTGAACCCAGAATGGAGAGATGATTATAGATGCTTTTGTGGAACTCTTTAAAATATATAACATAACCTCTCAACATCATCCGTATCCTCCGTGTATTTTAAACGAGAAATACAGTCAATGTAGCGATCTAAAAGACAGCTTCTCCACATGCAATGAGAGCGTCTAGTTTATGAACACATTTTTGGACAAACATTGAACATTAAATTTGACTCAGGTCAAAAGAGACAGCAGACTCGAATTCGACGCATGAATCGCGTTTGGTGTCAAATGCAACGTTACATCAGGCTTGTTTAATTTGTTCATAAATGTTGGACTTTTCTATTAGAGTGCGACTTATACTCCAGAGCGACTTGTATGTTTTTTTCTTCTTCATTTTGCTGTTTTTTTTTTTTTTTTGCTCCTGCGACTTATAGTCCAGAACAGCCGCTACTTGTCCATCACCAATTGGTATACGCTAATAAAGTCTAAATTACTTAAGAACAATTGATAAAGTAAAAGTTGATGTGTCATTTTTAGATGTTTTCGGTCATTAAATCTTAAAAGTGTGGCGTCATACATCACTACCGGCAACAACTACAGTGTAAAAGGTTAAGTAAGTTTATTTTTATGCCGTTATATCTAATAATATTTTTAACATTAAACTTGGTGCGGTAATGTTTTAAAGGATACACCTCATACAAGCAGTTATAATAAAAAACATTTTTTGTTCATGTTAGCCATAATTATTAAATAAGAATTTATTGATCAAAAACCTTTTTGTTTTTGTGTTATCGAGTTTTCATTTGCCAAAGAGCACGTGACACAAGAGGATTTAAACACACTGGAAAAGATAAAACTTTATTTGTCCCTGTCATGACAATACAAAGTCAAACAACTGAAGTAACAATCCAGCTGAGAACAGTTATATTCTATCTAGTTTTCACCACCACACCCAAAAAAGTGAGGTATCAACCACTACAAAGCTTCTTTCTGTGTACAGGTGGGAGTTCAACTATAAGGCAACTATTACCATGACAACCAGGAGAGACTGAAACAGATGTGTGCCGCCGTCTTCCTGTGTGCCGTTTATTTCTTTTTTTAAAACTTTACGTTGGATATAAATATGGAAAGAGGATTGAGCTGATACAGTTTACAGTACCACACTACATCAGGCCAGAGTCGAAACTGTTTCTAACAGAACCAAAACATCACAAAACCATGTTGTTACATTAAAAACAAGGAAAGAACCCCCTTTTTTTCTTTAGGGGAAATCCATTTTGACCCTGAAACAACACATCAGAGGATAAGAGATGCTTTTGTGTTTGATAAGAACAGATATTCTTGTCTTTTTTACGGGTCACACACTACACTAAACCCTCAAAAAGCAAAATGTCCTCAATAAAGCATCATACTTTAATGACTAATTCAGCTTTGAGGACTAATTAAAACTTGTCTGTCCTGCTGCACCTGCTACAAATCTCACCTCCCTGTTTGGTTCTGCTGTTCTCACTCGGAGAACCGGGTGAGAGGAGTAAATTAGAGCCACCGCTGATCGCTCGGCCAATTATTTCACTTGGACACATCCTGTCTCTCTGCCCCTGGAAGTGATGGCACAAGTCTGCTGGGGCACACATCCAATTAAACTCCAGCTATTGAAATGAGAATTAGGCTGCACTAACAACTCGGCAAATTTGAATATTATTGCAGATAACTCGGGGATGACTCTGGCAGACCTGTTTCTGAGACTAGAAAACTTATAAAAGCAAAACTTGAGTTCCGTCCCCTCCGTTTGCCTTCATTTGAATTAAATCAGAGATTTTCTTGCCATTTCCCAACAATTAACTCTATCCCGTTAGCCTTCAGTGGACACGCAGCCTCCACAGCTGTCATTTTACAAGTCGCAGATGCAGGATTGGAACGGACACACCGCTAATACACTACGCGCTTTCTGCCAACTTGCTCTTCACGTCCTGTCACATGTATTAACAATGGCATCAGCGGCTGCTTTGCGCACTTTTTTCCCTAAAAAAGACAGGACAACTTTTTTGGGAAAAAGTGTCAGGTAATTCTGAGGCTGCCAAAAACAATTTGGTTTCAGGTGGAGTTTTAAAAAAGATTTTTGTTTTCTATTAGTCAAAATGACTGGAATACTTCTTATTGATTCAGAAAAAAAAAGCTGAGAATATATTTGATTTAATAGATTAATTTGCTGTTTCTGTCAGTGTTTAAGTTGATGATCAGAAAAAAAAACATTTACATTTATAACTTTTCTTTAAAATAGTGAATATTCAAAGTCTATCGCTGACACTGACATTTTTAGAGACCTTTTAGGGTTCATAATCTCCATTTCCTGAACCTTTCCTCTGATTCCGGCTGCTTTGATACATCTCAGTGGTTTCCAGGGAATAACCTCTGACCTTTCACACGGCCTTTCTCTCTGATGAAGGTGCTGTACATTATTGCTGGAAATAAAAGGGGGTTTTCTTCTTAAACAGATTCTGTTATGGCTAATTGCTTATAGTTATGTTCTAGTCTCTGTCATTTCTGATGCAGGACACGTTTTGCTCCATATAAAAAAAAAAAAGAAAAAAAGCAAGTGGTTATTTTTGCATTATATTGCTAATGAAGCCACCTTCCATGCAGCTCCAGACAAGTGAAAATGTCACACACAAGCTTTAGAAGTGTGTGCGTAGGGTTGTTGTGGGTCTGCAGTCGCGTTTGACTTGGCATAAAGCTGCTTTCTGTTTCGAACACATCCCTGATCATCTGTTAGGTTTTGGGTGTACACGTTAAGCTCCGTGTGTGTGTGTGTCCTCGCCAGTGAATTCATTGGCTTTGCAGAGGAGAAGACCCAAAACGATTCACACATTTAAGTCTTGTTTCAGTAGGTAACAAAAAGACATTCTAGGTGAGATGCTCAGCATCAAACTAGACCATCACATGTTCAGAAAGGTAGCCACTCATATTCTTCTGACTAGTTCACATAAATAAATCACCAAATAGAATTACCCCAAACTGTGTCTAACTGCTACTGAACACAAAGTGACACAGCAGTGTAATTAACATATCTAGAAAGATGACGTTTTTTTTTTTTTTTTTCAAGATAGCCAAGCTATTCCATCGGTTTCAAAGTTCGTCGGCTTGGAGCAGTTTTTGGACACTTTTCCAGATGTTTCAGGGCGCACACGTATGTCTCCATTTCAGCAGTTTCTCACTGCATCTGTGATTCCATGGTTGTTTTGTGCTCTTCACACACAGGAAGTAGTCCCTTGAAACTACTACAGTATGGCTTGGCCACTGTTAGCGTTTATTTTCTGCAGTCCAGGCGGTCGGTATGGGATATCTCCTCTGGGAAACCGGATTCTGCTACTCTTCAATGTGTCCACCTGTAGCATCATTCTGGAACAGAAGAGAACATGTTTAGATAGATAAAAATAAATTAATAAAAGGTACTATAGCTATTTTTTGTAGATCCACTATCATGTTACAATGAGAAAAATAAAGTTAGTTTTCTTGTTATAACGAGGTATATATATTTCATTGTACATGGCTATTATTTTTGAATAAAAAAAACATGATTATATCAGAAAATGTATTTTTTCTTTTTAAATTTGGGAATCATAAACATTTTTTGGAATGTAGGATTCTTCCCGCAGGTCTTTGAATTTTGGCATGTTGAGCTCCAGTTATGAAGATACATTCTCAAAAACACAATAACAAAGAGGAGGAGAATAATTATAGATGGCATTAAGTGTCTCACACTGTGCTAATGTGAAACTAACTCAGAAAAATGACACCAGATACGTTTAAAAAAGCATTTATTCCAGCTGGTTTAGCTCTCTAAAGCAAAGATAATTTCTCCAAGGCAGATTTACGAATGCATCTATAGCTAAAGCACAAACAGGCAGCTGAATAACAGCTGTTTTTATTATCACTGGCGTGTGAACTTTGCACACCCTCTCAGCTATAAACACCAAAACTCTGAGAGAGAGGAAAATTATTAATAGCTTGCCAAAAGAAAACTGTATTCTTGTCAGCTGCTTTAAAGCATTTCATTTTTAACAGATATTTAAAAAGTACATGCAGATGTTTTCTTGAAACTTATTAAAACTAATGAGAAATTAAGTATTAGCAGTGATTACAAATTGATTCCCCCAGAGGAAATGAAGATGAAACGCAGACCCCTATGAAATGATCTCATTGTTGCCTAAAACATATTTATATTAAGATGAGAGAGGGCTGCAATGTTCATCATAGATAACATTGAGACAGTGTAGAAATCGTAAAAAAAGTAGTATTGTATGATTTTTAAGGTTTAATATAATAATTAGTTTCTACAAATAATTAAGTATTGCGTTCCTCTCAGACCTGTTTTTTTTCTTCTTTAAATGCATTAATGTCTCCTCTTTGAATTGATTATCTGCATAAAGACACCAGTCCAGACCCTTAAACAGTCAGACTGCAACCTCTCCACTATGACTAAAATTTAAGAGCTGTCGAAGGACACCACTAACAAGATTGTGTGCCTGAACAAGACTGGGATGAACCAGTCTACAACAAATAAACAGTTTGAGAAGAATAAATCAAGACACTAATCAAGTCCACTTGAGATACACGTAAAATCTCACCTGGTGGGGTTCTAAGATTGAGAACTGTGAGGACACAGCCCAGAACCACATGAGGGAAGTGGTTATTGGCCTGAAGAGAGCAGGGACCGCCGTGACAAAGGTTACCATAGTAACACCCAACATCATCAAATCCTGGAGATCTCTAAAGGTCCCCCCCTTTTTTACATGTCTAGGCCCATACAAAGTTCCCAGAAACCATCTGGATGATTTAAAGGTGGACTGGTAGAATGTGGTCAGATGAGACCAAAAATGAATTGATGATTTTAAGGTGACCTAACCAGTTTCTAGACATCAATCTAACAAAAAGCCCAAGAAGGTGATTGCTCTTGAGAAAATCTGCATGAAAGAATGGACCAAAATAGTGCAAACCATGGTGGTTATCAACAGGAAACCTTTGACCTTTGTCGCTGACAGCCAGGGTTAAAGTACAAACTAGTGAGGGGAACTTTTCTAATTGACCAAATACTGATTTTCTGCATCATTAGAGAAATTCTTTTAAATTCATATAATCATTTGATTAAAGACTTCAAGGTTTCCTAGATTCCAAAGCGAAGCATGTTGGCATGAAAATTGGGAAAAGGGCCAAGAACACACACGCTAATAAATTGGGGCGGCCTCCCCTTTCAAACAGCAATCACATTTACAAGAATTTTTTATGAGTCTATTAGTCCTGTAAGGACTCCAAGCCCACCGCTGTTTGATGAATCACATCCACCGAACCCACCTCTCAAGCCCAGAATGATACAGCTATAAATAGTCTGTGATGGGAAAACAAAAAAGTTTCTCTGATTATTTAGCTCACATTCTTAGATGGTTGATGGAAAATGATTTCCAAATAAATGATCAGACACGTTACTAAAGGATGAATTCCTCCTCTTCAGTGTCAGAAGCGAGTGCTGATTAAAAACAGAAACATGTGTCTGCTTTACCTTGAAGCATCTTTGACATTAATCATCTCCCAGCATGCAGAGAGTGTTTCATTAACTGGACAAGGACTTGGAGTGGCGCTCAGTCAACAGGCAGTCCTAAGAGTATTCCTAAAGTATAATTCTATTATTGCTACGGAAAAGCAGTCGGGGGGTTTAAAGATGGAGGCTGAGCTCACGATCTGACAGAAAGAAAAGGCGTTTCAGCCCTAGAGTGCCGTGCAGACAGCGCAGCGGGCGCCGGAGAGCAGGTCTGCAGGTCACCTGTGAGCAAAAAAAGTGACATAACAGACAGACGGCACAAACGGTGGAGACTGCATTTACTACGTGTTCACGCTGAGTCACTGCAGGCTGACAGCAAGAGGCAGTGTTACGATGGCTGGTAAGTCAGGTGGTTACTGGATGTGGCAAATGCCATCCTTGGCATGGCGAAGCTGAGCTGGCTCACCAAGCGAGCAGCCAGGAGCGAGTGGGCGGATACTGACACACGCTTCTGCTGCTGCAACTTCTCGGACGGCTTTCTCGCCAAGGGATTCAGAAACGAGATCTGGTTGATTTTCAGCGGTGTCACTAGATGTTGCCCAACATCTAATTTCTCTTGCTTTCATCTCTGACATTTCCGACAGATGCTCAGCATACATTAAACTCATGATGACTCATATATTTTTCTAGCTTGTTTTCAACAGCGGTTGCATTAATGCATTTGCAGCGTGGATCCAAGCTGACTCTAGATCAGCTAAATGCAAGTATGTGATGACAGCAGCAGATCAGATATTTTAGAGACAAGCAGCGAGTGTAGGCAAACAACAAAAGGAATGTCAAATAAGTAATGATGCAGTAAGGGAGGTTTTTACTTTAAATTTTTAAAGTCAGATTTAAACTTTAATTTTCTCTGGTTATGATACTGGGATAAAGCTGCAAACAAGAATCCACTGTGTGTGTGTGTGTGTGTGTGTGAGGTGTGGTATTCTCACTTGACCTTAGATTGCATTTTTCTGCTTTTCTTTCAGAAAGTTTTTGCTGTTTCTTAAAGCTGCATCAGTTTTGGGGGGGAAATATATCTTTCCAGAACTTACATTATATTGTTTTTGTATTTCTTAGCACCACAAAAGAGTGATTTTTTTTTTATGCATCCATTCTAATTTAAGTTAATATTGTTTTATTTTTACATATTACCTTAAGTTATTGTGTAATATAAAATACAATTATGCATCTGACATTAAAAAATACTCATTAATAGAACAGTAAAAATATTTTTGTGGGTACAAACTCCTGTTTTTTACTGTGTGACATCAAAAGACTTTTGACCTAATTCTAAAAATAATTTACATAATGTGTCAACGTAGCTACAGAATAATCTCCTTCCTCTGCCTGAGTTTGTTGATAAAGCAACAGCTCTCTTCCGGTTCTGCACCCTCTTTTTCTACCTAATTTCACACTTTTACATGCACTATAGGAGCCTTATGTGATGCAGGTAAAACAGAATAATGGTGGTATAAAATTAAGAAAAATTTAAGCTTTTGTCTACCAGATTTAGCAAAAATGTATAAAAATGCAGGGAGCAAATTAGTAAATTAATCTTTTTGTTTTATTTCTCTGTTTATGATCAATTTTATTTTAATTATATTTTAATTTTCATTTTATATTTGAAAAAAAAACTTTTTTAAATTAATTTTTGGTTGTAAAAATAACCAGGTCTTAATGAAAATGAGATTTAATTAATCTTTTTAGCTTAATTTTTAAGTTGTTTTTACATTTACTTATGTTTTAAACTGATTTTACGGACTGTTTTTCCTTCTTCTTTTTTGTAAAATGTGGAAATGTGTGTTGGGAGGCTTTGAATTTTTTTTTTTTTTTTTTGTAAAGAACTTTAACGTGTTCTGTAACAGAAAAAGTGCTCTATAAATAAAGTTTAATTTAAATCAAACCTAACTTGAGGCTTTGATTTTCCCTCTCTTATGTCTAATGATTTCTGTCTCTGTTTACATCACTTTCTCTGTTTCTTGTTTTTGATCATTTATATTTAGTGTATGTTTTTATGTAGCTCCCTGGTTTTAGCATTAAAATCTGCAGTATGTTTTCAGACGTTTTTGTTTTTGTTGACTTGTGGTCTCCAGCCATTCAGAGCAAATGTATTAATCCCAAATGAATCTTTTACTGTGTGGAATTTAAATGTTCTCTCAGATCCAAACACAATCCTATAACAAGTTTCAAAGGGTAACAGAAAACAAAATGTCCCTTAGGACTGAGCATGTGTGGCTGTATGTCTGTGTGTAAAACCAGTCGCCCAATCCTGCCTCTCAATGACGGCCAGTTCAGATTATGTATTAATTGATTAAAAACTGTGTCACTGTAACCAGAATTTGCATAATTTGATTTACTTCTAATCCTAAATGACTAACAGCAAACTAAAACGAACACTGTTGAGCTCTTTATAGCAAGAAGTAGGTCATGATGAGAAAAAGGGGGTGACTTTTGTGGGAATACATTACAGCGGCTCGCTTCTCCAATGAGCAGATACTGTTTCAGACATGGACGAAGTTGACTGTGAATCCATTCAAACATTTTCAAGAGGTCTTTCTTCTCTTCTATTGTACTGTCTCTTCAGCCTTGCATAGATCAACTTAACTAGCAGCTCTGAGGCCTGAATCGCACTCCTGTCTCTGCCTGTGCTGTGTACTAATGAGATAAATCATTTATCTTCTGATATAAGCTTTGGAAAGAAAAAATAAAGGGTGTCTGTGGATCACCGTGTTTAGTAGTAATTCTTCAACCGAAAGGTCGTCAATTCAGTCCGCAGCACTTTCTCATCTTGAAGTGTCCTTCAGGATAACAGAACATCCCACAGTGACCATGACACTCATCAGGCTGTGATTGTAAAGAAAAGTGGCTTCATATACTTCATTTGGGGGATGAGAAATGCATCAGAAAACTTTGTGGGACCTAAATCAAAGGCTAATGCTTTCTTTTTCAGTGGGATACTTACAAGGTATTTAAATGGTTTTCACATGGTACTTTTTTGAATCAGCTGTGTACTTACAGGGTATTTAAATGGTTTTTGCATGGTATTACTTTGTACTTTTTTGTACTTACATGGTATTTAAGTGGTATTTACTTGGTATCTACTGAGTACTTACATGGAACTGGTTGTAAGTAAGCTATCACATAAGTACTATGTAAATACCCATGCGCTTACATATGATGAGGACCAAGAAACACACTTTATCTTACTAAGAAGAAAGTTCACAATACTTCAGTTAGTTTATGTTTTCATACTATTTTACTACACATGGTAAATACCAGGAAACATTCCATAAGTTTGAGACCCGCACCAACAAAATTTGTGTTTTTTGTGGAGTTTTTTACACGTTCTTGTCGCATTTTTTTCTCACGATGGAGGAAATATAGAAAATAATTCAAGACTTAAACTGTGTGTTTGAGTATTTCTTTTTTTAAGTTGGGATGAATCAGAAACAGATGAGAAAATGATGTTTGAAAAATCTCTCTTTTGTGACTCAGCAGATGAAATGGACAGGCCAAAGTCTCCCTGCTCTATTCTGATGCATCTAATGAGACAACTGTTCTGTGAAATTGAGCTATATTCAAGAAACTGAATAGAACTGAACTTGTAGACAAGTAGATCCATTGTAAGGAGCTGTAAAATAATGGTAGAGATTCTAGACAAAGGGAAGTTGGGATATCAGCTGAGGCTTACTTCTGCTGAGGGACTTCAACAAGTAGATTCATGTACTTTTTTGTACCCTGTCCTTACGTTGTTAAGTTCCACAAGACACAAAAATTCAACACTTAAATATCCAGTAGGTACCATGCAAAAACCAGAGTGTATACAGAACCAGTATGAACCAAGTTCCGTTAAGTATTAACTAAATAGTACCACATAAACACACAGTAAGTGCCTTATAAATATAATGTAATATATAATGTCAAAGGAGCCATTACTGACGGGGTACCACGTCATGTGTGAATGAGGGTCATTTATTTCAGCTAATGTCAGAGAGACTTGCTGCTGAGTTATGTTTCTAAATACAAAATACTAAAAACATTTTTCCTGAAAAAATAAATAAAATACAGCAACAGTCCTGCAAAAAGAAATTAAACCCTAATATTGACCAGGCCTTTTCTGTAACTCGTTCCTCTTCAATTTTGAACTTTTCTCAATTTCTCAACTTTTATTTGTTCAGTCTGAAGTTAAAAATGTAATAAGGACTGGAGAAAGTAATACTTTTTTAGGCCGCCCACCGTGACCTCCCCAGTATTTCACAGCGGTGCATACCGTCCTGCTAACGTAGCAGTATGGTAAACAGCGTTCCCACACTTTAGAAGCCAGGCTGCCCTTTCTGTGTGTGTGTAGAGAAACATCTGATGCTTTGCTGTCAGGGTTACTCATTTGTGTTGGATTCCTAAGTTTGTGTACGACTGAGTTTTTTTTTTAGACGCTGCCAGTTTGGGGACTTGACCTAATCCCTTTTTTTACTGCATTTGGCGAGCAGATGCTGAACTATTACCCCGCATCCTCTCCAGGGATAAAGAGCAGTACCCTTGCAAATAAAGCTTGGGCCAAAGGGATGACGCTCTGCGTGGGCGACGGTAAAACCATACAGTATCCTTCTTTGTGATTACTCTCAAGAAAAGGTCCAAACATGATCTGGATTCTGAGAAGTGCTTAGCTGTGTCGACTGCACACTCGCTATTCTAATCTTGTCCCAGAAACTGCCTGTGACTGGCTTTAGTTCCAAGCATCTGACACTTTTCTACTCATGTAAGTGGTTCTGCGAGGACATTTTTGGGTCGTGGTAAACGCTGTTCTGTTCTTTAATGTGTGGTTAGGTTTTAGACATTGCAGGTGATGATCCTGCACCCTAAAGTAGCTGCGGATATGTGACGTTACATCAGCATGCTCTAGTTTTTCAGAATTGCTTAGTCCACTGCTTTTTAAAGACCCACTCTGATCTCTTGATTTATTTTTAAAGCGTTTGCTGGTCTTTCAATAATGGCTGTTTTTGGCCAGAAATCTAAATACCTCTGTTGTTTTCTAAGACAGTTTCTGCATGCCGTAAGACTGTTTTTTTAGAAACGCGGAGTAGAGTCAGTCACCCCCGTTTCTGATCATCTATTTGTTTACAGGCGGATGCATCAGAATGGAGCAGAGCAGGTTATTTGTACCTTGCCATAGATTCTAAGACAGTGATCAGATTTCCCAAAATACCACAATGAGCCGACATACATGAAAGTTTTTTAATCCGGCAGGTGGCCACCGTTTGTAATCAGGAGGCGGCAGCTGTTGCTTTTTTCACCTGTCGTGCGGTGACTGTGGAGGTTTTAAGAAAAAAATTGAAATTTTAAGGCGACTGGACCGTATTTGAAGGTTCCCCGGTGGTAGTCCAGAAACAGGCGAAGATGACGGTATTCTGAAATCAGACGATAGCCTGGCAGCTACAGAGTGGATCGCCGGCTGATAGCCGTTCTGATTGGACGATATGTAAATGCCTCCTGATGGCGGCGGTCTATATCAAGTACCACATAACTCCGGACCCCACGTGACTCCCTGTAGTCAGTCGGCCATTTTGGCTACAATATGAACAGTGCCGCTGTTAGAGCGCCAATGCTGAAACTTTCAAGCCATTGGAGGATTCATGTCACTTTAATTCACATGACATTGAGCTTTATCTAAAAGATTAAATATTACCAACCCGTATAAGGTTCCCGCCATGCTTTTTTTAAGGTATCTCTGAAGAAAATGTCCCAGATCTATGCTATCCAGTCAATAAACTTCCCATCGTCCTACACTGGGGACAATCTCCAAAAGCCTGGAGGGTTATACATGGACTCAATCTGGGTATGGAGTGAATATTCAGCTGGGTAATCTTCAATCAAAAAATTGCTGCATCATGTAGCACTTGATTCTTATGCAGTGCTAGATGTTAAAATAAATCAGGTAGTGGCGTGAAGTCTTAAAGATTCTATTGATGCCTCCCTATCACAGCTGTGATTATGACTTTAGAGACTGCATTTTTTCATCTCCTCTTCATTCATTTTAATACAGAAATACTCAGAAATGTAATTTGAATCTTAATTTCTTTATATATCATCAGAAAAATGCCACAAAAAACTGAATTTTCATCAGATTGGGTCTGTAAACACCCTGTTTTACAGCTAGCACACTGCTATTCCAGAACATCCTGACTGTTTTAGGATTGATGAGACCCATCATACAGAACAGACCTCATGTCTAATGAGGTTGCTCTGCGGATAAGTTAGGTCCGAGCTAACCGCGCATTCTCCAGCGGAGCGGCGTCTGACTCCCCTCTGCAACATGCCGGCACAGACCATACTGCTTTTCGAAGCCATTTGTCAAACCTCTGTACCATTAAATTATCATGACCCCAGAGAGATGTCATCCTCTCGGAAGAGACGGCGCCCCAGTCAAACAGAGGCGGCGTGCGGCGCGCGAGACAGAGAGTGGGATGAAAAATTGACTGCACAAGAGCGCGTGTTTGCTCAGGCTGTGCTATGTCATCGTGCAGCTTCATCATCAAAGTTTGAACAATGTCTGGCCAAAGAGGAGAGTTCCCCGCAGCTCCAGTGTGTTACAGTTCACTCCAGCGATCATAAATCATCTTGTTTGTCTCAACAATAGTCACCTGTATTGCAGGTTTGGGTCTCCTGTGAGAGCTCTCTAAGGTAATAAAGAGATTCATTGCAAGGAATGAGACTTTTTCTGTGTGTGTGACCCCATTCTTTGAGCTAAACACAAGATAAAGGAAAGAAGATGTATTCACACTCCTCCTTTCATTAAAATACTAGCTTAATGACTAAGTGGAATCTAAATCTAAGAAAATGTCTAAAAACCAAAAGTTTGTCTTTGGTTGATGATGAGCAGAGAGCAGCTATATTTAGATGAAAGACATGGAGATCTGAGGCTCTGCAGAAAATTATCCATTAGCGGGCCGAGGAGCAGAATTCTTAAACACCAATAAAGGCCGTGCTCAAGGAAGCTGTTAAGTAAACAACTGGTAACATGGCTGGTTAGCTGTAATCGCTTGTGTGTGATATCTTCATCTTAATGTTTGCACTTGAGAAAAAGCAGCCTTTGGAGCTGCCTTGCTCCTGTTTGAATGACGGAGTTTGAAAAATGTGTCCTCTCAGAGAAAGCAGATGGCAAACTGAGCTAAAACAATATTGTTTCACTTTTTTAACAGTTTCTGCTGTGGAAAGCTTATTAGAGCAAACTACATCAAGAAAACGTCTGTAGAGGTTTGTATAATGAGTGCCGCAGTTTCCTCTGGTGTTTGTATTTCTTTCCCTGTGATCTAAAGAACAGACTGAACATTAAATCAACTGTGCACTGGTTTCTTTAAAGTTTTATTTGTATTTTTTGTCGTTTAGCTAGGTTCACTCAAAGGTGAGTGTGACAAGTCCAGTCTCTAAAAGAAAACACAACATCCTGCTTTCTATTTCAACAGTTTGACCGTTCATATAATTGTTTTAGCAAAAAAGGCTGAGCTTCCCCAGGGTCGTGCATTGAGCATGAGCTGCATAAAAATTAAGGCCTGCAAGGGAAAAAAATGAAGCAATTTTGTTGTCACAGCCCTCTTGACAAGAGTCGTTTGAAATACGAACTAAGTTCAACGTTTTTTCTTGGGGTGTATTCAGACTGGAAAACTCTGTTAGTCCGGATCGAGACCAGAACCTTGCGTTTGGTCTGTTTTCAGACTGGTGTCTCCTGGAAAGCTTGAAAACAAAAAGCATGTGACTAAAGATCTCGTCCGTCATTGGCCAGGAATTACAAGGGCGGGCAATGCAACAAGAGGCAGAAATGATGGAAATTGTAACCTTTGCAATCCTTGTCAGGATAGTTCTCTTTTTCAAACTTTACATTTCGCTGACCAATTTTGAACTTCAGGTACAACCCTTTATGACTGTTGGGAAAACAGTGTGTATAGCAAGACTTTGGAAGACTTTGGAAGGGTGGCAACTGAGAACATTAGAGTGGAGGAGCAATACAACTTAATAAAAAAATATGCATTAAATATACTATGCCTGTCATCCGTAATGGGTTAAAACATGCGATTAAATAAATTTAAAAAAAAAGTCATTTATAACCACAATTTGGCAACCATCTTTCGTTTTGTGTCAGACTGTTCAGGCTTCCACAGCATGCGTTAATTTTCTGATAATGCTCACCTTGTCGGGCATTATCCCACTCATAACAATATCATTTACGAAATAAATAAATATGCAACTAGTGCTTTAGTCTTATTTATTTTGGTTTAGATTGCTTTTTTTTTTTACTATTTGATAGGTAATGCAGCCCGTTGTCATGGTAACACAACAAGGTGTCGCTGAGCCATGACTGCAGCAGCAAAGGAAAGTAATATATATGCTGATTTTTACGGTAGGTTAAATAAATCATCAGTTCAGAGAGAGAAAGTTCACCTTTTACTGCTTGTTTTTGTCCAGATCGTGATGCAAAAGTTTGTTTTAAAGAAGCCAGCGCAGTGATATAGAACATTTGAGCCATGTGACCGGAACCTCAGAATCGAGTATTCACCTGCTTCTCAATAGAAGTTGATTTAAAGTCCAGAAACAATGTTTGTATCTTATGGCAGTATGCCAGCATTTTTGTTTTCTTTGTTTTAACACTGCAGGCATAAAAGTCTTTACAGTTTGCTTATCTAACTGTTGATGTGTTTTACAAACACAAATTACTCCTCTGGGATATCTGAGTTAACGCTTTATAAATTAAAAAAATTCCGACAGTAAAAACTAAGGAAAAATTTTCTCTCTGGACTGTTTTTGTTCAAAAGCTGCATTTTGTCATATAAAATTGAATCAGTAAAACATTGCGATTAATCGTGATTAATCGCAACCAAATTAATCGATTAATTGCATTCATTTTTTAAAATTAATTGACAGCACTAAAAAATACATAAAATATGTAATTTGAAGATATCCAGATATTATTTAAATATTTTGGTTTTGTTATTGATGGCTCATTAAACTTTATCAATGATGATTGACTCCAAAATTATGGGCAAGTGCAGGTGTCAAAGCTTTTTGCTTTCCTGCCCAAACTTTTCTACAATATTTGTAATCAGAAATAAACTTACATCCATTACTGATTCCCAATCATTTTTTACAATGTGGTTCTGTGTGGAAGAGCGCCTCACCATGCTGTAGAGGTGTTGTAGGGCAGGAGCGTGGGGCTGTGGCTCTCCCCTCGAAGGCTGTGTCTGGGCTGGTGGTGACTGGGGACCATGGGCTGGGCTTGAGCCTGGACCTCGCTCTCCTCCGGCATGGACTGGTTCCACTGGTTCCGAGCCTTCTTCAGCCAGCGTCCTCCCAGACCCCACTTGTCCAGGTAGATCCGGCACAGCTCGTAGTTTATGGCTGAGTAGTAAAGAAAGTCCAGGGCGAGCAGCACCATGACGAAGAAGCCGTAGATCCACACGCCAACCAGGGCTGTATAATTACTGTGAGGGAGACAGACCGAGAGGAGAGCACTGGCGGTTTTATTTGAGAATTCTTCACATTTTCAAATCGTTCATCCGTATAACCTTAAGCCGAGCTCTTTAAATCCCAAAGCTGTGACGGCGTTGCCAGGAGTTAATGTTTTCTGTTTGTGTGGCAAGACCATCAAATCCTCCCTTGATAAAACGTAAAAAAGTTAAATATATAAACACTCTCCATCTGCTCATTTAGCTGCTTCTTAAACTCAGCTTCTAAAGGATTTCATTAACACAAGAGACTCTTTATAAAGCAGCTCCAACAATTTTTGCTTTTTTTTTCCACCTCCCATAAATCGCCTGCATGTTCTTGCATGATCCAGCTAGATTTATAGAGGGCACTTGTGAACTCTATTTTAGTCCGCCCACAACCATAAAGAATAACAAGGTAAATGAGCAGAAATAGTATCTCCAGGCATCTGAGAAAACAGGGATACTCATTTATCTGGGGGTGACATTTCTGCCCAAGCAGCAGCTTAGGGCGTTTAGTGAGGGAATACCACACAAACAGAATATTGTCAATGAAACGGCATCAAAAAATAGTGTTTTTGGTTGTGGTATTTAGCATGTTCTTGTGGTAATTTGTCACAATGGAGGACTTATTTAAAGAAAATTAAGCTTAAAATTGCATTTTAGAGTATTTCTTTATTCTTTCCTTCTTCTTCTTCTTCTTTCTTTATTACTAAAAAAAAAAAAAAAAAATGTTTGTCTTGTTCTTGGTTGTACTGAAAAACAATGAATTTCCCCCTAGGGGATTAATAAAGTATCTTGATTGATTGATTGATTGATTGATTGATTGATTTATTCAAATCATTGTGAATCAGGAGCAGATGAAAGAATACTATTGGAAAAGGAACTTATTTGTTTCGTAGAAGCTACAATAAACAAGCTCCCTTGTCCACTCAATATTGATGCATCCACTTGTAAGCGACTAGATCCATGTATGTCTTTGTTTTCCTTGACTGAGCTGGTATCCGGCTCAAACTGTAAAACTAGATACTTCCAATGTTGCTCACCTTCTTGTCACACTGAGGTTGCGAGGGTTCTAATGCGATTTGATGGTACAGACGTGATCTGAGGTTGTGTGGCACAATTTGAGCGACGGGTGCGGTGGGGGGATCTGGCAGCAGCGTGATTTGACCTTGAGTTCAAATGCGTTGCGTCGCATCAACCAATCATGGACTCAGCTTTGGGCATGTGACATTCTCAGTGTCTCAATACTAATCAAATGCGAGCATTTTTGTCTTGAAGTTCCATTAATTTTCTTAACCCGCTGGGGCCGCGAAGTTGCCGGAGCCCACCCCGGCTACTGTTTAGACAATGCATTCTTACTTCCAACCATTCATATATTGACGTATGGTTCGGGCCCCCTCTGTGTAACTTTTTTATGTTTTGGGTGTCCCCAACTTCTCATTTTTTTACATGCTGGCTGTTCCCATTAAATCAGGGGTCTCCAACCTCCGGGCCGCAAACTGGTAAAGGCTCAAGTGCTGCTTATCAAAGGGTCACAGACTGAGAAAAAATGCATACGCTAATCAGGAGTCCCCAACCCGACCGGTACCGCTTTCCACGTCCGGTACCATGAGCCGAGGGTTGGGGACTCCTGATTTCATGGGAACAACCAGCACATGAAAAACAATGGGAACAAAATAATGGGAACAGCCAGCATGTCAAAAAATGAAAAGTTGGGGACACCCAAAACGTCAAAAAGTGACGCGGAGGGGGCCCGAACCATACTTCCATATATGACAAGTTGGGAGTGAGAATGTGTATGTTGAGCGAAGGTGGTATACAGCCTTGACACGTTGCTAGCTTCCACCCATGGCAGCTCTCTGTCTGCCGGTCAGCCAGCCCCCCATGGCCCAGTGGAGCATCCTTGCTCACTCACCGGCAGAAAGAGAGCCGCTGCACGGTGGGAAGGCAACCTGCTCAGGCATCCTGAATTTTGTGATATTTTTCTTATTTTCTTCGAGACTAAAAGGTCCCCCAATTTAGTTTTGTTTTTATTTTCCACTCTTCAGTTAATGTAGGACAATAAGGCTTCAAACTAGGTCACAGAGACACAGAAACACAGCGGAAGCGGCTGTCATACTCTTGGAGCAGGAGTAAAGCTCCTGGTACCGTGAGAGTCACTGAATGATTTCATGAACCCAGAAGTAGAGACGTGATAACGTGATGTTTTTTTTTAGAACTCTTCACAATAAATAAACCTGATCTTTCAGCATCATCCAGGTCTTCCTGGCTCCATGCAGCAATCAGGCTAAAAACATAAGCTAGTAGCTCCTTCCACACGTGACCACGGCTTGAAGCTCCGGAACACATTTTCTTGACAGGCAGCGACCTATGCGAATTCTGAGTGCAAATCGCTTTTGGTGTAAATATAACTAAAGCTAGGGCGAAAAAAATAAAACAGATGGATGATGGGAAGTGGGGGCGGGCTTACTCCATGCCAACAGTCCCAACCACAACCTACAGGTGACTTTCTAATGAACTCCCGCTGTTCTGCACAAACTGTGTGAGTTTTAAGTTATTTTATTTTGCCTAAAAACTGCATAGTTATAATTAAAAGATCATTGGAAATGTTTTTAAAATAGATCAAAAGATAATCAGAGCAGGACTTAGTAAAATACATTTCTAACCTATTTTAATATTTCTAACCACATTATGATTACAGTGAGTCAAATGTCTCCAGTTTTAATAAATCAAGTGATTATGTTTAAA